>NW_020173666.1:4406663-4436859 GCF_003031525.2 Neophocaena asiaeorientalis asiaeorientalis
AAAAAAAAAAAAAAAAAAATTGTAAAAGATGGAGCTAGTATGGACTAAGGTGGTGTGTGGTAGTGGAGACAGAGAGAAGTGGATGAACTTGACACATATTTAGGAAGTAGGATCCACGGGGCTTGTCCATGGTTAGATGGGAGTGATGGTGAGGTGTGGGAAGGATTCAAGCATGTCTCTGAGGTTGGTAGCTTGAACCAATGGATGGATGTAACAGAGTACTGAAATGGGAAGTGAGCGGGTGGGAGGGTTGGATCATAGTGAGAAGTGATAAATTCTATTTAAAGTTTAAATAAAATATTTTTAAAACATCAAACACAGTGCCTGACATAGAGTTGATTTTCAAAAAATAACATCGATATTACTGTTATTACTACCTTTACTTCCAAACTGAATAGCCCTTATGACTCCACCTTGCCATAGGTAACCTCCCAGCCCTTCCACTCAGCAGCCACATTCCAGGGCTAGGAATTACTCCTTTATGTGACCCAAGAGACAGGTATGAACAGGGAAATTTTATAGATATCACCTCGTGGTATGAGTGAATAGGGGGAGGGAAAGGGGGGAAAAAGTTCTAATTCATAGAGAATTACTGCCTGCATTTTCACACACAACCTCATAGCAACTGTATTTTTTATTTATTTTTATATTTTAAAAATTTTTTATTTTTTTATATTTTTGCAGTAAGCGGGCCCCTTACTGCTGTGGCCTCCCCCGTTGCGGAGCACAGGCTCCGGACGCGCAGGCTCAGCGGCCATGGCTCACGAACCCAGCCGCTCCGCGGCATGTGGGATCCTCCCGGACCGGGGCACGAACCCATGTCCCCTCCATCGGCAGGCGGACTCTCAACCACTGCGCCACCAGGGAAGCCCATAGCAACTGTATTAAGTAGATGAACTATCCCACTTTACAGATGAGATAAATAACTTGCCCAATGTCTAATAGAAACCTGAGTGAAAATTCAAACTGGGCTCTGTCCTGAACCCATTATATTTGTGTTACTGCCAAACTCCACCTTTACTGCCAGGCAATAGATTTTTTTACTTATGTCAAAATGATGTCCTAAGTAGACTGCAGGCAACACCCTGCAGCTTCTAGACTAGTGGCTTTTAAACTTGTAATCCTGCCACATAGTAAGGAACAATTTTTTACAAAGCAATCCAGTATTTGCATTTATATGTGTATGTGTGTATGTATGTACTTCCGTGTTGCACGCATATATGTGCAGCTGTATGACTAATTTTCCAAGAAGGAACACTTACTGAGACAGGTGCATTTCCAATATTTACTTTCATTGACTGCATTCTGATAGTTCATTGCAATAAATGTTTATCAGAACCCACAGAATTGATTTCAGTCAACTTTTGGGTCTCTACTAGGTGTCTAGAAAATTCTCTTCTAGATCCCTTTCTGTCCTTGGAGTTCACTTACCAACATCATAACAATTCCACAGAGCTGGATGAGGGAGAGCCCTGATGGAAAGAGAAAGGGAGAGAGAGCAGGATTCCTACGTGTATACTTTCCCTATACATGTCTTTAATGGCACATCTACACTTGCCCACCTTACAGAGCTTTGCGGGAATCAAATAAATTACAGCATAGATGAAAGAACTTTTAAAAGTAATCAAGTCATTTGACTTTGATTCTGCTCAATGTAGCTGTGTTCACTTGGAGTGATCATTCAAGATCACCTTCAAGGCTCTGTCCCGCCCTCATGGGATATAATTCTACTATAAAAAGCTCTTTGTAAACAGTACCCTACGGGACTCTGAAATAGTTTGATGGTGATTGTGATGTTGCTAATTATTCTTTATATTTTGTTAAAAAGCCCCTGAAGGAATTTTTGGACGATTGACATTAACCAAAGGAGAAAAGACTCAATCTGGGAGAAGTAATCAGACTCATTTTGAGTAGAAGCATCATGAAGCTTGATAAGCGAAAAGGTTCAGCTTCATTATTCAGGTGGTCAAAAATATTATTACGTACTACAAGTAGAAAAATGCTCAAAATTTCATATTTATGTACAGACAGCAAAATTGTAGGTAGCAACATTCCCCCTCAAATGTATTACTTATTTTCTTATCCATTTATTAGGGAATGCCAGGACAAGGAGCTTAAATCTCTAGGGTAGCTTGATTCTCTAAGTACCAAAATGCTGGCTAAGATTTAGTTATATTGATATGTGTGTTTGTATTGTTGCCAAATGGTACCTATCTTTAGATGACCCTGAAATATAATATCTCCTCTGAGGAGGTACATGGCAATTAGGGTGGCCTTGCCTCCTCTAGGATGGGAGAACTGCAGCACAGAAGAGTTAAATGCTTTGCCCTCAGGTGATCTGATGAGTCTAGAAGAAAGACTCACAACTGGTGCTGGAGAGTCCTACCCCCACCATCCTGCTCATTTGACTTCATGCTCAGTCACTTGCTAGAAGGTGTTGATGCAGAAAACTAGCTGCCCCCTGTAGAAGCAGCACCGTCCTTTGTATTTTCTTCTTCCTTTTTTTAAAAAAATATTTATTTATTTATTTAGGTTGCGCTGGGTCTTAGTTGTGGCAGCATGCAGACTTCTTGGTTGCAGCATGCATGCGGGATCTAGTTCCCCCACCAGGGATGGAACCCTGGCCTCCTGCATTGGGAGCGCAGAGTCTTACCCACTGGACCACTTAGGAAGTCCCTCCTTTGTATTTTCTTGAATTGAGTAAGGTACCACATGGCTAATACATTGAAATTCTTAAGTATACATAAAATCAACTCAATGGTTATTTTACCTTTTCCTATCGTTTACTTATTTTCATGTCTTTATAGATGTAATAATAATAGTAATAATAATAAAGCCCACCAATTCTTTAATGAATTTATTTGGATTCCCAGCATCTTAGAACACGCACCTGATCTAACTCCAGCCTCAGCCAAGGGAAAAGCACCAGGCCTGGTCATACTGACTCTGCACCCAGCACTCCACTTCAACACAATGCCTCCTTCCTATCAAGGGGAAACTTTTGCATTTTGTTTCTTTGTCATCGGGGATTATGCGTATAAATTTAATTACCTTTGAAAAAGTTTTTTTTTTCAGTTTTTTTCAATTTTGAACTTTCTTCTAAGGGCTATTCATCCTTTGGATCCCGTAATTAACGCTTTAGGAGGGGAATTTCAAGGGACATGATCTTGTACCCCTCCTTTCATGTGGGTTCAGAAGGAAAAAACAAAGACAGCCAGAGCCCTCTAAAACAAGCAAGGGCTCTCTCCCTGGGGCACCTCACCTGGGTTTTTGCTCCACTCAGTCCTTTAACATACGGGCAATTCATTGTAGTTTCTGAACTGTTTCACAAAGTGATCAATCACCAGACCCGATGTGACATGGACTGTCATCTCCCAGGGAGAATTCTTGAGTGGCTTTTAAAGAAACAATCACAAAAGGAGAAATGCATCTACAGGGCTATTTCCCTCATAAAATAAATCCGTCATGGATCTCGTCCTTAGAAAAACACACACGGGGCCCCAGGTGTGTTGGCTTAATGGCTACAACCATAACATTTCCTTCTGAAAAAGGCCCTTCCCTATGCCCTTACTGTAAAGGGACCATTAAAACCCAAAGCGCGTTCCCCCTAAATAGCTGCCACCCCGAGCAGTGCACGGCATTGTGGCCGCCCAGGAACCAAAATGTCCCCCCTTGTAATAAACACGATACAAACAATGGCTCGTGCCCAAGCTTTCACACTTGTTTTTCCAAGTCTTGGCTGCCAGAGGCAGAGCTGTAATTCCTGAGGTCGCTTGACCTCAGGAGGGGCGAGGTGTGCGGGGTAACTACACTACTTGGGTACTCCTTCGGCAGGAGCAGCTTAAAGATTAACTTTCTCGAGTTTCTGTGACCCAAACTGTGCCAGTGAATAGCGTGATTGGAAACTTGTGCAGGCGGGAGACAGCAGCGCGGCCGCTCTTTCAACAGGCGATTTGTTCTCCTGTCTGCGGCTCATTTCCATGCAAAGAGCCTGACATCAGAGCACCTTTTGTTGCTAAACGCTTTCTTTAGCATCAAGGGAAGAGAGTCATGTGGAGCTGGAAGAGCTCATTTTGAAGAGAGGGGGCCCGGGAAGTACCCTCCAAGTTCCAGAGGCGCCGCGGTCACCCCGCGGGGCCCTGCCCAGACTTGCTGGAAGAAATAAGTCTCGTGCCTAGTTAGTCGGTCCCCGTCACAGGAAGAGACGCCTTTGCAGCGGGTTGCATTGCTTCTGGGCCGCCAGAATTCCCCGCCGGAAAACTCGGTGGTGCGAACTTTGCCTCCTGCTACCGGGTTGCCGAGCTGAGCCTGCCGAGCCGGGCTGGGAAAGTTTCTGGACCTGTCAGCCGCGCGGCCCGTCGCCACCGAGAGCCGAGGTGCGGGCGCCTGCCGGGGGCCCCTGCCGGGTCGGAGGCCGGGGCCGCTTGGGATGTGGCGCGGAGGCGCGACTCGGTGGTGACGCGGCGGGCGGGGACCGGCGCCGGGGACCGGGCGCGCACGGCTGAGGGAGCCGCCGGCGCGGCGCCCGAGCCCGAAGCCGAGCCCGCGCCGGAGCCTGAGGCGGGCGCTGGTCTGTCCGAGGCGTTCTCCCGGCTCTGGACCGACGTGATGGGCATCCTGGTGAGTTACCTGGAGAAGCGGAGGCGCGGGGAGGGCGGGTCGCAGGACCCGGGAGCAGGCAGCACCCCGGCGCCGCGGCGCTCCCTTCGCGCTCGCAGACTCGACAAGCCCACCCCTCGGGGTCGTCCTTCTCCGGCTGTAGCTCTTAGGGGGTTAAATACACACGGTTTAGGATTTCAAACCCTAATTAAAAAGATAACCAGCCACAGATCACATCAAAGATATATTTTTTAAACAAACGGGTATGATATTCCACAGTTTAATCTGGGACACCTGCTGAGAAGTTGGTGCGGAAAAGACAGAGTCCTTCAAAGAATAGATGTAAATAAATACTGTTTGGCTGATGTGCTCTCACAGTCGGATTTGGGAAGAGGCTGATGTTACTGATGTTTATCTCTTCACCGTGTGTTGTCTGACCAGGAGAGGAAAACAATTACCTCCTTACTCAGAACCACAGAAAGTTTACTTTGTTTGCAGTTTTTCAACTTGTAGAATTACAGGATACTTGTTATGTGTTTGGGACTAAAAACAATAAGACTTATTTTTCTAAATCCGTATTGTCATGCATTTTGAAATGTCCAGTAACTAAAGCCGCCCGTGGATTTGGCATAATTTCTGAAAAATAGTTCTTAGGCATGGCGGATGAAGCTTTTACTTGTTCAGGGTTCAGTGCCTTGAGGAATTAGTAGATTTGCTTTGGTGGAGCTCTAGGTAGGCAGGTAGACTGGAATCAGATGGGTGGGGTTCTTACAGTCAGACATCTTACTCCACACATTAAAAAGTCCATTTCAGTGGAAAGATTCGGAATTGGGAGTTGTGTAGATCATTGGAAGAGGCTCTAGATTTACTTGGAGTTGTTTTTGTTTTTTTTTCTTTTAAATAGGAGGAGGTGTAGTTTATAGAAAACTCTTCTTTGGTAATGATGAAACCATTTTTAGCACAGTAATTAAGCTTTTGGACTTTGGAGTGAGTTAGCCTGGATTCAAATCCCAGCCCTCCCATTGACTGACTGCCTGATCTTGGCCAAGGTACCCAATTCCACTGACCTTCTGTTTCATTACCTGAAAAGTGAAGCAAAGATTTGCTTCTTAGGTTTTCTGAGATTTAGCTAAGCTGATATATAGCTAGTGCTCTATACTGATACATAGTAGGTGCTTAATAAAGAATAGCTGTCTTTCTGTTTTTTTTTCTTGCAAATGATCTTGTGTCTCAACTTTCCAGACATCCTAAAGTCCCAGTTATTCCATTTTCAGGTGTCCTTTGGTATTTATGATTATTCCTGTACAGAGAGCCAGGGAAGGTTGGTCAAAGATTTCTATCTGCTCGTCTCACTCTCCGATATTTTATTTTAATTAATTTATTTTTTGAAAGCAGATTTATTCAGGGAGATACCCACTCCATAGAGTGTGGGCCATCTCAGAATGACTCTCCAATGTTTAAAAAAATATATATTAAAAAAAATTTAAGTTAACGCTTTTTGCATTTTCTGAACATTACTGATGAATGTGGGCCTTCAGTGAAATTCCAGAAAACCCAATGAACATATATATAAAAGTTGTGGTGATAGATTGTTTTTTAAGTTTATCAGGCAGGAAGCTTATCTTGTTATTTCTTGCTTAGGTCTCACTCTGTAAATTTTCAGGCACTGAGAAAATTGGCTTGATGACATCACATTGCATCCCTTACTAGGGTGTGGGCTGGGGAGGGAAGGGTTAGAGATGCTCACTTGAACTGACCGTGTGGGCTCAGGGTCGTTTGGGGGCCGGGGTGGCATGGACCACTTTCTGAAGATTTGCTTTCCCTTCCCTGGCAGATTCCAGCGCTGTTGGGTCAGTTGTAGCAGAGTGTTCTTTGGCTGAGTTAGAAGATGGGGTGGGGCTCAAGAAGCCCAAACCTGTTATTCAAAAGGCAGATGCAGGAGAAAAGCAAACATGTGCTTCTTACAGAGCTCGTAGTTCCGTGTGAGGCTGAAAGACGGTAAAGATTGTCCCAAACAGGTAGTGTTCACCCGTGTTTTCCCATCTTTTATAAGGTCTTATTTTGCTTTAAGTCTTGGGCATCAAGATTGCTCCTTAGTGAAAAAGCAGGCAAAGAAGACGTAGATTACCTGCTGTCCTTTGTACATGCCTGTAAGAAGTCACCAGGGGAAAAGGATCTTTATTCTGCTTTTAGAAAGCTGCCATCCAAGTGTTTATAAGAAACTATATCTTCGGAAGAATGTATCAAGACACGAAACTGACAACTGACTTTCTCTGTTCTCACGGAGATAAAAGACACCATTTCCTTCATCTTGTATTTAAAATATGGCATTTTGCAATCATCTGTCAGCCTAGACGGGTTGAAGTGACTTGATCTCTGGCACGTATTCATTGTTGGTGGCAACGTCAGACTGCACCCCAGTTCTCTGACCTCCACGGGTCAGGAGCCTGATGCCATGATGCTCCATAGTTAACTATCCCAGATCAACTTGGTAGAAATGTAATGGCATCCAGTCATTTTCGGCAAATGCTGTTTGGAAGATTAGGAGAGTAGAGGTAGTAGGGGAATTATACATCCAGACATCATACTTAGCAGATTTCAGGGACAGTTGCTACTTTATTTTTTAGATTCTTCTTAGTGTAAAAATGTAAACTTCAAAGCTTATTAGGTTAAAACTTTTTTTAAATGAAGAGCACAGCTCCTCTTTCCCGAAGGTGCCATACAGCGAGAAGCCCTCGGCATCCCTACCCCCTTGGATTTTGTTGGTTCAAACCCAGGGAAGGGGGAGAGTGTTGCCCCAGAGGCATTGATCTCGGTAAATACAAGATGGTTGTTTGAGTTCATTGGGACACATTTTACATTTAAATTAATTCAGCCCTGCCCAGTTCAGCACCAATCAGTTGCTTTTATATAATCGCTAACAAGACTTCTTATTTAGAGAAGTAATAGTATAATTTATGGCATGAAAATGTTTGAGTGTGTTGGAATGAATAAAATGCTGACAAGTGAATGTGTAAATAGAGAGTTAAGAGAAAATGAGTTTACAAAACCAGTATGGATGTGAGGGCCTGGAGGGCATGGTCTGTATTTCAGTCTTTCTTCTACCTGCAGGGCTTGGGCCTTACTGGGTGCTGAGAATATGCTTTTATTGAGTGAGAAAGGAAAAAAGTATGTACTCTTAAATGCAGGAGCCACTCCAAAATACAGTTCTGTAAAGACTCATGCCCTGGCTATAATGGGGCGCATTTATGAAGACTTTAATAAATTCTGCTTATGCCAAAGCTACCACTTGGACAGTTGCATCATGCATACTTAAATCCTGGCACTTCCACTGAAAATGTAATGGCAAATTGCGAAATGTTTGTAAACCCTGAGCAATTAAACCGAGGCCTTCTTGCAAAACACGCTATTCTGTTGTCTAACTCGGCAGCGTGTGGTCTGCCTGCGTTTTCAAAGCCTGTCACCTTTCACGATGACATGCTTAGACTTCTGTTGAGAATTGCAGAACAAGTTAGAATCCTATGGGATTCTACTCTTTTATCTTTACTCCCTGGTTGCAGACAAAGCATTCCTTTTTCTTTTTTGGGGTGGGGGAGAGTAGTTTCTTTTTTAAGAGTAGGAATTGCTGAGGTTATCAGATGAGGTAGATCATGTTTTCAGCCCCAAGTATCCATTTGGTAACTTGTGATGGTTCATAAATTTTTCCTCCAGAATTCGAGGATTCCTTAAATGCAGAATCAGGCCTTTGAAGCTACTTGGTCTCATTGGGAAGGGAGAGGAAGGGAGTTAGTAAGTGACTATTGTTTGCAGGATCCTGCAAGATGCACCTCCCCCAAACCTTACATTTCCCTGCAATGTTCCTACAATTTACACCCATTTCCTAGCAATGCTTGGAAAATATCCATTGTGTAGACAAACTGTACATGGAGGACCTTCCCCTACTCTTAATTCCTATTCAGGCTACAGAAAAGAATGTAGTAGGTTTATCTGTTAAGTTTATCTTTAGGTTAAGTTGTCGGCTAGGTTCATTCTGTTTGTTTATCGGCTAGGTTCATTCTGTCTTGCTGTTTACTGAAGTCTTCTTCCTTTAAAAGACTTTCCTTTTGCTCTGTATTTTTGGGCAAAGTGTAGGGGAGGGGAGGTGTCAGTGAGATCCCTAGAGGGCTTTTAAAATGCAAACTCCTTTGTACAGACCAGTGTGTAATTTACATATTCTCTGGGTGGTGTCTTCCCTTAAGCCCTTCAGCTAATGACTTAATTTTTTAGGTCTTGGAATCTGAGAGTCAGCCCCAGTTTCCAATATTCTGACTTCATCTTGATGCTTTGTCCCTGGTAGCCGGCTGAAAGCCTATGGCTTTTATATAAGTAGAGAGATTGCAGGGTGATGTAGCGGAAGACACTGACTGAAGAGACCTTGGAAGTGAGTCCTCAACTCCCTCATTTAGAGAGGAGGGATGGAAGGGCTTGGGGCAGCAGCGTAGGGACCAGAACTTAGACCTACCGATTTTCATTTCTTTGCCAAAGTTAAGTCTTACAGTTCTGGCTGGGGTCCTTAATTTGCTGTCAAAAGAGGCTCTGGGACTTCCCTGGCTGTCCAGTGGTTAAGACGCTGTGCTCACAATGCAGGGGGCAAGGTCGTGGGGGAAGTAAGATACCGCATGCCCTAAGGCGCAGCCAAAAAAGAAAAAAAAAAAAAAAGCTAAAAAGAGGCCTCTGCATTAAAGCGACTGTTCATGCTCTCCGTCTTCCCACATCCTGCTTTCATTTGCCACTCTCTACCTTGTAACCCTTCCCTCTTCCACCTGGCTTGTTCTGCATCCTTGTTCACCATCGTTGACTCTCAACTTCCAATGATAGAATGCAGCAACGTGGGGAGGGGAAGGCAGTGCTCACAAGGGCTGAGTCCTGGTGCTGTGCGGGGCCCTTCCCAAACTTAACCTTAATTGGCCCTCTCACTGTGACCAGTGAGCGTTTTTGTCCCAGTTTTACAGTGGAGAGGTAAACGTGCATGTCCTGAATCACCCAGACGGTAAACAGGAGCTGGGATTTGGATCATGTGTTATTTCCTGGAAAGTAACTCCTAGTTGCAGTTTTATAGTTCGTTCTCTCACATCTCTATCGAGACATCTACTGACTGTCAATCTTTTTTGCTTAAGCTATTGAGCTAAGTACTAGCCGCACATGCCCCTGACTTCCAGAAAGACAGTAGTTCTGTGGGGAAAACAGCGCCCACTGCCCCTCCCCTAAATACCCAGTCCTGCAGTGTAGTATGCAGATCGCCCCAAAGAGCCCGGAGTTGGGGAGGGCTGACAGAGGTGCTGGGGCAGGAAGTCCAGTCCCAGAAATGCCTTTCAGTTTGGGCCCTGGCAGTGAGCAGGCTTTACCTGAGAGGTGTTTCCCAGTGAGGGCTAAGGAGGAAAGAAGAGAGGAAGGGCCTTCTGGACAGAGCCAAGGGAAAGAAAGATGGGAGAGCAGAGAGCACTGAGGTGGGTGCCAGGTCCTGAGTGCTGAAGTAGCTGCAGTCATTCTGTAGGCTTCAGTGAGAAGCCATTGCAGAATTTTAAATTGACATGTGTCATGATCACTTTTTAGAAAAGTGACTTTTGGGGGTGATGAGTTGGTGATGAATTTGGAAGAAGACTACTTCAGTGATCCAGGCAAGAGAAGATGAGAGCTTGGATTAAATGTTTATGAAACATACCAGTTTATCTATCACCTGGCTTCTATTGGTCCCCATATTTTACTCTATAAGGAGTCAAGGATTGCTCATGGTAATTTACTTCTGATAAATTCTTTTATGCTCAAGAGTAGGCTGGGTTAATGCAAGAGATTTTAGGCATGTTGTAGTGTTGTGATTTTTTTTCTTTTCATTCTAAAGAAGTATCTATCTTGACACATCTATGTGTACACATATCTACTTACCTGTCTCTCTGTATTGGAGTAAATGATTTGGTTCCTTAAAGAGGGGAATTATTATTTATAACAATATACACACAATGCTATAGCTAAATGATGTTTAATACCATCTTTTAAAAGCTAATTCTAGGGACTTGCCTGGTGGTGCAGTGGTTAAGAATCTGCCTTCCAGTGCAGGGGACGTGGGTTTGATCCTTGGTTGAGGAACTAAGATCCCACGTGCCGTGCCAGACAACTAAGCCCACGCGCCGCGATGAAAGATACCGCGGGCCACAACTAAGACCCGTTGCAGACAAAAATTTTTTTTAAAAAAAGGATAATTCTAGAGAACAGTAAAATAGAGGGAAATATTCAGTTGGGCATATCGATCCATAAGCAAATCTGTAGCTCAGTTTTACAAAGGACATAAGAGGAAAACCTGTAACTAGCAGTTTACTTAATGTATTCTTTTTAAGAGTACTTTATGCTTCAGACTTAACCATCATAATCCCACTGTGATGTATGATGTACTTACCCATGGTTTACACACATTCTTTTCTTAGGGTAGAAATAAAATTGATCTCAAAATAATGAATTTAGATGGATAGAGGCTAAGACTAAGAATTAACTGTACCATTTAATACCAGTGAGTATAGACTAAGACTAAAAGAATTAACCGAACCTTCTGACTAATTTTGAGATAAAATGTATTTTTATGATGACCTGGATTTGTCGTTTCTCAGATGGTATGCTCATTTATTTATTAATTTAATTTGGTAATGAGATCTGAAATTTGTAGGTCTGTTCCTCATTAGCTTTGCTCCTAGGCAGCTGTCTAGTGTCCCACCCTTTGTTCCATAAGATGTTTCACTGGGTAGCATTAATTCTTTATGAGTTGAGATGCCTCATAGAGATAACCTAGTTTGTATTTTTTCTTGCTTGTCAAGCCCTGTAATAGAGACGACTCAGGCACGGAGATTGGAGACCCAGGCCTTAGAGTATCTTAGAGACTTGGAAGACAAAAGCTTGATAATAAGATAGTTTTTCCTCTTTGTAATCCCTAATTTTTTCTTTTTTGAAGAGATCTCCTATTGTCTTTCACCTTTCTAAGCTGATTGGTAAAAACGTGAATACGTTTGAGTTTATAATGACTGCTCTGTTAGACTTTTGTTCCATGTGTCCATAGAGGTACTTTGCGGCTCTCCTTGGTGTCTATGACGTAGATTTGATTCACGGTTTATTTTGTTGCTTCATCCATTGTTTGTCTGGTTTTACAGCAAGCAGTGAGTGAGAAAGGTCCAGTGTGTCTACACATCACTGTCTGCCCAGTTGTGGCTGTGGCTTCATCTTCTGTCCTGGCATGCAGAATTAAAAGTGGAATGACAAGGGAAAGAAAAAGAAATGCATATAATTGTAATTCTAACTAAAAGTATCATTGAAGGGCAGAATAAAAAAAATTTAGTATGTATCCTGAGCCCTAGTTACTTTAAAAATTTATCCTAGTTAATTTTGGGGACTTCAGTACTTTTGCCTAAGACTTGCTGTCAACCGATACATTTTTTCACACTAGAGCTAAAAAATGTTTTTATGCTTTTTTGGGCGCTCTTAAAAGTAGTGTTTCAATATAGAAGAAAGGAATATTCTAGTTTAAGAATAAGTATCTTCGCTATAGGCTTACATCCATCTTCAGAGGATTTTAAAGGCCACATTTAAAGATAAACCATTAACAATTTTACAAATGTCTTTGTTTTGGGTATGCACAGGGTTAAAAAAATTTTTTTTTTTTAACAAAGCAATGAGATACTCCTACACACCTGTAACAATGGCCAAAATCTGGAACACTGACAACACCAAATGCTGAAGAGGATGTGGAGCAACAGGAACTCTTGTTTATTGCTGGTGAGAATGAAAAATGGTACAGCCACTTTGGAAGACAGTTTGGCATTTTCTTACAAAACTAAGCCATATTTTTACCATCCAGTCCAGCAGTTGCACTCCTTGGTATTTGCCCGCAGAAGGTGAAAACTTATGTCCACACAAAAACCTGCAGACAGCTGTTTATAGCAGCTTTATTCATAATTGCCAAAACGTGGAAGCCACCAAGAGGTCCTTCAGGAGATGAATGGGCAAATAAAGTGTGGTGGAATATTATTTAGTGCTAAAAAGAAATGAACCATCAAGCCATCAAAAGATGTGGAAGAACCCTAAACGTATATTACGAAGTGAAAGAAGCCCACCTGAAAAGTTTTTTATTCTGACTATATGACGTTTTGGAAAAGGCAAAACTGTGGATACAGTGAAAAGATCAGGGGTTGGAGGGAGGGAGGGATGAACAGGTGGAGCACAGAGGACTTTTATAATGATGGATAGATAGATGTGCAACACCAAGAGTGAATGCAGACTTTGGATTTGGGGTGATTATGATGTGACACTGTATGTTCATCAGCTGTAACAAAGGTTCCACTCTAATGAGTACGATGGGTTTATTTCAACACCACCAAGCAATTCTCAAATTCTCAGTGGACACTGATGGAGTTTCCCACAAATTTAATTCATGTCTGACACTATCTACTAGTGTCAGATCCCACAGGTTAGGGGCTCAGTCCCAAAGACTGTCCCTATTTCAGTTGCCAATCGCAAGTGCAGATTGTTATTTGTGCTTCTGAACGACTGGCTATAAATTGGAGGTTTCTGCATCCCCCCTGGGGTTCCATTAATTTGCTAGATCAGCTCACAGAACTCAGGAAACCAATTTACTTGTTAGATTAACCAGTTTACTTACTAGATTACTGGTTTGTTATGAAGAGGTATAACTCAGGAACAGCCAGATGGAAGAGTTGCTTAGGGTGAGGTAGGTGGGAAGGGGCGAGGAGCTTCCATTCTCTCTGGGGCACCACTCTCCCTGAATCTTCATGTGGTCACCAATCCAGAAGCTCTCTGAACTCTGCCCTTTTAGGTTTTTATGGAGGCTTCATTATGTAGGCATGCTTGATTACATATTGGCCTTTGATAACTGAACTCAATCTCCAGCCCCTCTTCCCTTCAAGGAGGTTGCGGGGGTGGGGGAAAACTGAAAGTTCCTACCCTCTAATCACTTGGTCTTCCTGGTGACCAGCTCCATCCTGAGGCTATCTAGGAGCCCCAGCCTAGGTGCCTCATTAGCATAAACTCAGATGTGCTCTGAAGGGATTCCTAGTGAGTGACAAAAGATGCTTCTATCACTCCAAATTCCAAGGGTTGGGACCCCTGTACCAGGGCTGGGAAGAAGACCAAGTATCTGTCTCCTGTAAGTCACAATATGACAGTGGGGGATATTAATGATGAGGGAGGCTATGCCTGTTTGAGGGTAGGAGGTATATTGAAAATCTCTGTACCTTCCCTTCAACTTTGCTGTCAGTCTTAAGCTGCTAAATAAATGAAGTCTTAATAAGAAAATATAATTAAATTTTTTTGTTGTTTTAATCAAGAGAAGGGTAACAGAATGAGAACATTTAAAAACAAAAAAAATTGATTAAACACCTCTTAGAAAACTGAAAGGTTATTTTGTGAGGGAGTTAAGAGCAAAGGAAGCAGTTCAGAGTGGCTTCAAATCCTGGCTTCAGCATTTAGTGGACCTGTGATCTGGGTGAGTTCCTTAACCCTTCTATGTCTTGGTTTCCTCATCAGTAAAATGAGGGTGATAGCCACTCACATCATTGGGTCTGGTAAGATTAATTAAATCAGTAGAACTGTGCATGGCATATGGTAAGCAGATCATAAATGTTCGTTATTATTAGCTGTTAACGGTTAAATCTCCTTTAGCTGGAATATGAATTAATTTCCCTTCATTCTCATCTTCAGATGGAGTGATGATCTGATTCCACATGTTCAATTTAGGATTGATATTAACTATTGATTTAATGTATGTCACATGTCCTTTTTAGAATACACAATTTAAAAACAAATGCATAATTGCTTCAAAGTATTAACCTTCAGGTTTCATGTTAGGAAACGGGTGTTAAAAATGAAGTGTATACTCCAGAGAGAAAATGTATGAAACTTGTGAATAGGCAGGGTTTTCTGGAGGCAAGAAGGTATTTGTAAGGAAAACATGTTTTCTGTTTAACTGGTATCCAGATTGCTATTTGCAGTTCTCTTGTGACTAAGAAGCACCATAATATGAGATCATTTTAACAGTTGACTTCTTAGAAACATGTAAAATATTGAAAGCGTCCACTTAACTAGTGATTTTATTTTTTGAATGCTGGGCTCATGTAGATGTACTAAATCTACTTCCATTATCTTGAACTTTTTTGTGAAATATTCTCCCAGGGTTTTATTGAATTAACCAGTGTTTTTGTCAGGGTTGCTAAACATTCATTCTGTATTTTTGCACCTTAATTAGGAATCTTCCGTCTCCAATCAAGAAGTTATAAAAGCGTCATACGGTAGTGTCCCCACCGGAGCCCAAAGCAACCTGCAAACACATGTCAGTGTGAACATGATAGAAGATGGGATTGCTTGTGGTTTGAGAAAGATTATTATTCATTATTATTATGCAGTATGCCACTTATATACATTTTAATTGGGGGGTAATTTCACTATGCATCTATAGAAAACATGAAGGAATTTGAAACTTTGGGAAAGTCTGTAAAGACGAACATTGGATGCTGGAGAGATAAGACATTTCATTTTTAAAGCATATTTTATCGTGAAATACAGTTTTATTGAAAACGTTCCACAAAAGTGTAGCCTTAGGACATAGCCCACTGGGGAAAGGTCATCAATGCCTCTGCAGCATTTTGCTTCTAGTTATGTAACATGTGGTGCCCAGGTGGTGACTTAATGAAAGGCCCCTCATAACACTGGTGCATGGTAGTGATTTGCCCTGATTAGGATATTATGAAACTGAGGCTATGCGATGAGCATTAAAGTAAATAGGTGTCAAATGATTCATAAAAGGTACATGAAAGATACACTGAAATCCACGTGATGTAACTTTAGCACTAGCAGAGAACTATGTACTGTTTCAACAGACCAGACTGTCAGCTGGTAACCTCCACATTCTATATCAAAGCACTATTCCGCTTGTCACATCACTGAAAGACTGCACATTCCAGAGCTTGTGTCTTTAGAAAGCGGGGTATCTTCCATGGTGGAAGAGTTTCCATAGAAACCGGAGGGGAGGCAAGTATAACTAATACACTCCTTAGACATCAAGAGATTTTCAGCAGGTCACATCCCTTACTCTTAAGAAGTGCTACTCTAGAGATTAGATGATAATACTTACATTGGCATATAATTCCTTACATTTCATGGTGTGTCCTTTACATGCATCGACTGGTTTAATGCCCTTATAGCTACCAGAAACCCAGCCTTGTTGGCAGCCACAGTTCTCTAGCCTGGTGAGTAATCTAGGGTTCCTGGTTTCCTTTTCAAACACACTGACATTTCATTGCCCATATTTTAATACCCATAATTCAACAATTTCTGGTTGATTCTGGTTTCTGTAAATTCTAGGCTTCTAAGTTTTCATCTATTTCATCTGTGAAATAGAGGTGAAACATTGAAGTTTTATCTTTGCAAGTATTTTCAAATGCTCCTCCGAAGTAGACCAGACCCAGCTGGATGTGGGCTCTGCTATCTTTTGAGCAGAGTTTGGGGATGAAGCCAGAAAGTGATCCCTAGTCTGGATTTTCCGATTTTCTACCCAAGCTGCCTGGTCCCTGGGGTCTTGGATGCTCTAGGGTGGGTCAGTGTGGCAAACACTCAAGACTTTGCAGGCTCACCTCTTCCAGGGAGGCAGAGGGCAGCACAAACGTCTGGTGTCTCATTGTTACGGCTTGCCAGAAATTCTAGAAAAGCCAGACTTTTGTTCTCACGGCTTCCAGTTCTTCTACTGTGGAAAACAGGAAGGCCCACTTTCACAACACTGGGAAAAGCAGACTCTCCTATTGTCAGCCAAAAAGTTTTGCAAGCTGCGAAAGAGTTTGGTTTTATGACACTAGGTTTACATATTTTTTTTACAAATGAAGATTTTTAAAAAGACACGCAAACCTTTCCTTTGTATACATGTGGACTTACTTGCAGACAAGTTTAAGGGTGTTCTGTTTCGAGTCCTTACATATAAGGAAAATCTGGGACAAGAGTTGCTCAAGGGCGCTAGGTTACAGATGGTTTCAAAGGATCAGCCGAAGACCAAGTGAACAAGCCAAAGCAAGACTGGTTTAAATTCCTGCATTTGCTAGTTAGGTCAAGATAAGTAAGTACTGAATTATGCATCGTAGTTGGCAGCAGGGACTGATGAAGCTCCAAAGCTTGTTTTGGTAGGAAAATGACTTAAAATGAATGAGGGCTGGGGGGAGTGACACACTACCTTCTGGTGTCCCCTGAAGATTTAAATCAAAACAAGTTTTATTAGTGCAGAGAAAAGCATGCTGGTGTTGTTGCAGTGCCTTGGATGTGACGATAGTCACAGCTGTACAACTAGGGATAGAGCCAACATTCTGAGGTATGTGTTAAAACTAAAGGCGATCACCTTTTTTTAATTTTTAAGTCACTACTTCTGAGACGATTAGCAGTCAATTAACTGGTTCTTTGGCTTACGGTTTTCTAACGCTTTGTGTATCTATTGTCCTTGATGGGACTTTTATTTAAAAAATATAAACATATATTCTTTGTGGCAATGTAGGGAGAGTGTGCAGGATAGAATCAAACATTTTTTTCTGCAAACTAAAGGAACTTAGAAATTCAGTTGTCAGCGGATTCTTTGGAGGACTTTATCGATTCCTATGCAGCTCTACATTCCACGCTTCCTTGAAGCTTCAGAGCTCGGTGGATAGAACAAGGAACATTCTACGGTTTGCTACCCAGTCACCCATTGTAATTATTTTTTTTCTCAAGGAATTTGGAGGTTATATTTTTGTGCAGTAGTTGGAATATTCTTTGAAACGTGCCTGCCGTCAAGACTTGTTTATAAAGCCATTTTAGCAAAGATGCTATGGGGCAGAAAGAGAAGAGTAATAATAAAAATAGTATTGTTGGCAGCTGATACTGACTGATCGATCGTATACTATGTGCCAAACACTGTACTAGGCTCTTTCCATGCGTTATCTCATTTCATTGTCCCTATAACCCCGTGAGGTTATGGGTTGAACTGTCACCCCCAAAGAAGATGTGTTAAAGCCTTTTTTTAAAATTAACTATGTACTAGGCTCTTTCCATGTATTATCTCATTTCATTGTCCCTATAACCCCGTGAGGTTATGGGTTGAACTGTCACCCCCAAAGAAGATGTGTTAAAGCCTTTTTTTAAAATTAACTAATTAATTAATTAGGTTGTGCTGGGTCTTACTTAGTTGCCTCAGGCGGGCTCCTTGGTTGTGGCTCGCCGGCTCCTTAGTTGCTGTACGCGGGCTCCCCAGTTGTGGCATGTGAACTCTTAGTTGTGGCATGCATGTGGGATCTAGTTCCCTGACCAGGGATCGAACCTGGGCCGCCTGCATTGGGAGCTTGGAGTCTTATCCACTGAGCCACCAGGGAAGTCCCTTAAAGTCTTAACCCTCAGTCTTAATCTCAGAATGCAGCCGTATTTGGAAATAGGATCTTTGTAGATTTAATCAAGTTAAGATGAGGTTGTTAGAGTGGCCCCTAATCCAGAGTGGAAATTTGGACACAGACACCGGCATACACAGAGGGAAGACGCTGTGAAGACACATATAGACAGAGAGTACTATATGAAAATGGAGGATTAGAGTGACGCGTCTATTAAGCCATGGAATGCCAAAGATTGCTGGCAAACCACCACAAGCTAGGAATAGGCACGGAAGGATTCCCCTACTGGTTGCAGAGGAAGCATGGCCCTGCTGAAACCTTGATTTTGGACTTCTAGCCTCTAGAACGGTGAGACAATGCATTTCTGTTTCAAGTCACCCCAGTTTTCGGTACTTTGGAATACAGCAGTCCTAGAAAACTGATACAGATGGGCGCTTTGTTATCTTCTTTCTACAGGGGAGCAGCTGTTGGGAAAAGGAGCAAGGGATAAAGAAAGCAGAACTTTTTCCAGGAAAGTTTTAGTACTTTACACAGACCAATACCTTGACCAGGAGGAGAAGGAAAATTGACAAGATAGGTAAACAGTGAGCCTCAGTAAGAACGTGACCAGGGGAGCACAGACACCTGTGCAACAAACGCGTACTGGCTTTGGGTGGTTCCGCCAGGCATGAGGAAGACAGACTCCTCTATTCCTCTCCCAAGTGCTAGGGGGTAACAAGAGGGACAAAGGTGGAGGGAAGTGTTTCCTTCGTGATGGTCCAGCATCTCTCATCTGATGAGCTGAGGAATGAAGTGGACTTGGGAAATTGCATTGTATCCCATCTTCTCACCCAAATAAGTCCTCAGGCAAGTGCCTACAGCTTTTCCCTCTTCTGCTCACCATTATTATTACTGTTTCTCTCTCTGTATTATATCTATTGATAAAGGGAGAGAGAGAGAGAGAGAGAGAAAGATGCAAGTGAGGGGAGGATGGGCGGGGGTGATAAGGAAATGGAGACTTAACAATGCCTTACATCTTTGTTGTGAAATGATAGAATTGAACTAGTCCTCCAAAGGCTGCTGCCCCCACCCCCATCTCAACCACTACCCAGAAGAGAAGTTGGAGAGCCTGCGGAGACAAAACAGATGTCCCATTGCTGCTAGATTTCTTGAACTGATTTCTAGGGTGGGGCAAATAAGCTGGGGGAGGGTGGAGGGTCAGAGAATCTGGCAAAGGGCTTTGGGGGGTGGGGCTACATGGACCCCAAGGAATGTTGGTGGTGATGCCTGTAAATATCAGGCTGTACTCTTTCACCCTTGGGCCACCCTTTGAATTTTCTGCCCTCAGTCCTTCAAATCCAGTAAGAGGGAGATGAATCATGGTATTCCATAAGGCCTGTATTAGGAAAGGAGTGATGGGGGTTTCTGGATGAAAGCATTAACCTCTGCTTGAGGCTTCTCCTGGTACCATTTTATTCCCCTGGTCTTTGAGACTGTGTAGAATGCCACAGGTATCTTACCTATGATGGAAGATTTGAGGAGTCTGAAACCACTCCTTGTGGGATTACTGAGGGTTAGGAATGAAAGTAAGAGAGGGTATGGAGAAAATGGAAATAATTTTGTCATGTGTTTTATTTTATTCTCTGTGGATTCTTTACTGGACATTTTAATTAAAATCTTATGGGATATTCATCCTAAAAGGTTCAGACCCCTGAACAAATTAATTTGAATCCCCACCATTCGTTCAGAATAAATGCTTTCAGAGAACTGTTTTTGTAAAGTACAATAAAAATGAAGAGTTAGGAAAATTAAATTTCCTACATCATCTGTAGCCCATCCTGCTGGTAATGGACTGCTCCCTGTGGTACATTACCATAGATTACTCTTCCAACTCTAGTTCAACGATTCAAGCCAAAACCTTCATCACTTCCCTTTGGAGACTATTACACAGCCCAGCAGACATCCTATTAAGAAACTTCTGATTTGCAGAGGAAAAGGAAAATTTTAAAGTTGAGACAGAGAAGGAAGATGATTCATGGTCCCAAAGGAAGAAGGCGCCTTAAGTTTTCAGAGATGGCCCCCAGCTGCCACACCTTCCTTTGGAAACATACTCAACAAGGGCCCTCGGGAAGTCAATGGAGTGAGCGCATGGACCAGAGTGTAGTCCCTTAAAGGAGTGACAGAAGAATGAGCAGTTTGGAATCCAGCCCAGCAATGGGTAAAAAAGGGTGTAGGACACCTCCTTAATGTAATGTGGGAGTTAAAAATGCAAGCGTTGGCTGCCCTGAGCACATTCAGAGTTTGTGATTCAATATTCAAGAAGAATATAAAACCAGAAATTGCTGTAGTTGGGGCAGGAGATGACTCAAGGCCAAAAGGAAGATTTCTGTTGGTGCCTGGTCAAGGTGAGGGTCAATTCTGTCTGGTGGCTCTATGATTGGCAGGCTTACTGACACAGGGATAGAGTGATAGCACTGTTCCCAAGAGTTTTGACAGCAGCAAACACTGCAAAATGGTAACAATGAAACACGAAGTCAATACAGTATCAGTAGAGGTCTCCCCCCAACTCTCCATCCCCCACCCCACGCGCCATCACCCACCCTCCCATCCAGAAGTAGAGTGTTCCTGAGACTTCATAAGCTGAAATGGCATAAAGTGAAGAAGCAGCTGCCTTAGGATACATCTTGCTAACAGATGCACAAAGTACATCTGTTGACCTTTGAACAACACGGTGGTAGGGGGGTCTGACGCCCACCCACCCCCATCAAAAATTCACGAAAATCTGCATACTGCTATCTCTGCCTCAAAAACAAAAGAATTGATAAATGACTCACCCAAGGGCAGGAAAAGCTGAAACAGGATAGAATCAGGACCCAGACCCTAGTTCTTTTGATTCCATGTAGTGTGATCTCTCGTCGAACACAAACTTCTCCCTACACTTAGTTAATTTAAAGATCTGTAAAGTAAAAATACAGGTACTATGTTAATTGAAAAGAATCCACATGGAAGTGGATGTATGCAGTTCAGTTGTGTGTTGTTCAAGGGTCAACTGTAAATCGAGGTAAAGCACAGATCAGACCCTGTTCAGAGCTATGGCGTCTTGAGGCTGGGGAAGGAGGTGTGCGCTGCAATACGTACACTGATCTCAAATTACCCTTTTCCCGTTTTTCATAAAAATGGAAATCCTCTTTGGGTTTCCTTCGGTTAGCAAGAACAGGGCCTAATGCAGGTCTTTCATAAACATGAAGTGGTGTAAAGCGAACTTTTGAAAAGCGAGGGATACTTGTATTATAAAAGACAGCACATTCTACGATTTACAAAACTCTTTTCTCCAAGTATTTTACCGTGTCCCCTTTTGACCAGGCAAGTTCCTGACTGTCATACTTCACTGTTATATAATTTACAATTCTGGACTGTTTTTTTATAGTAGATCTCATGATGTGGCAAAAACAGTATTTTTCTTCTCTGAATATGCGTTAGCACCCACTCTTTGTATCACTCGTTTGACATCTACAGTCTTTAGGAGACCTATTAGCCATTTTATTTGTTGGCTCGAACTCTGACTACGTTTTAAATTTTTTACTGAGACCTGCTGGGGGGGCCCAGGCGCTCCCTACCAAGATGCTGAGGAGGGTGGTCACAGTGTAGATGTCGCCTCCCACCCCCCCACCCCATGCCTTCTCTTCTCATTAGGAATTCAAACGCTGTCTCCTCACTTTCCTTAAGCACCTTCTCCATCTTGCTGCCCCTCGGTGACGTGGCTCTGTTAAAGGGAGCTTCAGTGGAAGGAGAGATGGGGCTAGAAGGGGATAATTTTTTTTTTTAATCTTTTGTGGGATCTTAGTTCCCCAGCCAGGGATCCAACCTGCGCCCCCTGCAGTGGAAGCATGGAGTCTCAACTGCTGGACCGCCAGGGAAGTCCCAGGATAATTTTTGAGGAGGGAATGTTTACCAGAGAAGAGGCTGTGCCCCGGAAGTTAGTTATAAGGTGTAAGCATGAGAAAGTATTGGATACTTGGGAGGAACAAAGCTTCAGAAGGCACCAGAAGAATTTCATTTACTTGGAGGTTTTGTCCGGACTTGGGGAGGTGATGGCAGCCCTCTAAGTGTCTTGACTTAAAATGTCTGGACCCTGTGTAAAAGCATGACCGGTATGTAGGTTTGGGCCAAGGAGGGCTCTTTCCTTACCTGTGTAAGTATTCATCACTTATTTTGAATTGCCACCTCAAATTCACTGTGAAAGAAGGCAGGATATAAACACATGTTATGTAATTTATTTTTCTGCAGTCTCTTCTGTACAAAACTCTCAGCTCTTTGAAGATGGAATAAGTAATCCAGTTTACCAAGGGGCTAGATTTGAATAGGGTGGTCAAGGAAGGAGCTGGGAATGAGTATCGTGGGGGAGAGCACTTCTCGAGGCAGAGAGAACATCAGCTGCGAAGGTCCCAAGATGAGAATGAACTTGGTGAACTTTAGGAACGTAGACAAGGCCCATATAAGGTTATTGCTTAGTGACTGCTGGAGATCTGAGTGGGTCAAAGAGACAGTCAGGCCAGAATACATCAGTCACAGTCCAGATTTTATTTTAAGCATGATTGGAAGCCATTGGAGCATTTAAATGAACTTATGTTTTTAAAAGACCACTGGCAGTGTTGCGGAAAACGGATTATAATGGGGTGGCAGTGGCTTGGACCAGGCTGTAGTGCTGGTGTTGGAGAGAAGTAGACAGATGTGGAATAGGTCTTAGAGGTAGAGCCTCTGAATTTGGGCTGGTTGTTAGGGGGACAGAGAACTGAGGATGACACTTAGGTGTTTTGTCTGATCATCTAAGGAGATTGTTTGGGGTTGTGAGGGTGGGGATGGGAAATCAAGATAAACCCAGTGCCATTAAACTGATTTACAGGGAGAGTTTAAAGCTAACCAGCAGACTGGACTACCATGACATGCTCTTTCCAATGAGAAAGGCCACTTGGGAAATTTAATTAGGACCAGAAGGGCACCCAGTTGGGCAGCCTTGATCATGTGCCCTTGTCCTCTTGAGTAGACCAGAATCCTCACTTCCCCTAGAAGGCAGTGTGGCCTGTACCGCAGAGCAGAGGTGCTGGACTCAGCCATCACCGTGACAGTGACGCAGCCTTGATCCAGCAAGGGCTAGGGTGACGGTGGGGAGCTAAGGTCGTGGAGGGAATGGATTTGAGAGATGTGTTTGGGAGAAACGATGGGCCTGGGCTGCTGATTCTCGGTGGCAGGGGGCGTGGCGGATGAGAGAAGCGGGGAGGCTAGCATCATGCCTGAGGCTCACAGGTGAAAGGGATGGGGGGGGTACGTGGTAGGGGAGCTAAAGAAGTTGAGTGGCCTTCGTGTGGCTACACTCTAAAGCTAACTTTTATTTTAATTTTTTATCATTGTGTTCTGAATTCACAGCATTTTAAAATTTATTTATTTTTTAGTTTATTTTTGGCTGCGCGCGGGCTTTCTCTAGTTGCGGCGAGGGGGGGGCTGCTCTTCGTTGCGGTGCGCGGGCTTCTTATTGCGGTGGCTCCTCTTGTTGCGGAGCACAGGCTCTAGTCGCGCAGGCTTCAGTAGTTGTGGTGCACGGTCTCAGTAGTTGTGGCTCGCGGGCTCTAGAGCACAGGCTTGGTAGTCGTGGCGCACGGGCTTAGTCGCTCCACGGCATGTGGGATCTTCTGGGACCAGGGCTCGAACCCGTGTCCCCTGCATTGGCAGGTGGATTCTTAACCACTGCGCCACCACGGACGTCCCTTGAGCTAACTTTTTACGCTTATGGCCCAAATCAGTCTGCTCAGTTTTCTTGAAATTTCCCAATTTCTAATTTGATCGATTAAGAAAAGACCTTCAGTATTCCCTCTACCCCTTCCCATGCTGACATATTTTCACGTTGACCTCATTGCTCCTCTCAGGAAGCACAGTGACGAAAAGCTGCACAGTCACTATTGTAGGATATCTTTTGGCTGGAGTTCCCAGTGCTCAGTGACCCACGTGAGCAGACAGGACTGTTCTCAGCTGCTTGAGAAAACCAGGGCACCCACGTCGGACCCTGTGGTGGTGGTAGAATCCACACATGGAAGAGGCAGATCCCACTGTCCAAATGATTGTTGATGACAAGGGGAAGAGCTTTTTTCCTGGGCTGATATCTCTAGTTGGTATAAACTACAAAATCACACGTGCAGTCTCTGGTACTTAAAAATCTGATTCCAAATAATATTTACATGAAACTTTGTGTTTAAAAAGCTCAGTAGGGGAATAATTGCCAAACTTAATTAAATGGCTCAAAAAAATCTCAAATACCTCTGTGTTACTGTTTCTAAAAAGAAAATATTTTACAGATAGGTGCATCCTAGGGCTTTGTTTAGACAATTCTCGATTTTTAGTACTTGTAACACTAGCTAAGATTTATTGAGTGCTTATTACGTGACAGGCACTGTGCTAAATGCTATTGGGGGGTTATTTCTTTTAAACTTTGCACAGTCCAGTGAGATGAAATGAGATGTAGGTGCTCTCATTATCACCCCATTTTACAGATTGGGTTGAGCGAGGTTAAGTACTTGTCCAGGGTCACACAGAGCTGTGTAACTGTGTAACTGTGTAACTTTATTGTGTAGCCAGAATAAACCCAAGAATTCTGGCTTCACAGCCCATATTGGTTTCCACGGCACTCTGGTGCATACATGAATCTCTTTCCTAAAAGGAGTTCTGAGCCACTGCTACACTGGAGATGTCTGTGATGGCCAGGTGCTGGCTTGCCATTCAGTCTGGCAGCATCAGGGTCTGGCAGCACCCTTCTTTTTGTGTGTCTGTGCCTGGTAAGATGGGCAGACAGGAAGGATGGGCAGGGTGGAGAAAGGGAGACAGTTCTACACCGGAGTATAATGAACAAAAATTCCATAATTATTAAGACACCTTAGGAGAAAATGTATATCAGTCCTATGTTTAACATTTTGAGTTACCAGAAGCCAGGTACCGTTTCATCTTGAGAAGAGGTTGGGCCCCCGTTGGCCTTGAGACTCTCCTGGTCCCAAGGAGAATTCCCAAGGACGAGCACAAACATGAGATACGGTGGATGGGGTTGATGTGAGCAAAGGGGCTGGGTATGGGGTAGGACAGCATCCTTTCTACTCAGTCGTTTTATTTCCCTTTGTTTTTCTTTTCCAATTTTTAGTGCAGTGCTCTTGGTGTGCATATATACTCTTATGCGCCAGTGTATAGCCAACTGGGAGGGAGTTTCTCACTTCACAGAGAAAACTCTTCATTCAATCAACCTTACTGAGTGTCTGCCACGTGCCAGGCACCTTGATAAGTTCAGGGGAGTTACCGGGAGCTTGGTCCTGACTATGGAATTTAATCTCTATCCAGGAGGGTATGAACCTGAGTAGACTATTTCCAGGCTGGAAAGCATTTTGACCTTTGGTTAGGGAACATGCCTAAGACTGCATGTCTTTTTGTTACTTATTGTGATTATTCTTTCTTAAGCTAAAAGCTTAGGAGAGACCGCCTCAGTCTTAAGTGGTCCTCCGTTGAGTGAAGCCATGCACATACTTGACTTGTATTAATAAATGCTAGTCATCCAAGCCATTGCTCAGCCCTGCTGCTGCCAAAGAAGCTGTGGAGTCGAGACCTCACTTGGGTGTGCAGGGACGGAGAACAAAACATGCTGCTCCTGTTTACATACTTGGGCTGGGCCACCCATTTCTCTGAAGCCATCGGGATTTCCTCAGGAAGCTGTCCTGGTGGAGGGCAGGCCGGGGTGACCAGGATGTGATGACACACAGCCCCCTCTGCCCTCCGGGCGCTGCGCTGAGGTCAAGCCTAGATCTGGACCCACCCTTTCCAGCCTGTAAGTTTCAAGGCCAGCTCTCCTGCCCAGACTGGGGAGGGGGGAATTGGTGGGGAGACACTGAGTTTCTGCTCCCTGGAACCCAGCGCCTGTTTGCCATTTCATGCTCCTGCACGCAGTGCTGGGGTAAAGAGCTCGGGAGGGGGCACCCCTCAGAGGCCTCCAGAGCAGCTGTGTCAGCATTTCTGAGCCTCAGCTTTTCCCACCGGGCCACGAGCCGGTCCCTCGAGGGCTGCTGGATGAGCTGTGATCCCGGCCTCAGGAGGAGACGATGGATTGGATGATGTGCCATTTGTTTGGCCTGGCCAAGCACCCAAGCATATGTTTCCTCATTTGTGGTTGAATGAATGATTCAGCTGTACACTTGTGCAGCTTGGGAGTGTTACTAACCAACCCTCACTTTTACTTAAAAATATAATGGAGGTGTACCTTCTGTGGAAGGCCTTAATAGATGGCTTGATGATTTAAATAAGCAGTAAGGTTAGCTAAGGTTTGTTATATGCCCAACTGCTCTAAGTCCATACTACTGGGATGGTGAAGTCAGGTTCTGGAGCAGGCAGGGGTGGGTTTGAAGCCTGGGTCTGCTCTTCATGAGCTATGTGACAGTGGACACATTTGTTACCTCCCTGAGTATCTGTTCTCATTGGTATGGTACAGTTAGCGAAACCTATGTTGTCTTGTATGTCTTAAGTTAAATAACTTGCAAGAATACCTGAGATATAATATAGGTATATGTATCCTATCCATCTATCTACATATATAGGTATTTATACACTCAATAAACGTTAAATTGTCTTCTACCTCTCATCTTTCAACCTCCCCAACACACACACGCATGCACGTGCATGCACACATACCCTGCCCCCATTCTATTACCAGTTTATTCTGCAAACTTGATCAAATGGAACAAAAGCAAATCATTTTAAAGCCATCCATATGATGTCTGAAGCTGTATGCTGTACCATATTCCCCAAGATAAGGATTCATTCGTGCGGCGAGCCGCTTCTGACCAGCAGAATGACGAATCACCACACGCTAGATTCTTCTCGCATCACACTTTATTGGAGTACAGCTTGGTTTCAGGCGGATGGAAGGAAGACCCCGTACGCTCGAGCCTGTCTGCTTATATAAGGGCTTAAGGACTCGTGTAAGTCCCCGATTCGTCCGTATGGTTATCGCATTTCGCAAGCCGGACTTTGGATAGGCCACTGCTTCAAAACCTGATTAGCATATTAGGTGCATGCGCCCTAGCGGCATGCTTAGCGCATGCGCAATGGCTATCCAGCCGCGCCCTACACATTCGTTGCGCTTTTGTTAAACACCTACCTGTGCTACCTTGTGGCAGGCACTGCAAAGGATTATAGATGCGTTGCCTTGCAAGAAGACGCATGCATTGGCCCAGGAGAGCTAATATGTATTGGAGAGAGTACTTGAATGTGCAGATGTGAAAGAACTAGGAATAAACCCATGCAAGGTAGAGTGACTGCATAAACGTTAAGGGAACACAGAGCATAGGAGGGACCTTCCTTTAGGTATATCCCCCTGCCATGGAAGAGGAATAGGCCATTTTGGAAGCTGGACTTTATCATGCATCTCTTGGCTTTCTACACATTGCTTTTTGTTTGTAGTTGTATCTGCTTCACACGCCGAAACTGTTTCTGCCTGGACAAAGGCAATGTCTTTATGATGCAGTAAAAATTTTGAAGCTAGATAATCCAGAGTTGGTCATGATATAACATCGTGAGCACCAATGGCAATTTGATAAGACCTAGTTCCCTGACCACGGGTCAAACCCAGGCCCCCTGCAGTGGAAGCATGGAGTCCTAACCACTGGACCACCAGGGAATTCCCCGGACATCTTTTATTAAGAAACAAATTGCGGAATATGGATAAAATCCAGTGCAACTTTAAGAAACTGGTAGGTGATTAGCTATCATTGTCTATTTAAAGATAGTTGGCAAGATTTGGCCTCGGGAAGAAATTCACACAGAAGTAGTCTGTGGCAAGCTGTGTTTTGTTTTGTTTTTTCGCTGCGCCTTGTGGCTTGCAGGAACCCACGCACCCTGCAGTGGAAGCATGGAGTCCTAACCACTGGACCGCCAGGGGATTCCTGGAAAGTTTTGAAATATTAGTCCCAGCCACTAATCCTTGAGTTCTGCTCTTTGAGTGTAGTGGGCTGAGATGTTCCCATCTCAGACTTCTTTCCATGTCTTTGAACAGTGCCATCTTGGTGTTCTCCTATTAAATCCTCTCTCTGGTTTGGTGTTATTTAGGGTCTCTTGCCTTTTCAAAAATGTGTTCCAACCTAATATGGTAGTCTCAATGAGGACTGAAATATATTTGTGTAATAAGTAAAATTTTATAATGAAAAAAAAATCTAGTGAAGTATATTGCCAAGTACCTCAGGCTTGGTATCTTTCCATTGGTTATCTCTTTGAATGTTGCTGTCCGAGTACCAGCCTCATGGAACTATATTTTTCGGGAATGGCTAACGCTCTTCCTTCCTCCATGTTTCGTACATTTTAGTGGTTTTGTTGCCACGGAAGGGGGGATGGGAGAGAAGAGGCTAAAGTCACTGGGCTCATCTTTAGGAAAAAATGAAATGAGGTTGAAATTAATTGACTAATACCTTTTTAGATGTTTTCTGAATTATTTCTATGGAAATTCAAATTGACTTTTCTGCATTGTCACCGGTGACTCATGTCAAGCCTCTGTGGCCACACTTGTTTATAGGGAGGTGGGGACAACATCTGACCTCAGTCTGGGCATGCAGCCAGGAGGCCCTGTGGGTTCAGGTGCTGGCAAAGTAAGGAAAGAGAGTAATAGGGCGGGAAGCCTTTCACTCACCAGGTTTCCAGGAGGGTGGTGAAGTAGCTGCAGTTGGGGAAGAGTTAACTTTAATGGCCTTTTGAGAGTCTTTACAGAACTTTCTCTCTAAATCTAATATAATAAAATGATTTGGCATTATTAAGCTAGATCATTTATAATCAGGATATACAGAATGTCTTGAAACAGTCCTCACTCATTTTCACAGTGTGGAATACTGTGAATACGTCTCTTCTGATTATGTGAAATTGTTTATATTACATAAGGAAGCAGAACATCACCCTACCACGAATTCAGAAACGCTGTCATGTAAAAACCTGCTTCCACTGCCATGTCCTTTAATCATTTTCAAACTTGCATACTGGAGCCAGTCCTTTAAAAGGCCTGTCTGTGTAAGAGAAAGAATTTTCCTTTGGTACTGGCTGTTTTGCAATCTTACTATGTTTGACTTTCTCACATTTACAAAACGAATAAACTACATAAACATAAAAGTGCTAAGTGATAGAACTGACACGTCTTGGGAGTTTGTTTTTAATAAGCTGATGTAATTAACACCTTGAACTATATATTCCATTTGTTTCTTTAGAAACCGTACAAAGAGAACAGGATGATACACATACAAAAGGCACCAGCGGAGTTAATATTGGCCTTTTAAATTATGATGAAGCCATGGGCGTTTAGAAGCTAAAACTTGCCAGTTACTTTAAGTCTGAGGACTGAGGAGTAGATCTGTTATTTAGAAAAAATAAATTAAAATGTAGAGCAGTATATGAATTGTTTATGTCCATCTTCCCCAGGGCCTGAGTGTATAGTGTCTGGCACAGTGCTTGTGGATTGAGCATTCTATTTCATTCATTCATTCTTTCACTCATCATTCAGCAAATTTATATCGAGAGTCTCCTAGGCACTGTCCTCAACACTGAACAGTAAACAAAACTTAGA
Source organism: Neophocaena asiaeorientalis asiaeorientalis (assembly GCF_003031525.2). Classification (NCBI taxonomy): domain Eukaryota; kingdom Metazoa; phylum Chordata; class Mammalia; order Artiodactyla; family Phocoenidae; genus Neophocaena; species Neophocaena asiaeorientalis. The sequence continues at coordinate 4,436,292 of NW_020173666.1, forward strand.
GGAAAATCTCTGCCCTTGTGGACCTTACACTTTAGTCGGGAGACAGAGACTGGAAAAGTTAGGAGTCATGCAAACTAGTTTAGATGCTGCAAAGTGGTAAAGAGAAAGATAAGGCAGAGAGTGGGGTTAGAGGTTGTGCGTACAGGAGAGGGAGGTTGCAGTGTTAGCTAGGACGACCCTTGAGAAGAGGGTATTGGAGTCACCTTTGCAGGAGGTGAGGGGAGGGCAGGTAACTGTGGGAAGAGCACAACAGGCCGAGGGAGGAGCAGGTTCAAAGTCCGGGCTGGGGCTGGTGGGTTTGGACCGTTGGAGAAGTAAAGAGGTGGCCAGTGTGTCCCTGGGGGCAGTGAGCCTGGGAGAGTCATAAGATGAGGTAGGAGGGCTTCCCTGGTGGCGCAGTGGTTGAGAGTCCGCCTGCCGATGCAGGGGACGCGGGTTCGTGCCCCGGTCCGGGAAGATCCCACATGCCGTGGAGCGGCTGGGCCCGTGAGCCATGGCCGCTGAGCCTGCGCGTCCGGAGCCTGTGCTCCGCGACGGGAGAGGCCACAACAGTGAGAGGCCCACGTAC
>NW_020173666.1:4436969-4452835 GCF_003031525.2 Neophocaena asiaeorientalis asiaeorientalis
AAAAAAAAAAAAAAAAAAAGATGAGGCAGGAGACAGGTGCTGGTTGGAGGTGCAGATGGGGAGGGTCTTTCAGGTCATGGGGGGATGGAGGCCTTTACTCTGAGTGAGAGGGGAGCCTGAATAGGGCTTTTGAGCAGAGGGGCAGGATCCGAATAGGTTCTAACAGGGTCTCTCCAACTGCTGTGTTTTGAGGGTGCGCAGGGTTGAAAGGAGGCAGCCCAGTCTTTGATCTCCCAGAATAAAACAGCTGTTAAATTGCTGTGCTTTGTGAACGGAAAAGCACAGCCCATCCTGACAAAATCAGCATTTTAAAACTGGGCAACCCTTTAAGAGGCCTGATAGGGTTACCAACCAGGGTTCTTGGCCTCTTTAATCGCTAGAAATTGATCAGAGGCCAGACAAGAAATTCACACAGGCAAGGCTTTATTGGGGCCCCTTACTGAGAACAAACAACAGGTTCCCTTGCAGGCTTGCTCCCCGAAGGGGGGCCTGATGAGCTGGTTTCTTTCATGGGGTTAGGGTAGGGGTTTGTCCAGGGGTCCAGCCGGAGGGGGGGCTTTGGTGGATTGCCCACCCCTTTGGTGGTGTTGTGTGCAGGGGGCATGCCCAGTACTCTGCTTTTGCTCCCGACCCCCTGCCTTTGCTCCTGGCTCTTCAGAAGTGGCAGTTGGGCTTTTTCATCTTTTTGTATCTTTTTGTCCATAATTTGCCCCAACTGCACATGCATGCAGTTATTTTTAGTGCCTTATAGTTTATTTGTATTTTGTTGCTGGAGGAGACATTTGTCTAGGTGCAGGCACTGCAGCAAAGGGTCCCAGGTCCCAGGTCCCAGCCTGTCTGAGTAGTGCATATAATTTTCTTTGTAGGCTCCCCCCCCCCCCACAATGTGGCAAACAATTAAAATAAAAATGTCCCATACATATCACAGAGAAGAAAGTAAAATTGCCCTTTTTTAATGCAGCAATTAAGAAGAATAAAAAGGTTCAGATAGGCAGGCAGGCAGGCGGCAGATGTGTTTTAACTCATTCATTTCCTTTAGTGAGAGTGTTTCTTTGTGAATCCAAGATCATGGATAGGAAGGAGGGGGCTATGTCAGAGCAAACATTGACCTGTAAAGCTATTGCAAGAAACAAGATTTGGCTGATGAGTAGATAAAAATGTTAATTCTTTCTTTTAAATTGAAGTATAGTTGATGTACAATATTATTTAAGTTATGGGTATACAAATAGTGATTCACAGTTTTTAAATGTTACACTCAATTTATAGTTATTTTAAAATATTGGCTCTATTCCCCATATTGTACAATATATAGCCTTGTAGCTTATTTTATACCTAATAGCTTATTTTACACCTAATAGTTTGTACCTCTTAATCCCCTACCCCTGTATTGCCCCTCCTCCCTTCCCTCTCCCCACTGGTAACCACAGGTTTGTTCTGTATATCTGTGAGTCTGCTTCTTTTTTCTTATATTCACTAGTTTGTTTTATTTGTTTAGATTCCACATATAAGTGATATCATATGGTATTTGTCTTTCTGTTTCTGACTTGCTTCACTTAGTATGGTAATGTCTTAATCCCATCCATGTAGCTGCAAATGGCATTATTTCATTCTTTTTTATGGCTGATTAGTATTCCATTGTATATATATAACACATCTTTTTTATCCATTCATCTGTTGATGGACACTTAAGTTGCTTCCATATCTTGGCAATTGTAAATAATGCTATGAACATTGGGGTGCATGTATCTTTTCGAATTTGTGTTTTCGTTTCTTTCGGATATATACCCAGGAGTGGAATTGCTAGATTGTTGGGTAGTTCTACTTTTAATTTTTTAAGGAACCTCTGTACCGTTTTCCACAGCGGCTGCACCAGTTTACCTTCCCACCAGCAGTGTATGAGGCTTCCTTTTTCTCCACATCCTCGCCAGCATTTATTTGTGTTCTTTTTGATGATGGCCATTCTGACAGGTGTGAGGAAAACTGTTAATTCTTTGATGAAGGGAATTACTCTTAAAAAAGTATACATCAGGGCTTCCCTGGTGGCGCAGTGGTTGAGAATCCACCTGCCAACACAGGGGACACGGGTTCAAGCCCTGTTCCAGGAGGATCCCACATGCCACGGAACAACTAAGCCCGTGCGCCACAACTACTGAGCCTGCGCTCTAGAGCCCACGAGTCGCAACTACTGAAGCCCGTGCGCCTAGAGCCAGTGCTCCGCAACAAAGAGGAGCCCCCGCTTGCCGCAACTAGAGGTAGCCCGGGCGCAGCCACGAAGACCCAATGCAGCCAAAAAAAAGAAAACTGTATGTTAGAAATTTAAACTGCGGGTGTCATGAAAAAGCCAGTGGTGATGTTAGTAAGTTCTCAGCTTGTTAGCAAATTGAATATTTTCATTCTTGTGATAATTGGCTTAGTTAGAATGGTGTCAATTCGTCTTAGATTTTTGTTGTTGTTTCACTTAGTTCCTAAGAAGCCCGTCAAGTTTTCATCGTAACCATGTATAGAATGCGGTAGAAAGCAAATCGTCTTCACTGTCAACTTTCAAGATGTTTTTAATCTAAGAGTAAGAACAGATCCATGTGCTTAAGATGCTTTTTCAGAGCATTTTCACATTATATTCTTGGCGAACATGAAAGTCTTTTATGATGAAAATTGAAATCATCTTGAGGGGAAATGATGTAGTTAAGAAAGAACTTGTCTTCCCCAAAAATTGAAGTAAAAGTATGGCTGTCATGTCATGTAATATTTTATGTGGTTACATTCGTAGATGGACAGATACGTAGATACAGTGATACTCACGCATGTGCCTGGAACGAGAGCAGTAATTTTGTCTTTAAATCTGATTATTCCTATACGTGAAAGGTCAGAATGTGGTACAGAACGAAGCCAGATTTTCTGTGTTCACCCTACATTCACATTCACAAGCAGGCCTTTGAGTCCTCAATGAAGTCCTTAGTGCCCTGATTGCTATTGTGTGTGTCCTGGAGATCAAGGAGCTGGTCAGAGGAGCAAATGTCAGAAGCTAAGTCAGGAAATGTTCTGGGAAGGGGCTAGGTGTGTGGTGAAGAGTTGTTTGGGGACCGCTGGGAGTTTTTCCAGGGCAGTGGGTGAACTGGTTTCTCCCTGACTTTGGAAAGAAACCACTCAGTTGGTGTCACATGAGCGAAGGACCCTAAAATCATCTCCAGTAAATAGGAACAAACAGGTATCTCTTCAGCTCACGATAGCTCAGTCCCATAATGGGAATATGCAGGGCTTATTCTCCAGGCAGCTAGAGTGAGCCTGTGCGCAGCAACGAAGACCCAGTGCAGCCAAGAATAAAAATAAAATAAATAAATTTGTTAAAAAAAAAAAAAAGGGAATATGCATGTTTCAGAGGCCACAGCGTTGCTCTGGTATTTGCTTTCTTACAGCACCCGAGCCAGTTGCATTCCAGGTGTGTTTTCCTACTGGTTTCCCTGACGGGAGCTTAATGCAGAGGATTCAACCAGAAAAGTTCCGGGTGTGTTCAGTGCCTTTTTAAGGAAGGCACTCTCTTTGTTTCCAAACACCTCTTTTAAAAAAATTTTATTGTTGTACAGTTGACTTACCATGTTGTGTTAGTTTCAGGTGTGCAGCAAAGTGACTCAGTTATACATATACATATATTCACTCTTTTTTAAGAGTCTTTTCCCATACAGGTCATTACAGAGCATTGAGTAGAGTTCCCTATACTACACGAATTCCAAACACTTTAATTGCTTTTTCTGTCAGGATAGAGAAGAACGTGAGACTTTAATCTTGAACCTTTAGACCTTGAAGCCCATTGCACCAAGAAATTTTGTCCTAAATCTTCTAGGGATAAAAAATTTCCGTGGGATTCTTCCAAGATCTATGACCCTTAACATGTTGAGAATTATCAGCATTAAGTGGAGATTATTAGGAATCATTAATTCCTATACATGAAGAATCTTCAAACCTAGGTTCTCTTCTGTCTCTTGGCCCCTGTCCTGCCACACCTCTGCACTGATCCATCAGCCAACCCCAGGAGCTCTTCCTCTGGGAACAGGTTAGGCCATCCCCTGAGTCAGAGGAGTTACCTTTATTGTTCCCACACCCTCAGTCAGTTCATTGTTTCTAGTGATATATTCCGTGTTTGAATGTTTTACCCATTAGAGCGAATTGCTGTTGTAAGGTTGGTGGGGGCAGGGAGACTGAGCCTGTGAAAGGTCACCATTATATGTGACATGCTGGTTTGGTGGATGGAATGTCATCGCATAGTTACAGAATGAATGTTATCGTTATCCGGCACCCTCAGGAAGGGGAGAGATCATTCTACTAACTTTTGTTTATTCCTTCCTTCCCTCTTTCATTCATTCGTATATTCGATAGATATTTCTCGAGTAATTGCCAAGTGTCAGGTGTTGTCATGGTGTTAGGGACTGAGGTTGCCAAAATAAGACCCAGATTCAACTTTCAAGGACTTTAAAGTGTGCTGGGGACAACCACCATGTAAATGAGCGAGAGTCACTTTTTAAAAATGTCTTGAAATGGAAAAGTTCAACTACGTACCAAAGTAGAGAGAATATTTTAAAGAACAGCCATATGCCAGCACTACAGTTATCAATCATGGCTAATCTTGTTTCATCTATACTCCTCTCCCCTCCCCCCATGACTTTGAAGCAAATCGCAGACCTCACGGGGAATGTGTGAGTTATGCTTATGCAGTGGGAAGGTCAGGTGCAGTTGCGAAGGATGGGCTGCTCTCTGCAGGGTCAGTGGCATGAAAGACGGGTGTTCCAGGCAGAAGAAATAGTATGGGGGGGAGCGGGGATGATGTAGTGCTGCTTGTAGTTTGATCTGGCCAAAACTGGTACATGGATGGGGGAGGTGGAGCCACAGGTGGGGGTCTAGAAAGGCAGACAGAGTACAAGTGAAAAGACTTTTGTATGGTCAGCAGCAGACTGACTTTGTCACATCTTCACTAGGAGACGTTTATAGTTTTCAAGATTTATATTTTGAAAGTTACAGTGGGCATGGGGTATAGAGTGGGTCGTAAATGAGATGGGATTGGAGAGGGGGTGAATAGCTGGGAACCTTGGTTGATGTCTTGAAACACTGCTAGGATTAGGATGGAGAAATATTTTGAGACATTGAGAGATATTGGAGAAGAAATATTATATTAGCACTTATTTATGACACATTATAAGACCTAGTTATCTCTTAACTTCGGGGATAAGTGAATGACCCTGTGAATGTTGGCACGGATCAAATGGGTTGATGCTAATCTCTGGACTACTGGAATCCAGAATGAAAGTTTGGTGGGGATGGAGAGTTTGGAATATGAATATGTAGGAAGAATAGGCATAGGCATTTGTCTACAGCTAAGGAGATGAAGAAAGAGTTTTAAGAGTTATCAAAATATAAGTTAAGGGCTACAAAGTTTTTCGGTAATGGGCCACGTGCTCAGTATCCTCAGGTTTGTAAGTCATGTGAATTTTTATTGATAACACTCTTTAGGTATTACCTGCCAGTTCTTTTTCTTTTATTTTTTAATATTTATTTATTTAGGCTGCTCCAGGTCTTAGTTGTGGCACATGGGATCTTTAGTTGCAGCATGTGGGCTTCTTAGTTGCAGCTCGCATGCGGGATCTAGTTCCCCGACCAGGGATCGAACCTGGGCTGCCTTCATTGGGAGCATGGAGTCTTACCCACTGGACCACCAAGGACGTCCCTACCTGCCGGTTCTTAAAAATGTGGAATTTTGGCAGCATCACCAAGAAAGAATTTAATCAATACTAGCACTTATAACACTGAATGGTGGGTGGTAAGCGTGATGCCTTCAGTTTGATCAGGTCACCAGGACGTCCACATTTCACTTAACAGTCACTCTGGGCTTCCCTGGTGGCGCAGTGGTTGAGAGTCCGCCTGCCAGTGCAGGGGACACGGGTTCGTGCCCCGGTCCGGGAAGATCCCACATGCTGTGGAGCAACTAAGCCCGTGCACCACAACTACTGAGCCTGTGCTCTAGAGCCCGCGAGCCACAGCTACTGAGCCCGCGTGACTAGAGCCCATGCTCTGCAACAAGAGAAGCCACCACGATGAGAAGCCCGCACACCGCAACGAAGAGTAACCCCCGCTCGCCGCAACTAGAGAAAGCCCACACGCAGCAACGAAGACACAATGCAACCAAAAATTTTAAAAAATTTAAAGGAAAAGCAAAAACAACACAGTCGCACTGCCCTCAGGAGCAGTCCTCGGAAATGAACTGGATTCACGTGCACGTCTGACTCCATGTACACCACACCTCCTGACTCTCTGCTAAAGCCAGGGTAGAATATAATTTTCATAAAATGTAGCAAACTCAAACGTTATGCAAAATTTAATTAACATCCTAACCAGAAATTTCAGGATTGTTCTAAGATCAATCTATTCTTTTCCAGGTTTCTAAGAATATCATAGATCACGTTTTCCCCCCAGTCCGATTTTGATTGGTGCGATGCCTGCGAATGCCCATATCCTCATGAGTATGGGCCAGAGGCAGCCAGAGAAAGTGCAAAGTGTGAGTCATACTCACCAAAATCTGTGACTCTGGTCTGAAATTCTGACTTCGTTCCCACCCAACTAGCTCACTCTGCTGTTCTTCCCAAATCTGTGATTCGGTTAAGCTCAGGCAGTTTGGAAAGGAGAAATGAGTTGAGTCTAAAATTGTCCTCTGCTAAATCCTCTTGTCCATTTTAAGTGTGAATCTGCACTTGAGGTTTTTAGAACCAACTGTCAACATTCTAGTCTTTTCCCTGCGCTTTTCAAGTTCTGAAGGTTCCTGTGAAATGTTCTTTTTAAGCCACCGATAGCCCAGCGAATGGGATCTTTCAAAGCCTTTAATTCCAAAAAGACCTTATACTAAGCACACGGTTTAGTAAATCCCTTCAACAAATTTCCATGACTTAATTATATGACTGCCTTAAAATACAGCCATACTTGGCTTTTCTGTCCAGTAATAATTAGCATCCACGTTTCTTGATTTTATATTGTATACTTAGCACCCAGCACAGCACCTGGAATGCCATAGGTGTTCAGTAAGTATTATTTGAATTAATGAAGTATCCCATTAGGTGTTGATGATTGAAGAACATAATTTTATAGCTCTGATCACTTTGTTCATCACACCTGACAATCATCATGACGTGAAATATGCCAGCACACGCTTTCCCCACGAGGAGGCCTTTTCATTCCATTTTGTTGTAGCTACTCCTCTCCATGGCCTGTAAACTGAGTTTGTTCATATTTAAACCAAGCTGTTCAAATCCCTTCCCAGCACATACCCAGCAGATAATTAGGGATAACTAGTTCATGCATAAGATTTTGGTAATAACATTTTTGCTAAAGATCTCAGGCTTTTCGTATCCTGGGGTCAAGCAGGCTGCTCTGAGCCTGAGGGTGGAAGAGGAGAAGGAAAAAAATGCTTCTGTTGTGGCTTTAAATCAGGTCAGCCACAGATGAGCTTTCCCCCAGGAGAGCAGGGACCACAAGAAGAGAACACAGGGAGAGCCTTTGGGGAGCATCTGCATTTAGGGGTAAGCCGAGGAGGAGGGAGAGAGTCCCGAGGAGACCCATGTGCACGGAGCTCTAGAACGGACTCGAAAGTGGGAGGACCCCTAGGGTGCAGCCCGAGAGACAGACTCCACCAATGACTTTCAAACTTTTGGCCACAGATTCACTGGAAGATGTATTTTACATTGTGATTCGGTACAGTTATACACACACATAACTGAAAAAAATGTTGCAGGAAACAGTCCTGTTTCTTCATGGGATGTATGCCAGCATTTCCTATTCTGTTCTGTACTCTTCTGTGCTATGCAATGTTGTCTAAACAAATGCTGGTCTCAGATGTCACAGAATATCTTAGGACTGTGTGATGACTTAGGACTGTGTCAACCCAGAAGTCAGAAGTGAATCGGCAGTAGCCATACTTTTCAGACTCTGAAGATTAGTGGAGGGCACTGGGCACTGTGGTGGCTCCCCTGTGGTGTCACTGATCTACCTTGCTAGCGTGAAGTGGTGCCCGGACCCCCAGCGAGTCCAGGTCCTGCCAGGTCTCCGTCATCTTCTGGGGGTCCTGAGGCATCTGAAGAACTCCAGCTTCTCTTGTAGGTCACCGATGGCATCAAGGTTGGAGTTGATGAGAAGCAGATGTGGATTTGCCTGGGCTCTGTAATTTGCGGCCAGCGGGCTCTCTCATTGAGGTGCGTGAGTTCAGTAGTTGTTGGCGCACGGGCTTAGTTGCCCCGTGGCATGTGGGAAGGGATCCCAGTTCCCTGATCAGGGATTGAACCCACGTCCCCTGCATTGGAAGTGCGGAGTCTTAACCACTGGACTGCCAGGGAAGTCCCTGAAGACCACTGCCTTTGGAAGCAGCTGCTGAGAGAGTGCTGGGAAGGAGGGGATCGCCAATACTGGCAGCTTGTGAGGCTGTTCTTCATGCTTCAGGAAGGGATTTATGTTAACTGGAGACCACTGATGCATGATAGTGGGGGCCACGGGCACCAAGATCATATTTGCCAAAGCAAGAGTTAGACATGGGCTCCGGCAGGTTCTCGGTGGTTTGGAGGGAGGAGAGTGGAAGATGTGAAATCAGCCCTCCTCCAGCCGCCTGCCATGTGGGTGTGCCCCCAGAGCCCTCTCTCACCACCAGTATGACTTAATTTGTCCCTCTGGTGTATGTTTTTGGTTGTTATGTGTAAAAAACTTTCCTGAGACAAACTGTATTTCAGCTCAAACCATCTGCAGAAATGCTGAGAGAGATACCTCAGAGAAAATATATTTGAGATCAGTTATTACATATTCAATGAATTTCTCCAGAATGATATGGCAGGATGGGATGACAGAGCTGGTGCAAACATTGACATCTCACCGGTTCGGTGAGGCTGAACGAGGAAACCGGAATTAAAGTCTTGTTTATGGTAGTAGCAACTTCACCTGAAAGGTTGCTGGAAGTGTTTATCACCTCAAAATCTTTACACAAGCTAATTAAGAGTGAGAACGCATTGTGAAGTCATTCAAGAAATCAGGCTTTATTTTATTGTAGTGATTTCTTTTAGTGGATTTATCTGGTAGGGGGCTGATGCAAGTATTTCTATATATGAATATATCTTCATCCCCCTCCCAAACAATAGTGAGCAGTGGATATAAAACATATAATTTATATTTCATAAAATATATCATGTACGTACTTACTATTATAGACAGAAAAGGTAGAGATGTGTGAAATAAATGAGCCAGGAGTCCTGTTCCCTTTCTTCCCCTCAACTTTGGGGATTCAGAGCAACACATTGAGTTTTCCCTTAGGGCTCTGTCTTTACAGATAGATAAAATCGCAGGACCAAGAGTTCATTTCCATTCATTTGCATGTAATCTGCATACAGCAGTACAGATTACATTGTGTCTCCTGGTGTTTTCAGAGAAGTTTTTTTCTTTTTTTCCCCTTAAACTTTGTCAAGATATTCTAAAGCATAAATGACATCTGGGGAAAGAAGAGAGCAAAAACAAAAAAAGTAATGATACAAATGCCTCTGTTTTCATAGTACTTTTAGTTTTCACATTTTCCAGAGACAGAAGTACATTGGGGTAAAAATTCAGACATGCTATTAAATCAATTGTTGAGAGAACAATGCTCTGTTTCTTTTGTCCTTAATTGTAACAGCAGTTCACCCGATCTGAACTGTTTGGTACAATGCCCCTTATCTCTATATTTTTATGTTGGTTGTATAAAAAAGATGGGTGTTTGGTATAAATGTGTGCTGTGGCTTCATAGGAAAATTATACAAGTTAGTCTTCCATTGAGCTGACGCTGGTAGTGGGACCCAGATTTAAATTAAGTTCATATTAAGTGAAATGGATGGTCATATGGAAAAATGCTGTGACCTGGTTTTGTAATAAGAAACGGGAAGAGAGCTTGAATTTGCATGCATCTTTTTTTTTGGTAGACAGTGATGGGAAAATTCTTGTAAAAAAGTTTATGCGTCACAGAATTTCACAATTTATTTTAAAAAGGCTATTCTGAGGAAATAAGATTTTTCTGAGTTCCTAAACACAGAGCTAATATTGTTTCAGCCTAATGCATGCGAAACCAAAGGGGGAAAATAAGAAACGAAACAGATTAGACAAGTAATACACTCTACAGTAGAAACTGTTAACACCTTAAAAGAAAAAAAAGTTTAAAAAGGAATCTGGGGGCTTCCCTGGTGGCGCAGTGGTTGAGAGTCCGCCTGCCGATGTAGGGGACGCGGGTTCGTGCCCGGTCCGGGAAGATTCCATATGCCGCGGAGCGGCTAGGCCCGTGAGCCATGGCCGCTGAGCCTGCGCGTCCGGAGCCTGTGCTCCGCAACATTTAAGTAGTTTAATGTATTTATTATAATAAATATCAAAATTTATAAAGTCATACTGCATATTTCGAAGTTTATTTTGTAACATCAATGCCTCTTGGCATTAGCATTGTGGGGTGTTCAGTCAGACATGAACATCACATCCCCAAAAAAAGATGTGCGAGGTGTGGTGCTATTAAAACATCAACTGCATTATTTAAATTCCCTAGAGACTAATGTTGCAAATATTTTAATAGAAGTAAATATTTTTACCGAAGAGGTTTGTACTATATCAAGTAAGAACAAGTTGGACAGAAAGGATGCAGGGGTCTCCAGACAGTCCTGAAAAAGCATGGATTTGGAGTGGTTGAAGAGAAAGTCATGTGGCTCCTTGGTTCCATGTGATGGGGATGGAAAAAATTTCCTTTCTGTGCATAGCAGACAAGACGTACTTAAAAAACACACACACACACGCTTTAAAAAATTATTTTGTCTTTCTTGGCTTTAAATGATCAAGACTGATGAAAGTGGTAATTATGGGGACTCACTGAACATCTGGAAAGTGATTTGAAAACACATAGAGGCAGCTGTGCCACCCTGTTCTAAATTATTATTTGCGGAGCATCAAGTGAGGAGTGGTTATTGCAGGGTGTGAAATGTTTGCTGTCTTTGGCCTGAGTTGAGTTGAACAGCTGCTTTCTTCCTCACGAGCAACAGATATTTCCCAGGCCCTCAAATATTTGGGGAGTTCCGAGTGATTGGGAGTGAGGGGTAGGGAATGAGACTGTTTCACTATTAGGAAAAAAAGTTTGACCAGAAGCCTAGAAACTTTAGAAGTGACGTGAACAGTTGGCTTTGAAGGTGTCTAGGATGTATGAGAGAGGAGAGAGAAAGGAAAAAAAGCAATTTGAACAAAGCTGTATAAATTATCATTTTTATAATTCTTTCAGGTGGCCTTGATTAGTCCAAGAAAGTAGTAGTTGGTGGCCGAGGCAGCGGTGGTCTGGAGCCCTTGCCTCGCTGGGCACTTTGCTGTCATAGTCCTGGTCGTTGGCTGGAACAGATGCTCCCATGGGAGCAGCCCTTCTGCCCTCGCTCTTTCCTAAAGTTTCTTCCAGTACTTTCTCTTGGTGTTGGGGGTGGCACGGGGGCTGGGGGAGCGGCCACTGTAGGGGCTGCCCATCTTCTCTCGCTCCTCTGGTCTTCCCCGTCGGCAGGCCTCAGCCCCTTTCTCCACCCGGGCTGGTAAGTTTGGGGTTTATTTGTAGAATGTGTGATGTGTGTGGCACGGATCATTCTTAGGGGAGAGAGACCCGGTCTGATCTCTGTTTTGCAAGGTCACTTTGGTGACTGGATCCAAGGCAGGTGAGGCCAAATGGGGAAGGAGACAAGAAGACCGGTCAGGAGGTTGTAGATTTTCATGTTGTGGCCCGTGGGGCATGTGCTGTTGAGTTGAGACGAGTCAGGGCAGACCTCAGGATCATAATCCGACTCATGATGCAATTTGTCGGGAGCCTCACCTCTACCAAAGGCAGTAAAGCAAAGACTGGTAGGCTGATCTCCTCTGTGCGTTTCCTCGGAGGCTGGCAGCAGACTTCCATTTGACTCCTTCTTATTTTCCCTACCGGAAACGTGACAAACCTTTTTGGGGGGAGGGTAAGCTCCTGCCACCTCTACTGTGTCCATCCAGCCTGTTGTCTCAGAGGGGAGGGACTGACTTTTGCCCAGACACGTTCAAACATCTTACTGTTCTTGTAAAGAGCTTCCCATCCCTAGCTCTGTACTGGGGACTTTGAGGCAATTACCTCAAGCATAGAACACTTTATTGGTAACAAAGGAAGAATCTTTTCTAAAAAAAATCATTTCTTTCAATTCTGTTTCCCCACTTGGTCAGTTTTGTGAAATTGGTGAATGCAGAAGTGGGATAGAGATGGTCACTTGCTCTGACCCACGTATCCTGACCAGGGCCTTGAGATCTTTAGCAGAAAGCCTTTTTAAAAATTAATTAATTAATTAATTAGGCTGCATTGGGTCTTCACTGCTGCATGCGGCCTTTCTCTACTTGTGGTGAGCGGGGGCTACTCTTCATTGCGGTGCAGGGGCTTCTCATTGCGGTGACTTCTCTTATGGTGGAGCACGGGCTCTGGGCGTGCGGGCTTCAGTAGTTGCAGCGCGTGGGCTTAGTTGCTCTGCAGCAGGTGGGATCTTCCCGGACCAGGGCTCGAACCCGTGTCGCCTGCATTGGCAGGCAGATTCTTAACCACTGTGCCACTCTGCCAGGGAAGTCCCAGCAGAAAGGCTTTTGAAGAACTCTTTTTTTGTTGTTGTATATACTGTAATTTTATTTCAGTAGCACAAAGGAAGTTAGCGTGAAGGAAATTTAAATGAAACAGTACGGTATAAATAGCAGAGAAGCAAAAACTCTAAAAAGGAAGTACATCTAAAGCATGAGAATTCAACATTCATTGGTGTTTCATCTTCAGTTTTGATTGACACTTGATGTTTGCAGACTTTGAGATCATGATGACTATTCTGAAGAGATTTCAGCACCAGCACTGAAGATCTCTTAATTCCCAAAGCCTGTCTGCGTCTAAGTGTGCTTTGCAGTCTTAGACATGTGCACCAAGGGTGGTGTGCTGGCATTAACTATGAGACAGGGCTGACCAGTGGTCTGTCACAGGGAAAATGTGTGTGTACTTTTTCGGTTGTCTTAAGAGTTGTGTTTTCCTTGGTTATCTTGGTAAAATCATTTTCCTTGGTTATCTTGGTAGGGTCTTTTATTCATACCAAAGAAAGACCTTGTTGGGAGGTGAAAAGGGGCAGGGGAGATGCTTCTCTGAAGGAATGAATAGACAAAATGACATAACCTACAAATGTATACAGCATTGCTGTCATCCTCTGTGTATGTGTTCAAACATGAATTTAGGAATCCGTTCCCCTAAAGGAAGACTACAATCTGAAACATTATTTGTAGTGACTATTATTAGCTAAGTAAATTGAGCACTTACTGTGTGCCAGGAGGACTGTGAAGGACCAAGCTCTGAGTGTGTCACGTTACTTCATCACTCCTCACGGGGAGGTATCCCAGCGTTGCCAGAGATTAGGAAACATGCTTAAGGCTGCCGAACCAGCAGTGGCCGCAGAGCTGGATGTGAACTCGGGAGTGTGGGCTCCAGAGCAGCTTCCGGGCCCGTCCCTCAGTGGAGAGACAGATATGTTTCCTTATTTATTTAGCTGAATTTGTTCTCTTGCTTCTGTACTTGAATGATGTAGGGAATAAGAGTTCCCACTTTTCTGAGGGTCTCATGGGAGGCATGGTTCAGGTGTGTCCCAGATGCAGCATCCCCTGTTGGCTTCTGAATTCTCAGCTTCCCATCAGAATTCCCAGGAGTGGTGTCCTGGCATCTGGGTTTCTCAAACGCTTCCGCAGAGGTTCTGATGCAGCCACCGACTGGGCTTTAGGGTGCCTCGCACCGACACAGTGGCTTTCCCAGGGGTTTCTTGGCCCTGCAAGGCAGGCAGGGATGTGGGTTAAAACCGTGGCTTTGGCATCAGACAGTCCTGAGTTGGAGGCCCGGCTTCTTTGCTTGGTAGCCGTGCAATCCTTGGGCTGTCACTCAGCTTTTTTGAGTGTGTAGATGTTTGTCCATCTGTACACACTGAGGACAATAGGTCCTGTGTCCCAGGGCTGTCCTCAGCATTAGGTGATGTCGCATGTAAAATTTAGCCTGGCACACGTCCACCACTGAAAAAATGCCAGCTGTTATTAGTATAAGTGCTGCACAGAGGAAGACTAGATGGTGTGGGGCGTTTGCAGGTGGACTGATCGCCTTTGTTCTCTTCCCGTTTCGTCCCCCTGCCCTCCTCACCCTCAGGACGGCTCCCTGGGAAACATCGATGACCTGGCGCAACAGTATGCAGATTATTACAATACGTGTTTCTCCGACGTGTGCGAGAGGATGGAGGAGCTGCGGAAACGGCGGGTTTCCCAGGACCTGGATGTGGTGAGTGGGGCACTGGGAATGTGTTCCTGCCCAGCCGGGCTGCTTCTGGTCCAGCATCCCCTCCGTCAGCCCTCTCACGGTTGCGCGTGCGTTATTACTCTGCAGGCTGCTGCACTAGTTTGAGATAAAAAATTCAGATCCCGAAAGGATTAACCCAGGTCTGTGGCTGTCAGACTGAATGAGTGTTAGTTGGGGCGATAATGATCAAATTTTTGTATTCATTAAAAGATTGCATTTGAATTTTAATTTTTTTTAGCTTAAGGGGAAAGGATGTTTTTACTGTTGGCCGGTATGCACTACATTTTTAATGACTCTCAGCCCAAAGGAGGAGGTCTAGGCTAGTTCTTTCCTTGTCTCCTTCCTTCTTTGTTTTCTTCTTTTTGTTTTAAACAAAATAAAATTTAAAGAAACAAGAAACCACCCTAATTTCTCACCTAGCAATAACCATATTGGTGTTTTAGCAAGTCTCCGTTCCGTGTTTTTCTGGGCATTTTTACATCAGCAATGTAATTCTTGCTTTTTTACTTAACATTTTATTATAGTTCTTCCATGTTGCTAAGACCTCTTTGAAATCACCATTTTTCATGATTTTACCAAGTTAACCAAGGAAGACACAACTCTTCTCTCAGGTGCATTGAAATTCATTTGGCTGTTTCATAAAGACTCTTATGTGTATGATTAGTGGAGCATTTGAAGTTCCATGTGATAAACAGTAATACAGAGTTTAGGTCTATATAATCTATATGTGTGCTGGTATTTCCATGTTGTACATTTACTAGAAAGTATCTTACCAAAACTTCTGCATTTATTAATTTAAATTTGCTATATAGGTCTTGGGTTCATTTTGGTTCAGTGCTTCTCAAGTTGTTCTGTTTCATTGTGGTGACCTTAAGACCATTTTAGGAATGAGAGGCAGAAGAAAAGGCTCAACATGGTTCCTTATCTGGACCTTATCTGGACCAGCTCCTTTTTTTATTTTTTTGCGGTACGCGGGCCTCTCACTGTTGTGGCCTCTCCCGTTGCGGAGCACAGGCTCCGGACGCGCAGGCTCAGCAGCCATGGCTCACGGGCCCAGCCGCTCCGCGGCATGTGGGATCTTCCCGGACTGGGGCACGAACCCGTGTCCCCTGCATCGGCATGTGGACTCTCAACCACAGCACCACCAGGGAAGCCCTGGACCAGCTCCTTTTTAAGCATCTTTTATGTATTAGGGGACTACGTGGATCTTTTCTGAGTAACAGTACCTCTGCCTTTAAAAAAATGTTTGAAAACTACTGATTCAATTGAATCCTTATTTATTTTGTGATTTTCCATAAATCTACTTCGAGTAGAGATGAGAAAATTAGTAACTCGGAACAGATAATTCTTTTATTAATAATTCCTTTTGGGGCTTCCCTGGTGGCGCAGTGGTTGAGAATCCGCCTGCTAATGCAGGGGACACAGGTTCGAGCCCTGGTCCAGGAAGATCCCACATGCCGTGGAGCAACTAAGCCCGTGCGCCACAACTACTGAGCCTGCG
>NW_020173666.1:4452923-4466883 GCF_003031525.2 Neophocaena asiaeorientalis asiaeorientalis
CGAAGACCCAACACAGCAAAAATATATATAAAATAAATAAATTAATTAAAAAAAAAAACAGTATGACGATCCTTCAAAAAAATTTTTTTTTTAAATTCCTTTTATGTTTGAAAAAACCTATTGGATAAGGGACCCACCAAATAGTTTAGGCACCGCTGCTATATAGTCCATAAGTAGACGTCATTCACTTCCGCTCTAAGTTGCTATATATTCCATAAGTAGACGTCATTCACTTCCGCTCTAAGTTGCTGTATATTCCATAAGTAGACGTCATTCACTTCCGCTCTAAGTTGCTGTATATTCCATAAGTAGACGTCATTCACTTCCGCTCTAAGTTGCTGTATATTCCATAAGTAGACGTCATTCACTTCCGCTCTAAGTTGCTGTATATTCCATAAGTAGACGTCATTCACTTCCGCTCTAAGTTGCTGTATATTCCATAAGTAGACGTCATTCACTTCCGCTCTAAGTTGCTGTATATTCCATAAGTAGACGTCATTCACTTCCGCTCTAAGTTGCTGTATATTCCATAAGTAGACGTCATTCACTTCCGCTCTAAGTTGCTGTATATTCCATAAGTAGACGTCATTCACTTCCGCTCTAAGTTGCTGTATATTCCATAAGTAGACGTCATTCACTTCCGCTCTAAGTTGCTGTATATTCCATAAGTAGACGTCATTCACTTCCGCTCTAAGTTGCTGTATATTCCATAAGTAGACGTCATTCACTTCCGCTCTAAGTTAAAGATGCTGGTACTCTTGTGCAGTTTCATTTCTTTCCCTAAGTCAGTCCACGTGGAGATTTCTTATGTCATAACTGTCAAATAACTATTGATCCTTTTTCCTTTTTGTTCACTGATTTAGTGTTCAACATGGGTAGGAGTTAGTATAATGGAATCGATTAAGGCTGAGAAGCATCCGTTGGGGGCAGAAAGCCATCACCCCAGGAGCCTGACACCCTGGCCCAGGCAGGCACATGGGCGTCATTGTTGCCAAGGGCTTCTTTCCTGTAACTTTGTCCCCTGGCATGTGTGAAGGGGGGTGGGGAGGGGCATTATTCCTTTCTTTTAAGAAAGTATTCTCATGTGGCAAAAGACTGTTAAAATTAATTAGGCTCTCCTGTGGGGGCACAGTTAGTGCCTTTTTTTTTTTTTTGGCAAGGTTGCAGCCAAACAACAACTTCATTATTGCACTGAGTTCTTGAATGTTGCAATTTTGACCTCGAATAATAGGATACTCTGTGGCTTCCTTGGACATTTCACCATGCAAGGAAATGATGGCTGTGAATTGACAGATGATCCTTGATACGATGCTCAACTGCTCTTCTCCACCTTCTAGCTGGTTAAGAGTTGGGCTTACCATAGTCATTCCACAGTGTTTGGGAACGTTGGAAAGCAGCTTCTTGGTAGGAAAGGAAGCCTGCCTGGAAGTGGAATAAATAACTTCTTCCCATTTAGACAGAGAGGCCTAATTTGGTGTGCTCTGTTCCAGAGCTTTGGCAAAAGACAGTGTGGGGAGAAAACACTGCATGAGCTAAATTACTTCTCATCAAAGGTGCAGGAATGTGGTGGTGGACACAATTGATGGGAGCTAGCTGGAAACTCTCTTCATCCTTTAAAGTGTAGTTAGTGAGACAAGTAAGATCAGCATATTCAGTTCCCTTTCTGTGAGATTCCAGGCAAGTATTGAAGACCAAGTTAGATGGTCTTGGTCCTTCACACGGCTCAGGAGTCCAGAAGTTAGAGGTTGTTTAAGGTCATCATTGAGGCCATGCTTGCAACACTGGCGACTTAGGGAAAGTTCCCTCTCACGGTGGTTAGCTCATCACAGATTGAGTCCTGATGGGAACTTATTTTCTTGAAAAGCTGCAACTTTCAGTCCGTAATGCTACTTTTTTTTTTTTCGTAACGCCACTTTTTATTGCATCAGAATTTACCTGTATTTCTAGATTGCGAATTCTGCCTTCAGACAAGCAGGCAAACTTCTTGCATGCTAGGCTTTTGGGGCAGCTTGGGGTCTGAGGACCTGCAGCTTAATACTTGTTTTCTGTGCTAGTGGGCAGCCCCGTCAAAAGCAGAAGTGAGGGACTTCCCTGGCGGTCCAGTGGCTAGGACTCTGTGCTTCCCCTGCAGGGGGCACGGGTTTGATCCCTGGCCAGGGAACTAAGATCCTGTATGTGGTGCAGCTCAGCCAAAAAGGAAAAAAAAAAAAAGCAGAAATGAGATGACTTGGAGAGGAAATAATCCACCGAAAGCACTAAGAGGAAATAGTAACATGTTAGGCACATAAAACAATTTATAGGGAAAACAATAGCATTAGGTTTGTTGTATCTGCTGTAGAAAAAGTCATTAGAGACAGCTTTGAGGGCAGAGAGTTTGGGGTGATGGTTTAAATTGGTTTTATGGGTTTGTTTCATTTCACATCCTATGGGTAAATTTGGGAGATTGAGGAAATGTTCTATAGACAGAATAGATATTTGAATATTGATGTTTGGCTTTTAAAAGTCCAAAAATGCAGTGTCCTTAAGAGCTAATTACATGTCAACTGGAGAACAAACAAGCCAAAAAGTCACCCTGCCCACAGAGATGCTTGACTTAACCCTGAAAAATAAAAGGTTTTGATTTGGGACTGGATATCAAACTACTTCTCCAGGACCTAATCACCTGGCCCCTGACTGGAATAAAGCCCTTATTTGATGAAGTGTTTTGGGGGCCAGTTAGTTTAGATGAAGGTAACAGAGAGAGTACAGATGGGTGAAAATTCAACAGCATAAGCACGGATTATGATTGAGATTTATAACTGTCATGAGAGTTTCTATTTAGCACCAAGTGGGCCCTAAAGGAACCGTGTGTTTGGACCACAGCCCTTGCCTCTGCTGGGGATTAGGACATTAGTGGTTGGGAACAGCAGGGAAGTTGCCCATATTTCCATACATTTGGGCATATCCCTGAGCACTGTGTGTTTTTTTGGCTGTGAGAAGCTGCGTTTGGAAATGACAGCAGCTTTCCAAGTCCATAATGGGCCCATGTCTAGTGATGCTAAGTCTGACATCTGTCAGAGTGACACCATGGCCAGGAGAGGGACACATGCAAGGCAGCCTCTTATTACCGGCCATGTCCGCTTCCTCGGCATCTTTGTGGCTGAGTCTGCTTGGATGTTGGCAGAAACAAGTTTGTACAGTGGTTGGTGTATCACAGTCTTGACAGAGAAGTCACCACTTATAGGATCTCTGTGCCACTTACAGGTGACTTACAGTTTGTGCCAAACTGTTAACACACCTGTGTGGGCCTCAAGAGCCAGGAGCCCAGGCAGGACTCACCCAGGTCTTTGAGGACTGAGACTGTTACGTATTATCACAGAGAAATGTGATATCAGAACCATTGCCGAGGGTGTAGGAATGATTCTGGGGCATAATTATTGTTCCTAGCAATTTTTGTAATTTAATCTTTTGAGGTATAATTCTGGACAAAGACAGGAGGCAGTAAGAGTGGTGTCTGGTGTGACTAGGGGTGATTCTTGGGGCTTCCTCAGACCCTACCACTCCCACCCCACGCCCAAGCTGGAGTCCTGGCCTCGGTGATTGTCGCAGTGGCAAAAGGGTGTGAGAAACATGATGGAAGGAGACTGGGGGAGTCAGGAAGACTTGGGTTCAAATTCTGGCTGTTGTACTTAACTGGCAAGTTGTATAACCTTTCTAAGCTTCAGTTCCCCCATCTATAAAATGGGGTAAAAATTTAAAGTTGTTACAAGGATTAAATGAGAAAACTGCTATAAGCATGCCTGGTCCCACATTGTAAGTGACCTATAACTGTTCATTTCTCTTCCTTCCTTTCTATTCCTGGTTCAAAAACTCCTGTCATGATGCAGGAGTATCCGTTATTTGTACTTCATTAATATTTACTCACCTGAGTGCAGAGGTTTCTTTTAGCTTTTATTTCGGGAAATATCAAACATATATAAACAGCATACTATAACAAACTTCCTGTGCCTCTTACCCAGCTTCAACAGTTACCAGCATCCTGCCATTCTCACTTCATCTTTACTCTTCATGCCTGCTTTTTTAAAAAATTTATTTATTTATTTTTATTTATTTATTTCTGGCTGCACTGGGTATTCGTTGCTGTGCGTGGGCTTCTCATTGTGGTGGCTTCTCTTGTTGCAGAACACGGGCTCTAGAGCACAGGCTCAGTAGTTGTGGCTCTTGGGTTCTAGAGCGCAGGCTCAGTAGTTGTGGCACATGGGCTTAGTTGCTCCGCGGCACACGGGATCTTCCTGGACCAGGGCTCGAACCCGTGTCCCCTGCATTGGCAGGCAGATTCTTAACCACTGCACCACCAGGGAAGCCCCTTCACGCCTGCTTAATTATTATTTTTTTAAAGTTCTTTGTGAGGTAAAATTTACATATTGAAATGCTTGCATCTTAGCTAGCCAGTTTTGTCAAGTGGATATAGGCATGTTATCCACACCCCAGCACGATGCAGGACACCCCACAAAGTTCCCTCATATCCCTTCCCAGGAAATCCTAGTTTGAGGAGAGGCATTTTTGTCAGTCTGTTTTGGTCCTTTCTGTATTCCAGCATGGAGAACAGTGCATGGCATATAATAGGTGCTCAGTAAGTATTTGTTGAATTCATTTGTGTATGTAATTATTTAAAACTATTAAATGAGCGTCAAGCATCTGAGATGTTGTCATTCCAGAAATACAGGTAAAGATGTGTTCCCCGTCCACAAAGATGTCACAGTTTAGTGGGGGCTTTAGACAAGTAAGCAGACTTTTTTTTTTTTTTTTTGGCCACACCGTGCAGCTTGTGAAATCTTAGTTCCCTGATCAGGGATCAAACCCCAGCCCACAGCAGTGAAAGTGCCAACTCCTAACCACTGGACTGGCAGGGAATTCCCTAATCAGACTATTAAAATGCCCTACTGGAGTACACAAGAGAGCCCCTGACCCAGTTTAGGAAAATCAAAGAAGGCTTCCTGGAGGAGGTGATATCCAAGCCCAACTGTAAGGAAACACAGAAGATTAATCTGGTTGGGGAGCGAGGTGTAGACAGTGCAGAGTAATTTAAAGCAGAGGTCACAGTTAGTGAAAAGGTCAAAAATGAGAGAAAATGTGGCTTTTATGGGCCACTGAGAGAAGTTTACTAGGACTGGAACCTAAGGCATAAACAGGTGTGCAGAGAAAAGATACATGCTGTCCTTTCACAGGTCCTTGGATCATTAATGATATAAAAAGATAGAACGTTGCTCTGATTCATCACCATTCACAAGACAAAACAAGAATAATTGCCATTTTGCAATAGTTGACCGGCTGGGCCAAGGTGTGGCTTTCCCCAGTCATGCAGACTAGTCCAGTCTCCGTGGGGAGTTTTGTTTTGTTTTATTGACTGCTCTTCTTTTGTTATTTGCTAGAGACTGCAAAGCCTGTGGAAAACAGGTTTCCTGTACCTTTGAGCTCCCTGAATATTCAAGAAAAGATATTCAAGAAAAGATAAGGGTTGCCTCCACCTCAGTGCTTAGGGAACACTGGCTGCCCCAGGAGGCTACCTGAATTCTTATTCTCACCCCCAGGACAAATATGTGAGCTGTGTTGCAAATTGTCCTGACTTTGAATATTCAACTGCTAAATGCTAAAGCCCAACTGTTGCACCAGGGCATTTGCTTTTGTTTTGTTTCATTTTGTCTTAATGGACATTATTTGCTAGCTTTGGGCTACTGTTGATTTGCAGATTGCAGTCAGAAAAGATGGGCCTTAGACAGTTGAGTCTGAACCACATTCTACTGTGGGATTTACACACTTGATGTCAAAATACACTGAGGCTTTATGTCTTAAGCCAGATGGTAATACAGTTCTCTGCTTGGGCTCCTCAGACAAAGTCCCAGTTGTAGTCAAATGCCCAGTCCCAACTTAGCATTGTTTTGTTCGTTGCACTACGTTAACATGGACATAAATATGAATAGGTCTCTGGGCTGCCAGATTTGATCTTGGCATCCCGTACCTCTCATAATTAAGAAGATTTTTATTGTATTTAGGATCAGTTTAGGTATGCTTCCATCCTCTTAAACTTAGAGACCTTTGTAGACGGCTCATACCATTATGGAGATGGACAGATGAGATGTGCTGTGTGTGATAGAATAGTTGAGCCGTCTTCATCAGACTTTTCAAATAGGAATCAACAGCATCAGCTTCTTTTTCTGGTTTTGCTCCTGAGCATTCAGAAATGACTGGTTTTTGTTTGTTTGCATTTATAAACACAATGTGCCCAGGGGATTAAACACCAAAATAGCATTCTGCTCAAAGTATAAATGCTTGCCAGAAAGGGAAAAGAGTCTGAACTTTGTAGTTGTTTTCATTTACATACAACAGAGAGCATTCCTAGATGTTAATCAAATTGACAATAATTGGGGAAAAAAGCCAAGAAATTAAAGAGGCCACTTTTTGATGGCAGAATCTGGGCTTGGAGGGGAAAGGAGTGTCACTGTTTTTGGAATCGGGACCTTTCAAAGTTAAGTGAGGCCCAGGCCAGGCGCATTGGAGCCCTGGAATATTAAAACCAGGTTACCAAAAGTATAGTGTGATCTCAGTGTCTACATTTAACAATTAAACACTTTTAACGTGGAAGGTTACAGTGTAATTTATTTATGCTAATCACAAGCTAATTATAGGCTACTTAAACATGCTAATTTGTGGCACACTAGAGGCAGTATGGTCTTGAGACAAAATGTAAAGGAGTGTGATGAATGTTTCCTTATTTTCAGGCCCTAAGAATGGGTTTCTGTAGCTGTATCTACAATGTTTTTTGTTATTGTCAAAGGTCTAAGTTTGAGATCCTCGGCAGAGGCTGAGTGGCCCAGGCCAAGTGGTTGATCCACCTGTCCTCTAAGGCCCAGCTTGGTTGAAATGGCAAGAGTTGGGTCTGGAGTGGGATTACGCAGATGTGAGCAGGCCCCGGACAGGAGGTCACCTGGAGCAGAGTTTTGAGCCTTCTCTGGTGTCAGAACACATACCTCACATTGGCCTTCTGACCTTATAGGTCCACATTTTATCAGACAAGATGGGGTGTGATCAGGGTGCTATGGCTGTAGACTAGGTCCATACTTTATTTTATTTTATTTGTTTTTAGCCACTGTGGGATCTTAGTTCTCCAACCTGGGACCGAACCTGGGCCCCGGAAGTGAAAGTGCCAAGCCCTAACCACTGGACCACCAGGGAACTCCCTAGACTAGGTCCATATTTTAGGGGGATCTCTCACCACAGCTCCTGTGAACCAACTGAAATGACTAAGGACAGAAAGAACTGGGCTCCGGAACACCAAGTATATTGACTGGACCTTTCTCTGGCCACCTGTTTTGAGAAGATTATTACACCGGTTTCAGCAGTAGTTTTTGATTTGGAGCTGCCTTTTTTTTTTTTTTTCCCATTTGGAAGTTTCGAGAATTTTATTTCAAATAGAAGAAAGCAAGATGGTAAAATGTTGAGCTACTTTGTTCTATGCAGTTGGTTCATTTGGTCTTTCTGGCTTTTCAACCATTTTGGTGTTTGGAAGGACACAGAGTAACTTGGTGACTGGAAAATACATCTTAGTAACTTCAGAGCATGTCTGTTGCCTTTCCTTTCAAGTCTCACTGTATTACTTGAAGAAGGACATCAGATTCTAGTTTTTTGCCCTCCCCCCGATTCCCCATGTCAACCTTTGTTTCAGAAGTGGAGGCTTAATTGATCAACTTTAGCAGTGGTCTTAGAGTCCGGGTTCAGGAGTAAACCAGTTTCTCTGTCTTTGGTTATTCTGAAGTTTGTGCATAAATGATTTATCTCTAAGGGATAGTTTGAGAGACCTTCTGCAATTATTTAGAATATGAAGATGTTCAAAATTTGTGCTACAGCAATGTCATCCATCTCATGGACCCCAGCAGAAGGTGATGGAACTTAATCAAAAATAAATCAAGGGCATGTCCAAACCAGATTGGAAGCACATCATGAATATTCGTGAACATCTGGATGTGTTTGCGGGAGTGTATGTTATTTTTTAATGTGTGCGATAAAAGAGACATGGCTTCTTAACAAAGATGCCAAGAGGAAGACAGATTTCCAGCTGTGATTTCAAAGGGTATTTTTGTTTGTGTGTGGATATCCTTTCTCCTTGGGGTGTGGGTTTCCCTTCTCCAGGATACTCCTTTGATCTCTGTCATCTTTTGGAATCTGTTTTGATATTTTATCTGAATTCTTCATTGGAGTCAGTTACTTGACTCATGAAGATTAAAACTTTCTTTCTAAAGGAGAATTTTAGCTTAAGTAAAAACTCACCATTTAGTGTTTCTGATGAATCTTTTAAATGCTGGTGATTTTCTGATAATTATCAATGAAGCTATTTTGTATCCTTGATCATCAGTATAGCCTAACATGTGTAAAACTCAGTACCTAAAATACTGCCGGTAACTAGAAAGGAAGGGTAAAGTGTGAGGAGGCCATAACAACGATGCTGATAATTATTGTAATAATGACATTTTAAAAGTACATTGGGGGCTTCCCTGGTGGCACAGTGGTTAAGAATCCACCTGCCAGTGCAGGGGACATGGGTTCGAGCCCTGGTCCGGGAAGATCCCACGTGCCATGGAGCAACTAAGCCTGTGCACCACGACTACTGTGCCTGCGTTCTAGAGCCCACGAGCCACAACTACTGAGCCCGCGTGCCACAACTACTGAAGCCCACGCGCCTAGAGCCCGTGCTCCGCAACAAGAGAAGCCACCACAATGAGAAGCCCGCGCACCGCAACAAAGAGTATCCCCCACTCGCTGCAACTAGAGAAAGCCCGTGCACAGCAATGAAAACCCAATGCAGCCAAAAATAAATTAATTAAATAAATAAAGTTTAAAAATAGTAAAAAAAAATAAAAAGTACATTGGAGTTTATGAGACATCCACATGTACTACCTTATTTAGTTTTAATATCCTTATGAGAAGGGTATTAGTAATCTTATGATTTCAGTTGGGCAGAGGCAGAAAATAATGCTCCCAAAGAGAGACCAAATAACTTGGTAGGGAAGCTGTGTCACCCACCTGTCTGGACATTTACTGCTTGGGACCTGCCTGGAACCTCGGTTTGGGCACTGTCAGATGGGGATGACAGGGCTGCTTCATCAGATGTTGTAAAGGTTAAATAAGATAATGTTTGTAAAGCACCAGGAAGAGTTCCCGGGTACATGCTAGGGCTCAGTGAATATTTATAATAAGTATTATTTATAATAGGAATACTAAGTAAGTAGGACTTATTAAAAATCTAATAGCTGGTAGGTATCAGAGATGGAATTTGAAACCAGGAGGTCAGTGCAAAATCATACAGATTACTTTAAGTGTTTGGGTAATATAATTTAAATGTGTGATATTATAAACAATAATATAATATAAAGTAATTTTTATTATACAAATTACAATAATACACTCATTATAAATTTTTTTTTAAAAAAACCTCACAAAAATTCCTTAAAGTAGAAGTTTAAAGTCTCCTAATATTTACCAAGGATAACAATTCTAAACAGTTGGGTTTTAAGTAGCTTCCTGGAATTTCCAATTTTCTATTTGTTCATTCTTTACTTCTTCATCTCTTCTTTCTCTCTTTACATACACACAAATACACACTCACAAATGAACATACGTGACACTCACAAATGAACGTACATGATGTTTTACCTACGACAGAGTAGAAGCAGTAAATTAAAAGAGGGTTGACTCATTGCTAGAGATGGTCATCTGATAGTGGTAGGAAATGTTCACAAATGGAGACACAGAACATTTAAAAAGTAAACAGAACTCAAGAATCTCGACAGTCTGACTATTTAGAAGAGGGGCCAAAAACCTTGTAAATTAAAAAGAATCTGTTAAATTATATTCCCTACATTGTTACAGAACACAAGAGGTAATAGACGTTTCAAGAATTCCATTAAAGAAGGTAAAATAACGTGAAAGGTAAAATAATAAAGAAAGTAAATAAAGTAAAATAAAACATTTTGCTGTTTTACCTGTATCCTTTTCTTGAAAATGTAGTTTAACAGAATATTTAGAGGGTTCTAAATATGGTAATTTTAGTGTATTATGTAATAACTATTTTAGAGGTAGCTAAATGATGGCACGTATTATTCTTCCTGAACGTGAATACAGGGAACTGGTAAAAACAGCAAAGTAAAAACAATATTTAATGGTTTTCTGGCGTGTCTCAGTAACGTAGGTGGTGTCATGGGGGAGTTTTTAGTCACAGAAAATATAAGCCTCATTTCAGGAAGTTCATGTTGCAATAGAACAAGACATCCAAGGATAAGATTCTGTTAGTCATATTCATAAGTGGGTGATACATAGAGATCTGCTTACAGCAAATTCTAGTATCCATCCATTCACCTGGAGATGCGTTAAGCATTAGGACAATAGAAAAGGTAAAGGTGGTGATGCTTGTTGGTTGGAAAGCTTAGCTGGACTGGTCTGGAGGAGCAGGTGCCTCACGCTAGGGTCGGGACTCTACAACCTAAAATCAAGCACAAGGCTAGTTTCTGAGTAATTGGACAAGAACTTGTACAATTGCTCAGATTATTCTGTGCCATAACCTGGATCAACACAAGGAAACAGCTAAGGTTTGGATGAATTTAACAGGGCTGGACTTATAAGGGCACTTATAGTTAGAACGATAATGCTGACTACAGTAATAACCAAGATTATATATATATTTTTTTCGAGTAGGAATCTTCTTTTAATTAAATATCACAGCTGATTGTGTTTTTTGTAAAGCGTTTATTGAATACCTAACATGTGAAAGCACATAGTACATATTATTTCCCTTCAGAACACTCCCATAGGGCTTTGTAAAATGATTTTTTTTTGAGATGTAATTCACATACCATAAAATTCACTCTTTTAAGTGTACAGTTCCCTGGTTTTCGTGTATTCCCAAGGTTGTGCAGTCTGTACCACAGTCTACTTCAGAATCCCACAGTACTTCGTGTTCTGTCTTTCACCTTTCTATAGTGAGTGTATAATAAATACATTCTTCACTACTGCATTTCTGTGGCTAGAAGAGTTCCCAGCATGTACTAGATGATCAATAAATAGCTGTGAAATGAATGACAATGACAATGGCATTTTGAACATCTTTGAATTTCTATCCTCAAAAAGTGAGGCTTTCTTATTACTCTTAGTGTTTAAAATAAGCATAAATAAGAAAGTTTTTAAAGCAGTAAATTTTGGAAAGTATAATTCTGGGGAAAAGTGCCTTTATTACAAGCATGAATCCATTGACTAATAAAAACGTAAAATATGTTAAGAGGTTCAAACTTCTGATTAGAGGAGAAAAGGCTCCCAATGAAAGTATATTTGATAATAAAAAAAAGTCTTTTCCTGCTTTAAAATTTGCTTATGTAAACCTATATTTTAGTATGGTTCTAAGGGATAGGCTGCTGTCTTAAAATGGATATCTAAATGTGAAAACCCAGGATCCAATGAGGATGATCTTTGTAAAAACTGGAGTACAATAGAAAAGTGCATTTGGTACCGGCATCTTTTCCAAACTGACTTCCTAGCGCCCTCACCTCCCCCACTGTGTATTGCTTGTGAGGTCCGTACCTCTCCAAGGCAGCAGCTTGCCCTTTCTTCCTCCCTCCCTCCCTCCGCAAGTGAGAGCCTGTTGTATGGTCACATGGAACTGCAGAATAGTGGACAGGGAACCAGTAATAAGGCAAGTGTTGGAAGCTTGGGTGAGGACCCAGGAATGAACCAACACTAGCTCTTCATAGACTTGAAACAGACGGTTGATTCTGTCCATAGCATACCTGGACCAAAAGCCCCTAGTTTACAGGCCTTCCTGCCAATGAGCAGATGCTCAAATGCAGGGTCTCTCCTCCTGCCTCTTGTCTCTCCTCCCCCTCTCTTTTCCTCTTTGTGCTGCATACCCTGAAAATGGGGCACAGGGAGGCCCCTCTCATAGGCCTGCCTGTCCCTTCGGCCCTGGCATTGTAGTCCTCACCTCCTGCCTGAGATCACCCTGGGGTCATGTGTGGGTGAGTGTTTACGTGTGTGTGTGTGTGTGTGTGTGTGAGAGAGAGAGAGAGAGAGAGAGAGAGAGAGTGGTGTGGGGGAGGGAGACAGAGAGAGAACATCAGCAGATAATGGTGACCACGGTTGTAGAAAATATCTTGTCCCTAGAGGGGGACAAGCAGGGACGAAGAAGACCAGAGAAGATGCCCCTTCTGCCCGCACCTCTTCATGCCCCCGCCCCTACGTTGGTAGTTCTTGGTGCAGGGGCACGAAGCTGGTTTGCAGCAGGGCTGAGAGTGCAAGATGCCAAGGAACTCTCGCACCCACCCGCTACCTTTCCTCCGCATCTGCTCCTCAGTGTTCCCACCCCCTCCTCACTCACCTGCTCCTGCCTTTATCCCTTCCTCTCACCACCTGGTCCGCCATCCACCTGCAGCCCATCCTCACCCCTGGGCCTTCACTGCCCAGGTGAAAATGGCCACCAGTGACACCTCGAGGCTGTGCACCCTCCCTCACTCCCCTGGGGGTGAATTCATCTTGGACTCCATTTTCCCATAGAAACTTGGGAGTACGCTCTGCATCTGTATCCCAGCACATCCTGAGAAAAACTGGACTGGGTGGCCTGACCTTGGGATGTGTCCACTTTTGCTAAGATTAAAGCTCAATTTTGTTACCTCAAAAAAAAAAAGAACCCTCAGAAGAGAAACTGACAAGATAATCCTTGGAACCCAACCCATCTTGTGCTGGGCGGTGGCCTCCAAATCAATGGAGAATTTAGAGCCGTTTTCTCCAGGTGGAGAGGTGTTTACGCCCATGTCACACTGACTTGAGGATGGGAATGAAGAAGGGGCAGGGCTGTAGAACAGGCCAGATGGGCATGTTTCTCATTACTGGGTGCCAGTCACCTGGTCTGACCTAAGGAAAAGCAAACTTTGAACACAAGCCAGCATTTTAGTCAGATAAGAATTTGTTCAGCAGTGCTTGTGTTTGTTTGCCTGTTTCTTTTGGTTGGAATTCTCACCATATGCACCTCAAAGAATACCTGTAAAGGACATCGTTAGGAGATCCAGTGCAGCCGTCACTGATGTGAGTGAAATCTGTTTCTGAACTGCAAGAGTTGAAAAAGAAGTTATAAATAAATGCAATTGGTATGTGTTATTTTAGTTTGTTGTTATGTATGTTACTGTTTGTATACAGATTTCTAAATTCAGTGCTCAAGCTTAGAGAGAATGCTGTCTTGTCCATCAGCACCTAGCAGAGAGACAGCCAACATATGTATGTCTTCTACGACAACTTACAGGTGACCTGTGGAGCTTGAGTGCCAAGAGGTTGGAATAGGAATCCAGGTAGTCCAGGAAGGATCTGGCCCTAGGGAATTGGCCAGAAGGCAAAGAGGAGCAGGGAGAATCTGAGGCCAGGGGAGGGGCAGGCCCTTCTCAGGTCTAGGAAGGCGTTGTTCATTGCAAGAGGGTCAGTAAGGAGGGTTGAACTTGTTTTAGTTTGATTTAGCTTTTTTTTTTTTTTTTCAGTTCAAAAAATTATTTCTTTAAAGACTCTAGTAAAATACGCATAACATAAAATTTGCCATCCTGGGCTTCTCTGGTGGCGCAGTGGTTGAGAGTCCGCCTGCCGATTCAGGGGACACGGGCTCGTGCCCTGGTCTGGGAAGATCCCACATGCCGCGGAGCGGCTGGGCCCGTGAGCCATGGCCGCTGAGCCTGCGCGTCCGGAGCCTGTGCTCCGCAACGGGAGAGGCCACAACAGTGAGAGGCCCGCGTACCGCAAAAAAAAAAAAAATTGCCATCCTAACCATTTTTAAGTGTACATTTCAGTGGTTTTAAATATATTCTCACTGTGCTCTCATCACCATCCATCGACAGAACTCTTCATCCTGCAAAACTGAAACCTGAGGCATGCTAAACAATAGCTCCCCACTCCCTGCCCC
>NW_020173666.1:4467028-4513724 GCF_003031525.2 Neophocaena asiaeorientalis asiaeorientalis
CATCTCACGTTAGTGGAATTATATAGTATTTGTTCTTTTGGGACTGGCTTATTTCACTTAGTATAGTTTCCTCAAGGTTTTCCCATGTAGCAGCATGTGTCAGAATTTCCTTCCTTTTTTTGTTTTTTTCTTAAAGATTTATTTATTATGTTTTTATTTATTTTACTTATTTTTGGCTGCGTCAGGTCTTAGTTGCGGCACATGGGATCTTTCGTTGTGGCACGTGGGATCTTCGTTGCGTCGTGAGGGCTTCTCTCTAGTTGAGGCGTGTGGGTTTTTTCTTCTCTAGCTGTGATGCGTGGGCTCCAGAGCGTGTGGGCTCTGTAGTTTGTGGCACGGGGGCTTTCTAGTTGAGACGCGTGAGCTCAGTAGTTGTGGCGCGCTGGCTTAGTTGCCCTAGGCATGTGGGATCTTAGTTCCCTGACGAGGGATTGAACCCTCATCCCCTGCATTGTAAGGCGGATTCTTTGCCACTGGACCACCAGGGAAGTCTCCCTTCCTTTTTAAGACTGAATAATTTTCCATTGTATGTATTTACCACATTTTGTTTATCCATTTATCCATCATCCATCAATAGACAGTTGAACTGCTTCCACCATTTGGCTATTGAGAATAGTGCTGCTGTGAACATGGGTGTACAATTAACTCTCTGAGTCTCTGCTTTCAATTCTTTGGGGGTATATACCCAGAAGTGGAATTCCTGGAACATACGGTAATTCTATTTTTACTTTTTTGGGGAATCTCCATACTGTTTATGTTCCCACCAACAGTGCACAAAGGTTCCACTTTCTTCATATCCTTGCTGATGCTCATTCTTTTGTTTCTTTCTTTCCTTTTTTAAAGAATAGTAACCATTCTAATGGATGTGAAGCGATGCCTTACTGTGGTTTTGATTTGTATCTCCCTAATGATTAGTGATGCTGAGCATCTTTTCATATGCTTTTTGGCCATCTGTATATTTTCTTAAGAGAAATGTCTGTTCAAGTTTTTTTGTTTTTTCATTTTTTTCCCCCATTTTCAAATTGGGTAGCTTTTGTTGTTGTGTTGTAGGAGTTCTTTATGTATTCTGGATATTAATCCCTTATCAAGTAAATGTATGATTTGCAAATATTTTTCTCCCATTCCCTGGGTTGCCTTTTTACACTGTTAATAGTGTCCCTTGATGAACAAAAGTTTTGTTTTTTTTTTTATTTTTATTTTATATTTCAGTATAGTTGATTTACAATGTTGTGTTAGTTTCAGATGTACAGCAAAGTGGTTCAGTTATACATATACATATATCTATTATTTTTCAGATTCTTTTCCCATATAGGTTACCAGAGAGTATTGAGTAGAGTTCCTTGTGCTGTACAGTAGGTCCTTGTTGATTATCTATTTTATATATAGTAGTGTATAAAAAAATTTATAATTTTGATGTTCAATTTATCTAATTCTTATTTTGTTGCCTGTGCTTTTGATGTCATATCCTAGAAGTCATTGCCAAAACGATGTTCCCCTATGTTTTCTTCTAAGAGTTTTATAGTTTTAGCTCTTATATTTAAGGTCTTTGACCCATTTTGAGTTATTTATTGTATATGGTGTAAGGTACTCCCTTAGCTTTTATTATTATGAAGTACATTCATTATCGCATAATTTCAAGAGATTTGTTGTGAAGAAAAACAGTCTCTGCCTCCCTTCTACCCCGTTTTCTGTGCCTAGACAGTCATTTTCCCTCTACATGTGTCACTGCATCCTGCTCCAGTGCCATCTCTGCAGTGTCTTCATTGGTTCCCTAAGGCAAGGGACACTTGTCCTTCTGAATTCCTGTTGCAGTTTTATGTTACTTTTCATATGATATCTGTTCTTTCCTACCTTTTATTATTATTCATGTACTTGTCTCATCCCTTCTACCAGATTATAAGCACCAAGATGACTGGCTTTAATTGCATTCCTGTATCCTTCAGAGCATTTGCCACAATACCTGGTGCCTCATGGTGACTTGTACCTTGTAGAGGCCAACGATTATTAACTGTATACCCAGTTAGTAAGAGTTGTTAGAAGATAGTATTGTGTGAATAGCAATATTGAATTTAAACATTCTCCAGTTTTAATTTTTGCTTAAATGAACTCTCAAGTTTGGTTTTGTTTTCTTTAAAATGTCAGAAAATGCTATGAAAATTGCCATCAATGTTCTAATAAGAGAATTAAGAGAAGAATAAGAGCATAAGAGAAGGGAGGAATTTTTATACCAACGTCACCTTGGGGCTAGCTAAGAAATTTCATACCTAAGTGACTTCAAGATTGTCCTTAAAAACTACTATCTGTATTTAAAGCCAGACAGCAGAAAGTGATTCCCTGTGCTTTCAATAAAGTTGAACTCCTGGAGGCAGGTCGTGAAGGCAGGTTCCCTGTGCTTTCAATAAAGTTGAACTCCTGGAGGCAGGTCGTGAAGGCAGGTTCCCTGTGCTTTCAATAAAGTTGAACTCCTGGAGGCAGGTCGTTTCAAATGACCAAGTCTGGTCCCTTGCAGAGTCGCTTTCACCACAGACCGTAACAGAACACACCCTTAGCCTGAAACCAGTACTGCTACTTCTCCCATCAGGAAGATGTCTTTGGAAAACCTCCTGGTGTATGTCAGTTGAAGGTTGTGAACACATCTCTGGTAGAGATTGTTTTGTAGAGTGATCCCAACGAGTACTCACCATGAGAAACGGATAAAATAACGAGGTGAGTGTGCTTTTGTTATAAGAAAAAGGCAATGTTGTGGAAAGCAGTGCTCATGGTTATATTTTTAATGCTTGCATGTTCAAATCACAAAAGAGATCACTTGTGTTCTAGAATAGTTGTTGTTTAATCTCAGAAAGTTCTTTAAGTTCTCAGTCGGTTCTCTTGAGACAAGACCCATACCTTCCTGTAAACCAAGGAACCATATTACTACCATTACATTTTCTCTCTAGGACAATCTAAATTAGAAGTTGCACAAAAATTCACATTCCATAGTAAATGGAACTCTTATGAGGTAATAAACAACTACATCACATTAGAGGTAACAGGTATTCTAAGAAGGATCTCATTATAACCTATATTGTAACACTCTGTAGTGTCACAAGCTACCCAGTGGTATAAAATAAAACTTTTGCCCATAAATCTGAGGCACAGATATAAAAATTGCCTCCCAGATCTGTATTTTTTTTTTTAGTGCTTTCTTTGTTTTTTTAAAAATTTTATTTATTTTTGGCTGTGTTGGGTTTTCGTTGCTGCGCGTGGGCTTCTCATTGCGGTGGCTTCTCTTTTAGCACGGGCTTTAGTCACGCGGGCTCAGTAGTTGTGGCTCGCAGGCTCTAGAGCACAGGCTCAGTAGTTGTGGCACACGGGCTTAGTTGCTCCGCGGCATGTGGGATCTTCCCAGACCCGGGCTCAAACCCGTGTCCCAAGCACTGGCAGGCGGATTCGTAACCACTGCGCCACCAGGGAAGCCCCGGATCTGTATTTTTATTTAAGCAATGTCATGAATTTATATTTATATGATTAAATATATAATCCTGTCATTCAACCCAATGCTAAATACTGATCGAGCACTTTACTAGGTGTCCTGGCGTCCAAGAGAAGTGCAATATAAAAAATTTTTTCCATTATACAAACACACATGAATAAAATTAGTTTTATGTAATTCACCATTATGCAGTTACATTTAGTCAACACGTATTGAGTCTTCACCATGTGCAAGGCTGTGTATAAAACTATAGGAAATAAAAAGAAATGTCCTTTGAGTTTTTAGTAATTTTCTATGTAAAATTTGATGAAATTAATATGAAGCATGAAATCCCCAGTTGTTTGGAATATTATTCTCAGAGACCATAATGGGAATATTGGCCAAAGCTTCTATGCAGGCTATACTCTTGATGGATTTTCCGTTCGTTTTTCAAATCCTTAATCTCCATTTTGGTAAAATTCATGTTGTTACATATCCTTCATGGCCTGAAGCTAGACTGAACGTTGATACTTACGACTCGTTATGACTTGTAGTTAAGGTGTTAAAAAAGCATGTATATGTCTGACAAACCGTATTTCAAGATGTTTAAGAGGCTTACAGTTTTATAAGTATGAGGGATCGTTTTGGCTAGATTTTGATTTAAGGACTGAGAAAATCAGAGTTCACTTAAGAAATGCTTAAGAAGTACCAAGTGTCTTTCACATAAATTTTAATTTGCACCTCACTCTCCCCTGGCAATAGTAGTAATCTACTTAGACCCTGGCACTTGGAGATAAGTATTCTTTAATAGACTCCAGTTACCCCTAAAACATCCATGAATGGAAGGAAAAAAAAAGTTGCTTAAAAAATGATGTAAAATGATACAATGAAGATTTATTGTTTGGTTTTTAAACTTATAATTTGTGCCATCATTTCTGCAGTTTGCAACAAGTCCCCCAGAGTTGGAACACTAGATCATGGAGTAGTATATAGGGAAAGAATCACAGGAAAATCATTATTGTTGGAAAAAAGAAAGAGGCATTTCTTAAAGAAAGCAACTCAGTGATTCTGAATAATACTAAGGTTTTAATGATGAGACTCTAGGGGAATGTTTACCATTTTAAAAACTGTGAACCTTAGTGTGTGTGTGTGTGTTGATTTCTTAACAAATGCGTGAAACTTAATTATAATTTTAGTAGTTTGAGCTACTTTAGTATTTAGTTAGTTTGAATCATGTTTGGATGTTCAAGGGAGCTTAGTGCATTTCAGTTTCAATGAAATTAGTGAGATTAAGTAACTTGTAGAGTAGGCTGTACCTGTATCATGGAAGCCTTGAACACCAGTTTAATAATTGACATTGTTCTGTTTTTAAGAGGGAGCGTATGAATAATTTCTTTTCTTTTCCCTTGTGGTTTACCACAGGATATTGACGTTCCCTGTGCTACACAATAGGACCCTGTTACTTATCCATAGATAGTTTGCACCTGCTAGTCCTGAGCCCCCAATCCATCCCTCCCCTGAGCCCCCTCTCCCTTGGCAACCACATTTCTGTTCTCTATGTCTGTGGGTCTGTTTTCTGTTTTGTAGATAAGTTCATTTGTGTCATATTTTAGGTCCCACATATAAGTGATATCATACGGTATTTGTCTTTCTCTTTCTGACTTACTTCACTTAGTATGATAATCTCTAGGTCCATCCATGCGACTGCAAATGGCATTATTTCATTCTTTTTTATGAATGAGCAATATTCTATTGTATATATGTACCACATCTTCTTTATCCATTCCTCTGTCGATGGACATTTAGGTTGCTTCCATGTCTTGGCTATTGTAAATGGTGCTAGTATGAACATAGGGCTGCATGTATCTTTTCGAATTATAGTTTTGTCCAGATACGTGCTCAGGAGTGGGATTGCTGGATCATATGGCAACTCAATTTTTAGTTTTTTGAGGAACCTCTGTTCCACTATGTTCTGCATAGTGGCTGCACCGATTTACATTCCCACCAACAATGTAGGAGGGTGCAACCTGTGAAAATGTTTGATTAGGAGAATGGCACGAGCATTATGTTCTTGGAAAGTCTGATTTATCAGTAGTACATTCAGCTATTTGGGAGGAGAGAGCAGTGAGAAGGCCGTGGCTCCAGTCCAGATGGAAGGGAAGGGAAACCTGAGTAAAGACACCAGGTGTGGAAACAGAAATGATGAAACGGAGGCAAGAAACATTCTGCTGGAAGAGCTTAGAACTTCATTGAGTCTCTGGAAGGGACAGGGATAAGTGAAGACGCTGGGAGGCTGGTGTGGCTTTTTTTTTTTCTGGCCGTACCACAAGGCATGTGGGATGTTAGTTCCCTGACCAGGGATCTAACCCATGCCCCCTGCAGTGGAAGCACTGAGTCCCAATCGGTGGACCGCCAGGGAAGTCCCTGGTGTGGCTTTTTGCAGGTAAGAGAAAGACGAAGGCGGGGTGTGCGGAAGATCAGGGGCTCACTTTATACTATATGGAGGTTGAGGTCCTGTCCAGGTGTTCTCGTGGAGCTGTACAGCCAGGGACCTGAGAATGGTGGCAGTGTTTAGATTTAGAGGAGCAGCTGGCGTGAGAGAGATACATTCTGAGATTTATTCATCATCATCTTCTTGGCACCTACTTGATGTCTGGCCTGAAATGAATGGGTTCATGGGAGGTGAATGGAGGCGGTGGGTATAGAAAATTCATTCAAGAAGTTTGCTCTTTGGTGCTGAAGGAACGAGTGCAATGAGTAGAGTGGTACCCAGCCAACCTCCCTCCCTCTCACTCTCCCTTCCTGCCTGCCTCCCTCCTTCCCTTTTCTCCTTTCCCCTCCGCTGTCCTCCATTTTTCTTTCTGTGGGGAGAGCTGAACAGGTCTGTGTGCCGAAAGAAGGGAAGAAAAGAATGGTAATGATTAAAAAATAAAAAGGAAGAATAAATATGTGGGGGAATTGCTCCTCCTTTTTATGAAGTCTGTGTAAAAACAGTGGAAGAAGTGTGACCTTCCCTGTTTGGAGAATGAAAAATATTTAAAGTTTGGGTGGCTTTCTGATCCTCCTTTTTTCCAAGGGCACATCATTCGTATTTACAGCAGGCAAAAGTCATCCCAGAAGGTTTGTGTTTCTACTTTTGTCTGTATAATATTTGCTAAAAAGAAAGGTAATTACGTAAAGAAATAGAGGAAGCACCCAGATAATTAGCTTTGAGCCCCCAAACATGCTAAGTGTTAGGTCATAAGGCACAGTCAGAAAGTCTATCACGGGAAGAATTTCTGGAGTGTTCCTGCCTGTACAGTTGACCCTTGAACAACAGGGATTTGAACTGCAAGCGTCCATTTATATGCAGATTTTTCTATGGTAAATACTACAGTACTTCATTGTCCGTGGTTTGTTGAATCCGTGCACGTGGAGGAGCCTCAGATATGGACTCTAAATTATATGCAGATTAATCCCCACGATGTTCAAGGGTCAGCTGTATATCCATGTGGACATTTTGTTGGATGCAAATGGTTTTAGTAGGTAACTGACTTTAGGAGACTGTTAGGCAACAGAGCAGAGTGGTTCAGCTTGAGTGTAGGAGGGCAGGCAGAGGGGAGGGGAAATCCTGGTTTTACCACTTACTAGCCACTTACTTTACCACTTACTTGACTGGGAGCAAGTTACTTAATGTCTCCGAGCCTCAGTTTCTCCTTCTGTAAAAAGGAGATAAACATAATCTCAACCTTTGAAGGCTGCAGTGAGAACTACGGAGAATTTTTTTCTTTTAATTTATTCACCAAATATTTACTCAGCACCCGTTACGTGCCAGGTACTGGGGCTGCAGCAATGAAGAAAATGTGTCACGTGTCTGTCCCTGTGGCACTTATTATGTTCTGTAGGGTCCAGGAAGAATGAATACATTTCTCACTCTTTGTAAGGTGCCAAGCATACTGCCTGGCCGTGCTCAGCGTGAGCCAACATCACTGACATCCGACACCGCAGAATGTTTTCTTTTTTTTTTCGTGACAAATGGGTAGGGGCTTCCATTAGCAAATGAATTTAGAAAGCTGGTGTTGAATATTTTTAATTTGGGGGAGGAAATCACTTAGTCCTATTGGTGCCTGTGTGTCATCTGCACGATTTACATGTTGATATTAGTCTATGATGATCATGTGTATGCCTAGGAAATTCTGGTTACTATGAAGGGGCCTGGGTACTGATTTTCATATATTGTGCTGCTTCCGTCTATTAAATAGGAAGCACCAGGGAAGAATATCACTTTTCTGACGTTCGATAGCTTTGACCCAGGGTTTTCTCTAAAAGGCGCCCTTCTTATGTCACACGTGTCGGGGAGAAAACAAGATTGATAAAGCAACACTTGAAGAAAACTATTAACTTTGCAGGAAATATACCACAGGGTAGTTTTCTTAAAAAAAAAAACCAAAGACGATCACTGTTCAGGTTTGACTGTCATTTGGTGCGATCAGCATTGTTGCGTCAGAGCTTAGATTCCGGAAAGATAAGCGTGAGACGTGAATGGATTTTTGTTGTTGTTGTTGGGGGTGGCTGCACCACGAGGTTTGCAGGATCTTAGTTCTCCAACCAGGGATCGAACCCAGGCCCCCGGCAGTGAAAGCAGGGAGTCCTAACCACTGGACCACCAGGAACTCCTGTGAATGGGTATGAGAACATGCCAGCCCCTGCCCCTGCAAACTTCAGCAACTTAAAAATTGGTGACAATCGCCTGAGAGCCAGCAGGACACAGGTCACCAGAGAGCTGTCCCTATGGTCAGTTAATCACAGAAAGGAGGACTTCCCTGGTGGCGCAGTGGTTAAGAATCCGCCTGCCAATGCAGGGGACACGGGTTCCAGCCCTGGTCCGGGAAGATCCCACATACTGTGGAGCAGCTAAGCCCATACGCAACAACTACTGAGCCTGTGCTTTAGAGCCTGTGAGCCACAACTACTAAGCCCGTGTGCCACAACTACTGAAGCCCGTGCGCCTAGAGCCCACGCTCCACAACAAGAGAAGCCACCGCAATGAGCAGCCCACGCACCACAACGAAGAGTAGCCCCAACTCACTGCAACTGGAGAAAGCCTGCGTGCAGCAACGAAGACCCAATGCAGCCAAAAATAAAATAGATAAATTTATTTTAAAAAAACATAGAAGGGAAAGCCCGGGGGAAAGTAAGCGAACCCCAGTGGCTGTCATTGGAGGACTACAACGATTTGGGGGAACTACCCACAAAACTGTTAGCCAAAGGCAACCCATTAAACGTACCCACTCAATCACAGGATTCTCATTGGCAGAAGGAGGCATTTTTAAAGAGGGGATGAGGGACCTGCCCTCATTCATTAAAAATAAACTTTTTAGTTTTCCTGAAGAGAAAGAGTGCTCTGGTGTATTTCAAGATGGTTCCTTTCTCCTCTCCCTGCGGGAAGCACAAGAAGATTTCTCTCCAGTGTTTACTACAGGAATCTGGTCAAGCTCCTGGAGTTCTAGTTTTCCTCCCAGCGCTGGTTCCCACAGTGGTTTCTGCTTCTGAGTCTCTGCTGCATTGCAGCTAAAGAAAATGATAAGAGGAGGGCACCAGAATCACAACTAACTGCTGAACAATCATTGACAGGAAGACACTGGAACTCACCAAAAAAGATACCCCACATCCAAAGACAAAGGAGAAGCCGCAGTGAGACAGTAGGAGGGGCACAGTCACAATAAAATCAAATCCCATAACCGCTGGGTGGGTGACTCATAAACTGGAGAAAAATGATACCACAGAAGTCAACCCACTGGAGTGAAGGTTCTGAGCCACACGTCAGGCTTCCCAACCTGGGGGTCCGGCAATGGGAGGAGGAATTCCCAGAGAATCAGACATTGAAGTCTAGCGGAATTTGATTGCAGGACTTTGACAGGACTCGGGGAAACAGAGACTCCACTCTTGGAGGGCACACAAAAAGTAGTGTGCAAATCAGGACCCAGGGGAAGGAGCAGTGTCCCCAGGGAAGACTGAACCAGACCTACCTGCTAGTGTTGGAGGGTCTCCTGCAGAGGTGGGGTGTGGCTGTGGCTCACTGTGTGGACAAGGACACTGGCAGCAGAAGTTCTGGGAAGTACTCCTTGGCGTGAACCCTCCGAGAGTCTGCCATTAGCCCTATCAAAGAGCCTGTAGGATCCAGTGCTGGGTCGCCTCAGGCCAAACAACCAACAGGGAGGAAACTCAGCCCCACCCATCAGCAGACAAGCGGATTAAAGTTTTACTGAGCTCTGCCCAACTGAGCAACACCCAGCTCTACCCACCACCAGTCCCTCCCATCAGGAAGCTTGCACAAGCCTCTTAGATAGCCTCATCCACCAGAGGGCACACAGCAGAAGCAAGAGGAACTACAGTCCTGCAGCCTGTGGAACAAAAACCACATTCACAGAAAGATAGACAAGATGAAAAGGCAGAGGACTATGTACCAGATGAAGGAACAAGATAAAACCCCAGAAAAACAACTAAGTGCAGTGGAGATAGGCAACCTTCCAGAAAAAGAATTCAGAATAATGATAGTGAAGACGATCCAGGACCTCAGAAAAAGATGGAGGCAAAGATCGAGAAGATGGAAGAAATGTTTAACAAAGACCTAGAAGAATTAAAGAAGAAACACCTAGAAGAATTAAAGAACAAACAAACAGAGATGAACAGTATAATAACTGAAATGAAAAATACACTAGAAGGAATCAATAGCAGAACAACTGAGGCAGAAGAACGGATAAGTGAGCTGGAAGACAGAATGGTGGAGTCCACTGCTACAGAACAGAATAAAGAAAAAAGGATGAAAAGAAATGAAGACCGCCTAAGAGACCTCTGGGACAGCATTACACGAACCAACATTTGCATTATAGGGGTCCCAGAAGGAGACAAGAGAGAGAAAGGACCCAAGAAAATATTTGAAGAGATTATAGCCGAAAAATTCCCTAACATGGGAAAGGAAATAGGAAGCGCTGAGAGTCCCAGGCAGGATAAACCCAAGGAGAAACACACCGAGACACGTAGCAATCAAATTGACAAAAATTAAAGACAAAGAAAAATTATTGAAAGCAACAAGGGAAAAACAACAAATAACATACTCCCATAAGGTTAACAGCTGATTTCTCAGCAGAAACTCTACAAGCCAGAAGGGAGTGGCATGATATCTTTAAAGTGATGAAAGGGAAGAACCTACATCCAAGATTACTCTACCCGGCAAGGATCTCATTCAGATTCGACAGAGAAATCAAAAGCTTCACAGACAAGCAAAAGCTATGAGAATTCAGCACCACCAAACCAGCTCCACAACGATTGCTAAAGGAACTTCTCTAAGTGGGAAACACAAGAGAAGAAAAGGACCTACAAAAACAAACCCAAAACAATTAAGAAAATGGTAATAGGAACATACATATCGATAATTACCTTAAATGTGAATGGATTAAATGCTCCAACCAAAAGACACAGGCTCACTGAATGGATACAAAAACAAGACCCATATATATGCTGTCTACAAGAGACCCACTTCAGACGTAGGGACACATACAGACTGAAAGTGAGGGGATGGAAAAAGATATTCCATGCAAATGGAAATCAAAAGAAAGCTGGAGTAGCAATTCTCATATCAGACAAAATAGACTTTAACATAAAGACTATTATAAGAGACAAAGAAGGATACTACATAACGATCAAGGGATCAATCCAAGAAGAAGATATAACAATTGTAAATGTTTATGCACCCAACATAGGAGCACCTCAATACATAAGGCAAATGCTAACAGCTATAAAAGAGGGAATCGACAAAAACACAATAATAGTGGGGGACTTTAACACCTCACTTAAACCAATGGACATCATCTGGACAGAAAATTAATAAGGAAACACAAGCTTTAAATGACACAATACACCAGATAGATTTAATTGATAGTTATAGGACATTCAAAAACAGCAGATTACACCTTCAAGTGCACACGGAACATTCTCCAGGGTAAATCACATCCTGGGTCACAAATCAAGCCTTGGTAAATTTAAGAAAATTGAAATCACATCAAGCATCTTTTCTGACTGCAACTCTATGAGATTAGAAACCAATTACAGGGAAAAAACATGTAAAAAACACAAACACATGGAGGCTAAACAATTTGTTACTAAATAACCAAGAGATCACTGAAGAAATCAAACAGGAAATCAAAAAATACCTAGAGACAAATGACAATGAAAACACGGCGATCTAAAATCTGTGGGATGCAGCAAAAGCAGTTTTAAGAGGGAGGTTTATAGCAATACAATCCTACCTCAAAAAACAGGCAAAATCTCAAATAAACAATCTAACCTTACACCTAAAGGAACTAGAGAAAGAAGAACAAACAATATCTAAAGTTAGTAGAAGGAAAGAAATCATAAAGATCAGAGCAGAAATAAATGAAATAGAAACAAAGAAAACAATAGCAAAGATCAAGAAAACTAAAAGCTCTTTCTTTGAGAAGATAAACAAAAGTGATAAACCTTTAGGCAGACTCACGAAGAAAAAGAGGGAGAGGACTCAAATTAATGAAAGTAGAAATGAAAAAGGAGAAGTTATAACAGATACCGCAGAAATATAAAGCATCGTAAGAGACTGCTACAAGCAGCTCTATGCCAATAAAATGGACAACCTGGAAGAAATGGATAAATTCTTAGAAAGGTACAACCTTCCAAGACTGAACCAGGAAGAAATAGAAACTATGAACAGACCAATCACAAATAATGAAACTGTGATTAAAAATCTTCCAACAGGGGCTTCCCTGGTGGCGCAGTGGTTGAGAGTCCGCCTGCCGTTGCAGGGGACGTGGGTTCGTGCCCCGGTCCGGGAAGATCCCACATGCCGCGGAGTGGCTGGGCCCGTGAGCCATGGCCGCTGAGCCTGTGCGTCCAGAGCCTGTGTTCCGCAACGGGAGAGTCCACAACAGTGAGAGGCCCACATACTGCAAAAAAAAAAAAAAAAAAAAAATCTTCCAACAAAGTCCACAACCAAATGGCTTCACTGGTGATTTCTTTCAAACATTTAGAGAAGAGCTAACACCCATCCTTCTCAAACTCTTCCAAAAAATTGCAGAGGAAGGAACACTCCCAATCTCATTCTACGAGGCCACCATCACCCTGATACCAAAAGCAGACAAAGATACTACAAAAAAAATAGTTTTCCTGAAGCCAGAGAAGCTTTCTGTAATTCCAGTCTGAAGAGGTAGAGGTGATCCCCCACTTAAACCTCCAGCCGTCAAGGCGCTTGGCTTAACTGACCAAGTAAGTCTAGCCAGAGCCTCAGAGATGCTGGCCTTAGTGTTTATAGGTTCCAGGCCATCCCAGAAGCCTTCTCAGTCCCCTCAGCTGGCCCCCGCCGTGACTGGCCCTCCTACCTGGAAATGACATCTAGACAGACATGATGCAATAGGTTCTCTCTTTCCCCATTGGAATTGCTTGTTTTCAAAGGACTGGATGAAACAAAGCAAGCTCTTTGAGGTTTCTCTGAAAACTAGACATTGCTTGTAAATAGTTTTTTTTAAGTGTCCTTTGTATCCTGTTCAATAATCCCCACCAGCTGTGCGCTCTTCTCAAGGTATTCCAGTGAAAGAGTGTTGGGTTGACAACAGTCTGCAAAGGACATACTCTAGGTTCTGTTCAACTGGTAGAGAGACTTTAAAAATAGCTCTTGAATTTTGCGATGTGGAATGCCATGTGTGAGCTCCCGGGACAACATGTGTGCTACACATTGCAAAACCCTTCACAAGTGTTACCTAGTTAAACTGCACACTGTCTGACAGGTGGCAGGCTCCACAGTGTCTTGCAGGAGGAGGGAACTGCTGCACGTCCAGCACCAGCTCGGCACACTGTCTTTGTGTCTTGAGGTTGCGCTGTCTCAAGAGCGAATGAGTCTTCGTTGGAGTACAATCGAAATAGTTAGAACCCAAGGTCTTCCCTGGGACGTGGTTAATTATTATGAGAGATTCATTACCACCCTTAGCAACTTCAGAGTTTTGCCAACAAGGCCAGTGATTGTTGGCAGGATCAGAAACAAGCCAAAGAGACCAGATCTTGGGTATAGACCTACCCACTGTGGTGGCCTCGTGTCAGGGATCTACTGGAGGGCTCAGGTCTCCAGCAGGAGGTTCAAGTCTGAGTAAGCAGCAGGTGATGGGGTCCTATGGACAGAGGAGTCGGGTAGGGGCAGCACCAGGAAACTGAGAGCAGCTCCTAATGGATGCCTGTCCGTCATTAAGCCTATGAGAAGGTGGCAGGGACTGAGTCATCAGGCTGACCAAGGATGGGGCAGAACCCCTGTCTTGGGAGAAGACCAAGGT
Source organism: Neophocaena asiaeorientalis asiaeorientalis (assembly GCF_003031525.2). Classification (NCBI taxonomy): domain Eukaryota; kingdom Metazoa; phylum Chordata; class Mammalia; order Artiodactyla; family Phocoenidae; genus Neophocaena; species Neophocaena asiaeorientalis. Next base: position 4,480,811 of record NW_020173666.1, read on the forward strand.
TATTGGCAGTTATCAGAACAAAGCCTTAGAAGGAAGAAAACAGCAAAGCAAAACACTTGGGTACAGGCTAAAGAGCAGGGGAGGAGAACAGGGACAGTAGACTTCTAGCACGTGGTCTGTAATCTCTCTGTGCCTCAGTCTCCTAGTTGGTAAAATGGAAATAGTAAAATTTGCTACCTCAGAAGGTATTCCAGATGATTAAATGAAATAATATATGTAAAGTGCCTAGAATGGTGTATGGCACCAAGTGAGTGCTTAGTCAGCATTGGTGATGATGGCAGTGAAGTGAAGAAGATGGTGAGGGTGAGGATGATGGTGACAATGGTGATGATGGTAATTATGTTGGTGATGACCACATTGATGATGATGATGAATCAGAAAGTACCGTGGGAGTACCTGCTCCTCAAGACAGAACTGGCCCTGGGACAGGCGTGCAACTTACAGGTGGAGATCCAGTGACAGCCAGCAGGTGGGGAAGTGGGATGCAGCGCAGAACAAGCCTTGATGAGCACTTGGTAATTATTTGGTGTTTAGAGGTATACCAGGTAACCCCAAGGAGTTCGTTGCTGCTGTTTCTTTGGTTACTTGCTAGTACCTTTGTGTGGATAACTGAATCCATCAGTTCAATTTTTACAATGGGTACCATTTGAATATTTAAGAGAGGATTTTCAAGAAAATAATTATTTGTTTTTATGTGTCCCTAAACTTCTCCAGTTTTTCCCCCGGTTGCCTACTCACGTTAAGCAAGGACAAATGGCAGTTTGTGTGGTCCCTAACAACACCGTTGACACGTGTCGTGGATGATATAGAGAGCTTAACAAGGTGTCTGTCCTTCCTTGAACATGTTTCTGTCATTGTCTTGTCTTTATTTCTCAACATACTGTCTGTCTCATGCTTGTGGATCAAATTATACAATGTCAATACCTAGGGATTAAAAACATAATAGAAATTTTAATTCAGTTGATAGTGTAAAAGGCACTAGGCTTTCTGTGCTGTGGTCTCTCGGGATGGTTAATGGTGAGCAGCCTCAGCCCAGAAACCTTCCGTGAAATCCTTGTAGACCAATAGAGACAGTTGCAGTGTTAATGTGGTTAGATGGTGTGATGGGAGCACCTGACAGTCTTAGGGGATAGGGGAAGGCCCACGGAGAGGGTAACGTCTTTAATTTTCCTAAAAGTCTGTCCAAAATATTCATTAACTTCCAGACTTCAAATCACGACTTTAAAGGCCTCGACAGTTTTGATGCCACCAGTCTTTTCCCCAGCGTTGAATCTTGCCTGACAGTTATCCCCGCCTTTCCATCTCTTGCCTGTTTAGTCATTCTCCTGTGCTGCACTGCTCATCCCAACATTAAAATATCTTTGGTAAGATTTGAGGGGGTTACTTATTGCTCTGTGAATACTATATGGCAAAGGACTGAAGAATCCTCCAAAGATCATTTTCTCTTTAGTGCTTTGAGTTTGCGTACATTGGCTTGATAGAAGGGGAAAATTTGGGTGATTTCAAAGTGTTACTGTATCGCTACATGGATTACATCTTTTTTTTTTTTTTTGACAGACCTGACTGTACCATGCAAGACTCTTTTATTCTCTTGATTCTCCAAGTCACAATCATATCTCTAGGTTCATTTCAGCCTTTGGGAGGGACATGTCGTATTCAGGGACACAGCCAGATCTCCTAGCCGGTGTCCCAGGCACACTGGTCATTGGGTTTGCACTTTTGTCTGTCCTGCTGCAGTGGCTAGGGAAGGGCTGTCCATCTGTTTTCTGCCCTTGGAGATCAGGTCCAAATGTGTTTCCTGTTTGTTCTCTTCTGTGGCTTTTGTTTGTTTGCTTTCGTAAGGACAAAATGCTACTTGCTAGGGGCAAATTGGCTCACTGTTTGTATACGTGCAAATTCTCCGTGCATATTGTATGCATAATCTCATATGAAACAACCGTTTTCTAATTAACACCCCGGTGATATTTATGGTGATTGAGGTTAGTTTAGAGACAACAAGGAAATACTTCTAATTTTATCTTTCCATGCTGTGGGGAAAAGGAGAATTTGACAAGGCAGTTTAAGAGAAAGGGAAAGTAGAGCAAACTTTCTATGAGGAAAATTCCAAATTACTGATGTTTCAGAATCTTCAATATTATAATGCAGTTTAAAAACATAAGGTACTATGAAGTGTGTGTTTGTATGTCGAATAATGTATCTTTAAATGACAAGTGTTCCACACAAAGATCTGTTTGTAGAAAAGGAACCAGTCATCATGTGATATTTTAAAAAATTAATGTACATCTTCTATGCCTTGGGTATTCTAAGTCCCAGTTATGGTATGGAATCTTGATAGTGTACTATGTATATGTGTAAATTTTGAACCAAATCTGACTCTAGGTCTAGAAGGAATAATATTAGGAAAAATACATTTTAAATAGAAACATTTTTGTCTTGCTTTCTGGTTTTCTATATTGTATATACACAGTATAGAAAAATAAGAAAATACAGAAAAGCCTAAAAAACAAACTAATTATGTTTAAACCTCTAATCCCTACCCCCATCTCAGATTTAACCACATGTTGGCATATTTCCTCCCAGACTGTTGTCTGTGTATGTATATATATATTTGTTCAACAAATACTGAGTAGCTACTTTTTGAATTGCCAGACACCGCTGGGTTCTGGGGATACAACAGTGAACAAAACATACAGAATTGCCTGCCCCAGTGGACTTTACATTCTGTATATATCCACCCATTTACCCAAATACACATTGGGATCAAGCTGTCATACTGTGCGCTTGCTTACATTCCTTAACCTTCTATAAGGAACACTCTTCCCTTGTTAAATATTCTCCGGTGTTGTGATTCTTAATGGTTATAAACCTTTTTATCTTGTGAATGGACCATAGTTTATTTAAGTATCCCTCAATTCAAGCTATTTAAGTGCTTTCTGTTATTATAAAAATAAGTAACCATGAATATCTTTTTCTTTTTTTTTTTAATTGGCCTCGCAGCTTGCGGGATCTTAGCACCCTGACCAGGGATCGAACCCCTGCCCCCTGCAGTGGAAGCACGGAGCCCTAACCACTGGACTGCCAGGGAATTCCCAATGAATATCTTTAAATGTACATCTTCACTTTCATAATTTATCATCCTTAGGGTAGATTATTAGATATGAGTTTAGCAGGTTGAAAAGTAAGAACATTTTAAAGACTCCACAAACACTGTTAAATTACCATCTTGGGGCTTCCCTGGTGGCGCAGTGGTTGAGAGTCCGCCTGCCGATGCGGGGGATGCGGGTTCGTGCCCCAGGCCGGGAAGATCCCACATGCCCGCGGAGCGGCTGGGCCCGTGAGCCATGGCCGCTGAGCCTGCGCGTCCGGAGTCTGTGCTCCGCAATGGGAGAGGCCACAGCAGTGAGAGGCCTGCGTACCGCAAAAAAAAAAAAAAAAAATTACCATCTTGAAATATTGTATAGTTTGCACTTTTATTAACAACATATCTGTGCTCCTTTTTAAAATGTCATACTTCCCAGTATTTAACATTATCAGGATAAAGAAAACTTTACCAGTTTGACTGGTGAAAAGTATTCTCAGAGTTTTCAATCATAATTCTTTGATTATTTCTAAGAACACACGTTTTTTAATATCTTTATTTCTGTGGCCCATGTTTTAAAGTCGTTTGCCTGTTTTCCTATCTAAAGTATTGTTTTTCTTATTTATCAGCACCCTGTATATATTGAGCCATTTAGTCTATTATCATGTATGTAGCAAAATTTTCCCGAGGTGGAGAATATACGGTTTCCCCAACTTTTCCAGCAACCAAATCACGTGACAGGAAATGAGGAGGAGGCCCTCCTCTTGGTGTGGATTTTAAACCAGAATCTCTCTCCATAACCACAGCAGCAACAGCTAAGTTGCTGTGATTGTAGTACCTGCAAGCAGTAATGTCCAAGAAATATAATAGTTCTACAGACAGGGCTGCGTTTAGTGCCTGAGCTGCTGGTCATGCAGGTACGAGTAAGCATGTGAGCACAGGGATCGAACTCAGTACTGGGCAAATGGTACTCTACCTTGCCCCTCCCCCAATGTAGTAGTCGTGGTGCACGTGAATTTAATTGGTTTCCAAAAAATGCGTGCCATCTCTATGTACCTCAGTGTACATGTAGATACACTTTCGGGTTATAAAAAGTCGAGCCTCATGGTTGTGGATGAGTGGACCAGGAATGAGATCCTGACAAACAGCTGCTGTTCTGAACGGGGGGATAGATTTATGCTTAAACCAGAGTAAACTGTGCCACCAGGTAATAATTTTGAGCAATGAAGTACGTTTGCTACAGTAACCGTTAAAGAAACAGATAAATCACAGTAATTTCAACGTGGCACTTTAGCCATTCTGTAAATGGGTATTTTAGATTTCATTTGCTTTTGAACTAAGTTCAATAATACATAGAGTGAGGCATTCAAAGATTAATGCTTAGAAAGGAGGAAAATCAGTGGACAAGAACAGAAACATATCATTTATGTATATTACATTGGGGCTTGGTCTGCCTGTGTTTCCATTATAAATCGGATTTTTCAAGCATTCGTAATACAGCAGTAAAAAGTTTGCCCTGGGCTGAAACTTGGCAGTTGTCTCAACTTTCTGAGATTCCAATTTTTATTTTATTCTTACTCTTCTTAATCAAATACTATGACATCTATGCATGTGTTTTTTTTAATTTAATTTAATTTATTTTTTATACAGCAGGTTCTTATTAGGAATCTGTTTTATACATAGTAGTGTATATATGTCAATCCCAATGTGTTTTTAAATGTTTTACATCATTGCTATTAATTCAAAAGTCCATTTCTTTTAGAAGTAAAACTTTGTGGCTGATGATTGCAGAATACACTGTATTGTCATTGATTATCATTGATTCTGAGGCTTTTTAAGATGTTTAAAAAACTTTGGGGACTTCCCTGGTGGTTCAGTGGGTAAGACTCCACGCTCCCAATGCAGGGGACCCGGGTTCGATCCCTGGTCAGGGAACTAGGTCCCACATGCCACAACTAAAAAAAAGATCTCACATACCACAACTAAAGATCCCGTATTATGCGACTAAAGGATCCAGCATGTCGCAGCTGAAGATCCTGCACGTGGCAACGAAGATCCTGCATGCCGCAACTAAGACACCGGCGCAGCCAAATAAATTTAAAAAAATAATAAATAAATGAATTTTTAAAAGGTGGTTAAAAAACTTTTAAAGATGGTTTGAAAATATGATTCAAAGTCTGAGAAAAAACAACGGTTAAATGTTATGATAGTGTTTGATTTTTTTTAAAATAGCAATCTTTTATTTATTTATTTATTTTTATATTTATTTTTGGCTGTGTTGGGTCTTTGTTTCTGTGCGAGGGCTTTCTCTAGTTGCTGCAAGTGGGGGCCACTCTTCATCGCGGTGCACGGGCCTCTTCACTATCACGGCCTCTCTTGTTGCGGAGCACAGGCTCCAGACGCGCAGGCTCCGTAGTTGTGGCTCATGGGCCTAGTTGCTCCGCGGCATGTGGGTTCTTCCCAGACCAGGGCTCGAACCTGTTTCCCCGGCATTAGCAGGCAGATTCTCAACCACTGTGCCACTAGGGAAGCCCAGCGTTTGATTTTTATAGCTGCAAAGACAACAATAATAATGCTCTAAATCATGACAAAATGTGAGTCAGTATCTTAGAGGATTCATTTAAATTTGGCATCTCCAGTTTGGTGAAGCTACATAATTTTGTAAAACCCATATTCAGACACCCAGCCTGCTTACTAATCAGAGCAGGTGTTATTTATGTGATGATATGAACCCTTTGGGGTTTTTATATTCTCAGTTATGTTCATCTTACTTGATCATGAGCTCCTGAAGTTCAGTGACTATTCTTTATACTTCCAGTACCCAGCATGTCAACTAGGTACAGAGGTGACACTTAGGAAATATGGGTTGAATAAATGAATACATGAGTTTTGTTCAGTTATAGACTGTCACCAACTTCTGAAGATTATTCATTCTGAAACACGTGAGTCACTGAGTTAGGACTTGTTCATTTTCCTGTAAAAGTGTAATGTAAAAAGTAAAATTTCCCACAAAGGCTTATTTAATTTCCAACGATTACACTCTAGCACAATCACTGTAGTCGACAGAGGTCTGGATCTGTTTCTGAAAAACAGTCCCTCCCAGTCAGTAGACAGTCCCATGGTAATGCTCAAACGCTCCAGTTATATGTGTTCTACATGTTGTAAATAATTCATTCTATTATCAGACACCTGGCTTTACCTGCCTTTTTTTTTTTTTTAAATAATGTTGAGCCTACCTCTTTCCTTTTACTTTAAAATCATCAATCTTGGGAATTCCCTCACTTTCACTGCCGAGGACCCGGGTTCAATCCCTGGTCGGGGAACTAAGATCCCACAAGCTTCATGGTGTGGCCAAAAAATAAAAATAAATAAATAAATAAAATAAAATGAACAATCATTAGTCTTGGTCATCCCCTTCTAGAGCAGTGAAGACCAGGCTGGAGTTTAGGTGTGACTCAGGGTATACTGATCCCTTCAACCTCCAGGCTACTGAATCCAACATTAGAGTCAGCTCTGAGCAGCCTTGTCTGGGGCAGCAGTTCTCAAAGTATAGCTCCCCAGCCAGCAGTGTTCGCATCACCTGGAACTTGGTAGAAATGCAAATTAGAGGGCTCATCCCAGATGGACTGAATCTGTAATTCTGGGGAGGGGTCCAGCAATAGTGTCGAACAAGCCAGGGGATTGCAGGGTACTAAGTGTGGAACCTCTGTTCTAGGGCTCACTGGATCATGGTCCCAAGGAGGGACCTTGATATGTGATTCTTCTGGCAGCAAGCTCAGTGGTGGCACGCAGTTCGTCAGCCAGTTGCCCAGCGCTCTGCTCCTGTACATCATGGGCAAGGGGACTTGGAGCTGTTGAAGGAGTTTGGAGCAAGGTTCAGGCATGTAGTCCAAGGTGCAGCGGTCAGACACGGTGGCACAGCGACTCTCTGGCCCTGTGTGGCTGAGCTAGTTTCAGGATGGACATTAGAACTTGGTCATTTTGTAATACCTAATATGAAAATTTTTAACTAGATTTGAAATCTGTTACATTTTCATAAGCAGTTTCACTGTGACATTGGGCAAAGTGCTGTTAGATCCTTGCAATGTAAATTGCCATAAGTATTTCAGTGGTTATAGAAATGGACAAAACAATTTTGATGACTTAGTTGTGTGAATAAAATTCCTTGTTAGTAATGACCAACAAGAGTGGTAAGAGCTCATCACTAAAAGTTTTGGCCTAACTTAGCTTACAGTCATTTCAGTCATATAATTTAATTTTTTTTAAGTTATTTTTCAGTAAGCTCGAAGTTCTATTAAAAAACTAAAACGATTTTATTTGGAAGTTTTGTACCAATTCAGTATTTAATATTTTCATGGGACTTTCCTAGCGGTCCAGTGGTTAGGACTCTGTACTTCAACTGCAGGGAGCACGGGTTCCATCCCTGATTGGGGAACTAAGATCCCGCATGCCACAGGAAAAATTTAACATTTTCACTAATACTCTGGTATAATCAGTATATATTATTTAAACACGTAATAAATGTTTTCCCACTCAACCCCTCCTCAGTGCCTCAGTGTGCAGCGGCCTGTTACTGTTGTGCTGTACGGGAAGAGGCACAGGCGGCTGTCTGCCCTCTCTCCTTGGAAGCCCTTACCATGTTTCCATTCTCCTTCCCTTCTCTGAGTAAACAGCTCCAGGTCCTCCAGTTGATCTCATTCATATGATTCCATTTCTAGACACCCTTCTAACAAAGGTTCTCCTGGTTTTCATTATCATCTGGAAAATCTGGGATCCAACGCTGAGCACAGCTGTCCAGATATCATGCCTGGTGCTAGAACAGAAGGAATACTGGGCCTGTGATTTAGACATTAAGTGCAAATGATTCCCATGAGTGACTTTAGAAATCACTAGAATGTAAGCTCCATGAAGGCAGCAACTGTCTTTTTTCACTGTTTTATCCTTCTTGACTAGAACAGTGCTTAGCGTACGGTGTGTGATCAATAACTTTTTTTTTTTTGGTACGCTGGCCTCTCACTGTTGTGGCCTCTCCCGTTGTGGAGCACAGGCTCCGGACGCACAGGCTCAGCGGCCATAGCTCACGGGCCCAGCCGCTCCGCGGCATGTGGGATCTTCCCGGACCAGGGCACGAACCCGTGTCCCCTGCATCGGCAGGCGGACTCTCAACCACTGCGCCACCAGGGAAGCCCAATAACTATTTTTTAAATTAAGGAGTGGTTAGATGAAAGAGCAAATGAAGAGACACGGAGAGAAATTAAAAATAAGTGGGCCCCGTTTAGTTGCTTTCTGTGACTTTTGTCTCAGGTTTATCGATCCCAGTCAGCAACTAGATGTACCCAGAGTATCTCTTGGTGAGTGTGGATCAATGCACATTGTTCTCACAACAGTGAGATTGGATGGGCCATCCAGAGGCGCTGGATGTTGTGCGTATCCACCACTGGGAAATGCAGGGGCCATTTGTCTGTTGGTCTTCATAAGCCAAGTCCTGCTAGTAAAATGAAAAATTGAATTACACAGCTTTTTTTTTTTTTTTTTTTTGGCTGCACCGCATGGCTTGCGGGATCTGAGTTCCCCAACCAGGGGTCGAATCGACCCCAGGCCCCGGCAGTGAAAGCACCAAGTCCTAACCACTGGACCGCCAGGGAATTCTCTCACAAGTTTTTTAAAAGGGTGATTAAAATGTCTTCATGACACTGTGTCTTTAATATTTACATTTATATGACATGGCATACTTGTGTTAACTTTGTTCGTAGTAAAAGGTGCATTCTTCTGCCGTGATGCATTTTATTGAAATGATGTATCATCAGGCAATGGTTTAGGTCTTATTCCTACCTGTCTTCAAGATGCTTGGTGCATGCTATGTACTCAACACTGTTAAAGTTGTAGCCTGAAAGATCTAGTATATCATTTCCTAAGACAGTTTAGAAATTAAAGAATCATACTGCCTTGTTGTTTGAAATGAGGCATGAGAGTACCAAGCTTGACACTCTTAGATTAAAATTATCCCTGATTTTAACCCATTCATCTAACATTCGCTGACTCTCCCCTGTGTTTCAGCATAGTCATGATTCGAGATGGCAGAACTCACCCTGCTTTCTCCCCAGACTGAGTTCTGCCCCTGTCCTGGGTACTTGCAGTAGATAGGAGGATGTGCATTTCATGAATGTCCCCTTGGGAGGTCCCTTGGTTTTCACTAGGGGATCTCAGGCCTACCTCCAGCTTTGGAAGTTAAAGCACTTGTGGGACAGTTCTGCAGGGGCGTGGCTTGTGATGTTGGTCAGTGTGATATAGTGTCCTCTCTGCCAGAAGCCAGAGGAGAAATTCTCATTCTCATGATGGATAATGTCAATCTAACCGATCATGTCTCCTTTGCATTAAACATTGGAAGCTTAGCCCCAAACGTGTGGTCTGTCTTTAGTGTAGAATCCATAACCTGAATTTTGGGAACTAACCTAATTCGTGGACCAGTTTTACCGCACAATCTTGATTTTTCTCCCCTTTGTATTGTTGACATTAGTTTTTTAACGTTATAAGGCAACATTGCACTTAAGGTTTATCAGGCATTTTAAGTCATTTTTTGGAATGTGGAGAGGTCTAATAAATGTGTAACAAATGCTTAGAGAACGTGGACTAATGCAGCAAGGAGACTCAGTTGCCACAGAGCAGTAATGGCTAGGTTGGAATTGCCACTTTTGGTTTCTTATCAATGCTTATAGAAATTCACTGATCTGTTCATTATAGTTGGGTTTTAAGGCTGCAGTTAGTATAATAGCGTTCAACTGTGAAAAAAAAAAGCTTTTTCCTCGGAACATTTCTTCTTTGATGTGGTGGGATGAGAGTAGTTTTCCATTCACTTTCACTCATTAGAAAAAATTTGATATGCTGGGCGGTGAGCTTATTTACAGGAGCCTGAAAATGACCAACGTTTCCTGTTTCACCTATGAACGATTTAGGTAATAAGATATGACGACCTGTGCAACCGAATTTAGAACACACAGACCACTACAGATTTTACCCTAAAAGTGATTCAGTACCTTAACGTGGTCTTTTTAAGTTCTTATAGGTCTGAGTTGTAGATCTTTTTGAGAATATTTGTTGAATTGCTTTTACTTACCGATCTAACTCTGCAACCCGAAAGAAATCTTAAAGCATGAAAATACATGTCCCAATCAGTAGGACTGGAATGAAAAATTAATGGAAGAGTCAGAATTACTGGCAAAGTAATCCAGTTTAAACAAATCAAACCAATAGATACCCATCAAGCTCCTTTCTTGTTCAGAAAGTAACAGCCATGAGGAGAGGGACCCTCGTCTTGTTCATTGCTGCCTCCTTAGCACTTCACATGGGGCTTGGTCCATAATAAGTGCTGAATAGTTTTTGTTGGACTGTGAGACTGTGTGTGTGTGTGTCTGTCTGTCTGTATGTGGGTACAATGAATCCCCGTTAAGAAGGCATTTACAGGGCTTCCCTGGTGGCACAGTGGTTTAGAGTCCGCCTGCCGATGCAGGGGACACGGGTTCGTGCCCCGGTTCAGGAAGATCCCACATGCCGCGGAGCGGCTGGGCCCATGAGCCATGGCCGCTGAGCCTGTGCGTCCGGAGCCTGTGCTCCACAACGGGAGAGGCCACAACAGTGGGAGGCCTGCGTACCGCAAAAAAAAAAAGAAAAAAAAAGGCATTTACAGTCTAGTTGAGGGAATACGATGCAAATAAGCGAGCAGAAGAGTAGCTACATGTAGGGAGACCCTCAGGAATGGCATTTAAGGCACAGTTGGGCAGCGAAGGTTTAATGGGAGGTGGGTTTGTAGATGAAGGATGACTAGGGTTTGGGTGGAAAGGAAACAGAAGTGAAACTACTGGGACAGCCACTTAGGGGACATTGGACCCAGCACCCGGTCTCTAAGACATTGGACCCAGCACCCGGTCTCTGAGACATTGGACCCAGCACCCAGTTTATGATCCGGCCTGTCGGTCAAATGGCCTCTCCTTCAGAAATGTGGACTTTATCCTGTTGGTATTGTGTTTCCACATTTTGGGAAAATTTTGGAACGGAGAAAGGACACAGAGTACAAAGCAGTGTGCTTCTCGAAGTGACATGAGCAAACGGATCACCTGGGGATCTTGGTAAAATGCAGATTTTGATTCAGGAGGTCTGGGGTGGGGCCCAAGACTGCCGTTCTAACAAGCTTCCAGAAGCACTTTAAATAGCAAGGACATAGCATTAGGATTTCAAGAAGATTTAATGGACAGTAGTGCTTGAATGGGCATGACACTGCTCCATCCTGGGGTTTTAGAGTCCAAAAGGAACTTAAAGATAATCAAATGGTCCATTTCTCTTTCATTGCCATTGGAAAAAACAAATAAAATAAAACGGAGGTCTAAAGTGGGAGCCGGACTGGAACTCAATTCTCCTGGCTTGACGTCATCACCTCCCACCCTCCTGTGCAGCGCGGTCCAGGTCTGTGAGGGGAGGACTGCAAAGAAGCTGGGGTCTGTGGGAATGGAATGGGTTGGCTGGGATGCAAGAAGCCATGTGAAGGGAGAAGCAGCAGCTCCTAGTAGCTGATGTGATGGGGAGTGAGAAAACACCCAAGAAAACGTTGAGGTTTAAATCCTGGGAAAATGAACACGTGCCACACTGATGGGTTGGAATGGAGGAGTCAGACAAGAGGGGAGGAGACTCGGCCAACGGGAGGTACCACCACTTCAGTCTTCTTGTCAAGTGAGAGATGCCACATGCGTCTTAAAATCGACCACCAGCAGCAACTTTGCCCAGCAGTTCAGAGCTTGGTTCCCTCCATTAATTGAACACATTAATAACAGCATGTGGCGTTTCACTTGTAGCTGAAAGTTGTAAGCGCTCAGTCCTTTCACTTTTTTCGAGGCCTCCTTCCTGTACCCAGGATGGAGGAGGAGAACTTGATGCCAAGCAGAGCTGGTGGGCGCCTGAGGTTCTTCCTCTCTGCTTTTGGAATAGGAGAGGGGTTTAGCCTTCCTGCTTTTCCAGCTGTAAAGTTCATTTGGCTTCCAGCTCTGCCACCATTAAGGGAGGGAGAGGTGTGGGTTTCCACAAGAACGTGGAAACAAAGTTGGGGTGAGGATGAGGGCAGGATACTGGCTTTCCTGGTCCTACTCTGCCCTGAGTGGGTTTTTGACGCTGGTGCATTGCACAGTGGGTTGTAGCACTTCAGAGTGAAAATGTAGCCTATCAGGGTCAGAACCGTAGTTTTCTATTTGACCCATGCCCTACTGGTGTGACCTTTGTGTGTGTGTGTGTGTGTGTTGCCTGTGTTTGGGCACACGTGCACATGCCCGAGCTGGTGAAAGCACACACGTGCTCTCATGTTTTGGTTCTGGTTTTGGTTCTGATTTTGGCAAACCAGTGATTTCATCTTGAAACATTTGTTCTGTTTTTTGCTTCTATGTTAGACGTAATAAACATTTAGGGAACTATTTCCAGAAATTGTCCAAGTTGATAAGAAATGGATTTGAGGTTTTCTCCCCTAGTAATTTTGTCATCTGATTCCTTTCTAAAAAAAACTGTATGATACTATGGTTTAGTCTCTTACATTCAAATTATGAATATGAGATTATTTCTAAAATCATCATGGACCTTTATTATTAAACATAAAATTCATCCATAGCTTTATGACACTAGTTATTAAAACTTTTAACACTTGAAGAATTTTAAACAGGGCATGGCCTAATTTGAGAAATGAAGTTTTGATATTTCTTAAGTTTTAATTTTTGAGATAAAACTAAAATTATCAGATTTAATTTTTTAGAATGGTTATTATGTTTAAAAAATACAAACTTAATATGTGCTTGAAAATATGTTAAAAATTCAGAAATACAGTGGCCTTTGCAGGAACTATCATTGGTGTTTAGGAATGCTTTCAGATGTTTTCTCATACATTTATAAACATATACATGTAGATAATTTTAAAACATATATAGGATCTGGAGATTGCAGTTTAAAATTTTTATAACTAACTTTATAATTTTTAATTTTTTTTAAATTGAAGTATAGTTGATTTACAATGTTTCAGGTGTACAACAAAGTGATTCAATATGTTATATATATATGTATGTATATACTTTTTCAGATTCTTTTCCATTATAGGTTATTACAAAATACTGAATATAGTTCCCTGTGCTATACAGTAGGGCCTTTTTTTTTTTCCTTTTTTTTTTTTTTAAAACATTTATTTATTTTTGGCTGCTTTGGGTCTGTTGCTGCCTGCAGGCTTTCACTAGTTGCAGTGAGCGGAGGCTACTCTTCGTTGCAGTTCTTGGGCTTCTCATTGTGGTGGCTTTTCTTGTTGCGGAGCACGGGTTCTAGACACACAGGCTTCAGTAGTTGTGGCGCATGGGCTCAGTAGCTGTGGTACAGGGGCTTAGTTGCTCTGCAACAAGTGGGATCTTCCTGGACCAGGGATTGAACCGTTGTCCCCTGCATTGGCAGGCAGATTCTTAACCACTGCGCCACCAGGTCCCTATCCGTTTTATATATGGTATTGTGTAGCTGTATCCCAAACTCCAAATTTACCACCTCCATCTTTCCTGTTTGGTAACCGTAAGTTTGTTTTCTATGTCCGTGAGTCTCTTTCTGTTTTCTAAATAAGTTCATTTGTATCTTTTTTTAGATTCCACATATAAGTGATATCATATGATATACTTATGTATTTATATCATATTATAAGCAATCATTTGTTTTTAAATTTAAATTTGTTTAATTTTAAAACCTTTTTTTTCATTTCTTACTATTTATAATACTATTATTACAACTTAAAAAATAATTGAAGTATAACTGACATACCCTCTGCCACACCTCTCCCCCCCTCAATGCTGCCAGTGCTCAAAACCAAACGAACTTTACAGTCGGAAAAGCAGGAGGGGTAAACATCGTGTTAGTTTCAGGAGTACAACATAATATTTGATATTTGTATGTGATATTTGTATGTATGATAATTGCAAAATTATCACCACTGTAAGTCTGGTTTGGAGATTGTATTTTTAAGCTGATTTTCCATTGTTAGAAATAATAAAGGCAATGCAAGATTACATGCTTGTAAAAAGCGGCAAAGAGAATAGAAGTGTAGATCCGCTCAGACCTTTTCCTATGCACATACTTACATGCACCCATGTTGGGCAGTATTTATATTTTGCTTTGGCTTTCTCTGTTCATACTTCATTAAGTTAGGGAGGTTTCCTTAAGCGTTTGTAATTTACAAACACTAAGAATTTGTAATGTTAATGATATTTGTCATTCCTAACTAAGGCATACTCATGGTGCTTAGTGATAAGCAGTTTAATTCATAGGTCAAGTTCCATACATCCACTTTCTTTTTAAATTTTTTAAACTTTAACTAAGCTATGATACCCTAATCTACAGTTACAGGTTCAGGCTCAGCTTCCAGTGCTGTGTGGCTCCCTGGATGTCCATATTGAACATGGACCAACGTTTGGAGTTATTTCTCATAAAATACTGCTCAGAATACTCTGTCAAGAGCAAAGTCAATGAGCATATCATACTCAAAAACTATTAGGATGATAGATTTATACCTGGGAAACAGTAGTGAGTCCTTCTCTAATGAACTCTGTGGTTGTGTTCAAGTTGGAGTGTGTTTCTTCATGTTCTTTTGCAACATTTAGATGGAATATCTAAATTTGTTGAAAGTGATTTTTTTTTTTTTTTTGCGGTAACCAAAGAAAGTTTTCCAGTGCTAGGAAAGAGTCGAATTCTTGATAATTGAGCCATTTGCTCAAGACTGAGCCACAGTTAGGATGTAAGAAACCCTGGTAGGTAAACCTTAACATTGAAAATTGTGAGGGAATTCCCTGGCAGTCCAGTGGTTAGGACTCCATGCTTTCACTGCAGGGGGCCTGGGATTGATCCCTGGTGGGGGAACTAAGATCCTGCAAAACAAAAAAAATTGTGATATTTCATGATACGGTGTGTGGGATTTTCTTCAAAGTAAAAGGGTGGAGCTGAATTATGGGTGAAGGTATAGATGAAATAAAGTTGATCCTGATGAGTAGATAATTGTTGCCGCTAGGTAATAAGCATTTGGGAGGTTGTTATATATACTGTTCTCCTTCCTTTTGTATATTTGAGATTTTCTATAGTAAGTTTGAAATAAGAGACAAATAATAACTGTAGCCTAAAACACTGTGATACTTCAACTTTAAAAAAAAATTCAATAGTGCTTTACAATTTTCAAAAGTTTCACACAATACCATTAATAACTCTTTTTCCCTCCTACCCCTCTATTGCCCCTCCTCCCTTCCCTCTCTCCACTGGTAACCACTAGTTTGTTCTGTGTATCTGTGTCTGCTTCTTTTTTGTTTTATGTGATAAGTTCAGGATGAAATATATTGCCATGATATGCTGCTTGAGTAAACTCTGTAAAAATCACAAAAGAATGTTTCAGGACATTGTCAAGAATAAATAGTCTCATCTCATTCCTGGTTTCAAAAACTTACCTGAACTCCCATCTCCTTGGCAGTCAGTATGGTGGACTGTAGTTTCCAAACAGCCTTAATGATACCTCCCATCCCAGTGCCCTTCTTACCATGTGACTTTGACCCTCCTCCAAGTGAGAGGTGGGGCTCGGACTCTTGCCTCCGGAAGGGCTTGTGGGTCCAACAGAAGTGACACTGTATGAGGCTATGTTATAATAGGTAATACATATACATATATCTATTCTTTTTCAAATTCTTTTCCCATTTAGGTTATTACAAAATGTTGAGGAGAGTTCCCTGTGCTATATATAGGCCCTTTTGGTTATATATTTTATTTTAACTTTTATTTTATATTGGAGTATAGTTGATTAACAATGTTGTGTTAGTTTCAGGTATACAGCAAAGTGATTCCGTTATAGATAGTGTATTTGTATATGTGTATGGATAATGGAATCACTTTGCTGTACACCTGAAACTAACACAACATTGTTAATCTATACTCCAATATAAAATAAAAATTAAAGAAAATAAATTGTAACTTTTCTTAAAAAAAGGTAATACACTTCTGCCTGGTTCTCTTGGTATTCTCTCTCTGGAAGCACCCATGTATTAGGTGTTCAGCTGATACCTCCTGCTTCAGTCCCAGCTGTTAGCCAGCATCAGCCTTTAGACATGTGAGTAAGTGAGCTTTCTGATGATTATGGCTCCAACCATCAAGTCACCCCCGCCCCCTTTGAATCTTCCCAGCTGAGGAAGACATCATAGAGCAGAGATAAGCCTTTTCTTCCGTGCCCTTCCTGAATTCTTACCTGCAGAATCTGTGAGCAAAACAAAATTCTTGTTGGTTTATATAACTAAGTTTGGGATGATTTGTTACACAGCAGTAGCAACTGGAACAGTCAGAATGTGTTAATGAGAGACAGAAGAATCTTATTTCTCAGGGATCATCACTTATCATAACATGCCCCAAAGATACATACATACTCAGTGATTTTGATGGTATTCACAATTTTTATGACTTCCATCAATGTGATGACTTCCAAATCAGGAATTGTATTGTAGACCATCCATTAGTCCCAGAATAAAGTAGTTAGTGGCTGGGCAATCAGGTGTATCTCTTTAATTCTTCTTACTCCACCTCCCCGCTTCATCAGGACTTCCTTCTGCTGGAGCTCCAGAACCATGGCTTCCTGCCCCTTCTCCTCATTACACTGGTTGAATTGGGAGCAGAGAAGGGGCTGGCCTAATCTGGGGACTGGACAGGGAAGAGGGATGTCAAGGAGCCTTTCTCTGCCCATTCTTTTTTTTTTTTTTTCCCCAATAGTTCTTTTAATTTTTTAAAATTGAAGTATAGTTGATTTACAATGTGTTCATTTTGGGTGTACGGCAAAGTGATTCAGTTATTTGTGTATATATATATATATATATATATATATATGCTTTTTCAGAATCTTTTCCATTATGGTTTATCACAGGATATTGAATATAGTTCCCTGTACTATACAGTAGGACTTTCTTTATCCACTTTATTTATAGTAGTGTGTATCTGTCAATCCCAAACTCCTAATTTATTCCTCTTCCCCTACCCCCTTTCATAACTGTAAGTTTGCTTTGTGGGAGTCTGTTTCTGTTTTGTAAATAGGTTCATTTGTATCGTTTTTTTTTTTAGATTTCACATATAAGTGATATCATAGGATGTTTGACTTTCTCTGTCTGACTTACTTCACTTAGTATGATAATCTCTAGATCGATCCATGTTGCTGCAAATTCTCTGCCCATTCTGACCTGAATCTGTCCTTCTGAATTACGTAAGCAATACCCTTTATTGCTGCACACATGACTGGTGTTCCTTCTGCCTGACTCTGTCACACTTTTTCATTTCACACTGTGCTGTGAAAAAAAATCTAAGTTTTTTAAGAGGTAAACAGAATAAAAAGTTGTCCAGCACTTTTTCCTTAAGTGTGTATGACATATTTTCAAGATTTGTTTCATGCTCTGTACATAAGGTGTTTTATCCAAGTGTACGTCAGAACACCTGCTAGCTTTAACTCTTATTTGTAACGTTCCATTTCTTGGGCTAGATGGTAGGTCCACATGGGTTTCATCACATTCGCGAGAACATGATAGAATGATAGTCTTTTGTATGTTTGTCATTAATATCATGTGACATCCATCAATGTCATAATGATGGAATTTTGCCCATAGTCCATTCTGTTTTCTCACCAAACATCGTATGGGTCCTTAACTTAGTGGATAATTTTACAAGCTTCTCCTCAATTGTGTAATATTTTTACTTTAGGATACGTTTACTCTAAGAAATGCCTCTTAACAATGATGGTCATCTCTCCTTGAGAGATGAAATTAATAATGTTTGCTCTGAACAACATTATTTTGTGGCATGTTCTGGGGAAAAAGAAGAAAAAAACCCACTAGAAACATCATTGTGCAAGATCTCCTGTTAAACATATCCTGTTCCTGGTAAAACAGATGTTCTGCATGGAAACAATCACTGGGTCCGTTATTTTAATGGGGTGAATTTTAATACATTGTATATCAAACTATACACCCAACCAATTTCCTAAGTAGCTACAGCACAGTCAAATGTCTATTATAAGTGACAAACTAACATGTGAAAATGAATTGTTTAGAATATTAGTTCCAGATCATCGAACATTTAATATGATTGGTAACAAGCATCAGTTTTGTATGCAGGAATGGGTACATTTTGCATAATATACTGTAAACATTGTGTTTATGGTGTGGAGTAACAAGTGATACACTCAATAAATAAAATTTATTAGAAAAGTGCAGATAAAAATGTACAATAAAGGCAGGTAATTTCCTATCAT
Organism: Neophocaena asiaeorientalis asiaeorientalis; assembly: GCF_003031525.2. NCBI lineage: Eukaryota > Metazoa > Chordata > Mammalia > Artiodactyla > Phocoenidae > Neophocaena > Neophocaena asiaeorientalis. Next base: position 4,499,203 of record NW_020173666.1, read on the forward strand.
GGTCTACGTTACCGAGTAATGTAGAGACTCAGAGTATGAAGAAAGTTAAGAACAGAGGAGGGGAAGAGAGTCGAATCAGTTACTTTGTGTTGATGGTTATGGAGTTGGGGGTTAGAGGGACCATTTCAGAGGAACTAATAGAGGTGTGTCAGAATGCCGAGGCTTCCATACCGACTCCTGAACAGGAAGACTTAAGATGAAAAAATTGCAAGCTGTACCTTTGCTTACCTCCTGCTGTTTACGTTTGTAAATTTCTCTATGCCATAATGCTCAGAGGTTAGGTATCAGGGCATCCTGATTGGTTTCTAAGCACCAAGAACCTCTGAAATACACATCCCCTTTGTTGATTGCACTTGAGTCTGACATCATACCAATTGGGCTTGGAATGTAACTCAAACATTTCCATACATTGTTTTGCAACAGAATATAAATTTGATCATTATAAACAAAGGTGGCAATAAAAACCAGGAGGATGTTAACCAAAGAGAAGTTCATTGGGGCTTCACACCCACTCTGATATTTTTTCATAACAAATAAGGTCCTGGGACTGGAGATGAGTGGGTTGCCAGTCCATTAAACACTTTTTCAGTGTTTAAGAATCATCCTGTTCTCAGATTTAATCACCCCAATGCATTCATTTTATCTTCTTTATTTGTACTGGATTCCTGTTACCTTGTTTACATTTATACTTTCACTCCGAGTTACACTTACGTTACTGTTTCATTGCTAGGTTTTAAAATATTGATCTAGATTTGCAGTTGTGCTAATGATGAATTAAGCAACCTGAAAAAAAATGAACAATTAGATGCAAGTGAGAATTCGTAATTTGCATGATCTGCCCCCATTTCCTGAATGTTAGCTGAGACCAACAAAACAGTCTTCATATGGTGCACCTACAGCGGTGAAGAAGATAGCAATCATTAAGAACCCAATAGGATTATTGAAATACTCATAATTAATCTGATAGTTCAGACTTGTACAACATTAGTGATATTACTCCTTCCTCTAAAACTGCCCATCATCCTGCTTAGGACTTGCTGATCAGCCGGGGACCACCTGGACTTGGATGACACTTAGATGCGAACCTCCGCTTTAGCACCTATTTAGATTTAAAATTTTTCTCTACTTATGAAAAATTATCAGTGCGGTGCTCTGTGCTCTATTTACTAGTATAACTCTCATTTTCTTACGGCATATTCTAACACTTCTAATAGTGTAATTATCCTGTTTTGTTGTCAAAGCTTATTTCAATATATTATTTTTTATCACAGGTAACAGGTTTATCTCTTTTTTCTCTTTCTTTCTATCTCTCTTTTTTCTTTCTTTTTTTTCTCTTTTCTTTTTTTTAAAACCATAAAATGCGTGTTATACTCTATGACTTTATCTCTAAAATTGTTTGAGTCCTCTGCCTCTTCTTTATGACTGTATGGCACAAATGGATCATAGTAAATTCTGTGTCCTGATGACGGTCTAATCACATCCAGAGCATCATTTCACCATTAACTCTTAGTACCCTTCAGTTAGATTGTGCTTTTTTCTTCTGCAGTAAAATTATCAACAGTGTCAAGTGATGAAGTTTGGAAAACAGTTCAATTTTAAAAGGGTATGGCTCTCATTTTAAAAATAGTTTTTCCAGAAAATCTGTTTATCTCCTCCATCTATTCCCACCCTACCCTAGCATTTTCCAAATCCCCCCATCTCTTCTTACACAACTATTTGTCTTCTGGTGTGTGCCACGTTTGGAAGTCTCATTAAACCAGCATCTGTTCTGTTTTAGGAGAAACCCGAAGCCAGCCCAACGTCACTTCAGCTGCGGTCCCAGATCGAAGTAAGCACAGTGACTTTAATCATCTATTTTTGCTTCCGTCCTTTTTTTTTAAGTGGTATTATGTGCAAATCAGATGAAGCCTGCTGTTCTGCCTGCACTGACACTGTGAATCTTCTCTCCTAGGAGTCACTGGGCTTCAGTAGCACCGTGTCAACACCAGAAGTGGAAAGAAAGTAAGTTTTCTTCCTTCTGTCCAGGAGCAGAATTTCTAAGGTGTCTTTTAGGTCCATCCTGAGGGACGTGAAATGGGTGATCATAATATTGTGTATGTACTACAGAGCTTGATGTCCTTTTCCTTACATGGTGTCTGTGTGTGTGTGTGTGTGTGTGTGTGTGTGTGTGTGTAGATGGATGAGTGTGTTTCGTAATTCAACTGGTGATGCAGAGGATTCTGCAAAGCGTTAATTGATTTTACACTCCTTATGGTAAGTGAGCTTAAATATCTGAAAGTGAGCATGGAGAAAAGGAAAGGAGAGCTGAGTCAACCAGAATGGTTTTCTTCTTTTACACTGGTTTCTGATATAGGATGAAAGTCATAAAGAAGCAAGGTACAAAAATAGAATACATTCCAGAATAAAACGGTGATTACAATACCCTCTATGTACCTTGCTTTGGTGGGTGACCTTAAAACAGAGATAAATGCTTGTGACAGATTACAAAGGCTCACTACCCTTTCCTGTTAAAGGTAGTATGTTTGCCTCCTTGTCCTAACTTGGACCCTGTAATTTTTACTCTCATGGAAGATAATTCTATGTTACATCTTATATTTCCAGTATTTCTTTTTGGCCAGTTAAAAACAAAACAAAGCAATTTTTTTTCCCCTATAACCTTTCCCTCTTCTACTTTATTCTATCATAATTATGGTAGAATGTTCTCTTTATGGTTTTCTGAGGTAAAGAACTTTTGAGAAAGTCCACATCTTTAAACAGACACTTCCTCTGGCACAGAGCCACTCATACTGTTTCAGGCCAAGAGAGGCGTAGAAGTGGTTTAGGCATCAAGTATTTCTGGAATGAAAAGCACACGTTAGGCGAGCGTGTGTGTGCTTTATAGCACAGCTCTGCGTAATCCATCCACGTGTGTGTGCTGCTGGCACAGACGCGGCTTCCAGGAGGGAAGGCTGCTGTGTGCCAAAGCTTCGGTTCTCACTAAGCAGCTTTGGATCAGGCCTGAGGAATGTTAGGGGTGATGAGCAAAAGGAAACCAAGGCCTTTGCTCACTCAAGGTTGGAAGGTAAATGTGCAGTAAATAGGAATTTCCTTTGTCTTAGTTGCATGTATTCTCCCAGGAACTTAGTAGCGTGGAGGCTGAAATAGCCAAGAGGGCTGAGTTGACATGGATTTTGAAATTGGAGGTGCGATGGTGGTGTTGAACCGAGTGTGGGCAGAAACACTGAGTGAAGGGGCTGTGGGCTTTTCTGACCTGGTTTGCTACATAAATGGCATGATTCAGGCTGAGAACTCAGGTGATCTCTCAGACTCTCTGAATATTTCAGTGGGCAAGAGATGTTTGCCTTTCCTCCTAAGAGGAAGTGACTCACCAGGTCACCAAATTTGTACTAATCTTATTTAGGCTGGGTATTTCTCCTTCCCCTCAATTGTGGGTAGTCATTCTTTCTGTGTTTATAACCTCCACTTAGTAAAATGTGGCATGACGCTTGTGGCCCAGAGAAAGACTGACAGCCTCCTGAGGTTAACAATTTTGAGACACACACACACACACACACACACAAAGACACACACACACACACACACACAGATAGACATAGACACACAGACACACACACACACAGAGCTGCTGACAAGCCCCAACCTCCCATCTGTAATACTACCGCTCTGCTTCTGTTAAATTAAATAGTTTATTTAAATTCAGTTGTTTCTAAAGAATTTGAAAAGTTCAATCCATTTCATCCTCCACTTCCCTTTAAATGGTTTTCGAAACAATGACACTTTTTTTTTAATTAAAAAAAAAAAACTTTTGAAAAGTTTTTTAACTTACAGAAAGGTTACAAGAATTGTGTGATGAACTCCCATATAACTTTTACTTAGACTCACCAATCTGCATGCTTGGTCTCTCTCTCCTACACACATACACACGCTTGTGTAATATCATTAATTTTTACTGTTACCTCACTAAGTTGCATACCTCATGACCCTCACTCCTAAATACTTTACCATGTATCCCTTAAGACAAGGACAATCTTACAGAGAACCACAATATAATTACCAAATTAAAAAATTTAATATACAGTTAATATTCAAGTTTCTCTAGTTGTCGCAATAATAATTCTTATAGCATTTGTTTTTCAATCCAGCACTTAAAAAAAAATTACTCATGGCATTTACATGTCATGTCTCTTGCACATTTAATCTGAAAGGTTTTCTTGGGGATATTTTTGAGAGTGTAGGCTAGGTGTCTTGTGAAATGTTTCTTGATCTGGGTTTTTTTTTTGTTTCTTGTTTTTTTTTAAGATTCAGGTAATGCATTTCTGGTGCTGTGGCCTCTACAGTGCATTACATCGTGATGTCAGTTTGTCCCATCGTTGGTGATATTAATTCTGATCTTTTGGTTAGAGTGATGTCTGTCAGGTTTCTTCTAAGAAGTTACACTTTTCTCTTGTAATTAACAAATATTCTGTGGGGAGGTAATCTGAGACTATGTAAATGTCTTGTTCCTCATTAAATTTTTACCTAATGGTTTTAGATTCTTTTAGTGATTCTTGCCTGAATCAGTTTTTACTGTGGTGGCTGCAAAATGGTGATACTTATTCTGAAATTGATGATTATTTTAGATTTAATTTAGATTTTTAATTTAGATTTTTTTTTTTTTGTCTTTTTAAACATGAGGTATCACCCTGGATGCTCAAGGTCAGATTATAATCTGAGTAGGTTTGATGTAGTGTTTATATTGAATTATTTGTATTTTTCTACTTGAAAATGCAAGTACTTTGAAATGCAAAATCCTGCTATTCTTCAAGTGAAAATCCTTGCTGGTAACTTTGCAAGCCCTGACCTGGCAAACCAGTTGGTTGTGTCTGGTGAGTGTCTGCAGAATATCTGCCAACCAAAATATCCTTCTGAGTCAGCAGTGTTGTTTTATTGGCAGATGGTTTCTCCTACTTTTTATTCAAAAGGCAGGAGAACTCAGTAAACAAAAGTGGACAAATCCAAGAGCAGCACCACCTTAGAAGCAGAGGCATAGATGATGGCAGCAGTAACAGGGGAGCCAAGAGGTTGATGCGCCCTTCCGAATCCAGTCCCCCCTCTCCCCACAGTGGTCTCAGGGGCCTCAGCACCCCTGCCCTCCCTTCTCCCCCAGTTAAACCTGTTGTAAGAAAAGTATTAGGCATTAATTATGATGCAAATGTCTGTTTTCTAAAAAATACATCACCTCTCCCAGTAATACTTTGCATTTCACAAGGTTTAAAGTTTTAAGTTACAGGAATATAACTCTGGCAAGAAAACACCCAGGAGGTGGGTTTTGTTGGGGGAGACCAGCAGTGAGAATTCTAATACACCTGACCTGACAGCACCTGGGTAGCCGGACAAGTAGGGGGCTGCTTGGGCTCTATTTGGCTTGGCCCATCTGGCGTCTAGATGTGCAGAGCCTGCATGGTGAAAGCAGGGATGGACGGAGGGATGGATGGGGAGAGAGAGAGAGAGAGAGAAAGAGAGAGAGAGAGAGAGAAAGAGAGAGACAGAGAGAGAGAGAGAGAGAGAGAGAGAGAGGGAGGGAGGGAGGGAGGGAGGAAGGGAATGGACCTGCCAGCCGCCCCCCTCCCAGCCCCCTTCCCAGTGTGACAGAGTCCCCATTCATCCTGATTTTCTTACAGTCCGTAGGCCCTCCATATGCTTTCACTGAAAATATAATAAAGGAGGCCAAAGGAGCTTTAATTTGAACCTCTTCTATTTATATCTATTTGCATTGCCTATTGATGAGACTATCCACTTTATTACACCAATCTTGGATTTGTGTTGACTGGTTGAAAAGGTGAATGTTAGTTAAAATTTTTGTTACTCAAGAGTAACTGAGAGCAAGCCATTTTTGTTGGAAAACATCTTTGTAACTGTACCTATTCAGAGTGGGTGTGGGCAGGGAATGTGGTGCCTCCATCCCAGTTCTGTAAGGATGGAGCCGTCAGCCACGGCAGTGCCTCCCACCCCAGGGAATTCTGTATGGAGAAAAACCAGGAGACATTCTGTGCTTTGGATCCTGGCCCTATTAGTTAAGATGCATACCTAAGGAATAATTTCAGTGAGCCCAGATTCTTGCATCTTCTCATACATAGAAAGCCACTAAAATAATGAACTTGAAATGTCTGGGGTTTTTTTGGTGATTAGTAGTAATCTTTTGATGTTCAACTATGTGTTTTTTTCTCAGCCAAAAAAAATTTTTAAATCCTATATATCCTGGTTCCTCCCTTGTCTCTTAGGATCCGTTCCTCAGAGCTCTCTGAGAGGCTGTCCCCTGGGCTATAGTCTTCAGAAAGATCTCCAAATAAAACTTAACTTGCAACTTTTATGTTGTGTGTTTTTCTTCAGTCAACAAAGTTTAGTTACAGGTAACAGAAAACCTGACAAATAGTGGCATAAACTAATACAAGTTTCACTAGATACATTCTTGTTCATGGGTAGGTCCAGGGCTGGCACTGTGGCTCAAGCAAGCCTTCAGGAACTCAGACTGTCCTTTCCCTTTCCCTTTCCCTTTCCCTTTCCCTTTCCCTTTCCTTTTCCCTCCCTCCCTCTGGTTTTAAAATGCTGCTGCATCTTCCAGCAGGGAAGGAGAAGCAGGGTAAAGGGAAGAAGGTAAAAGGGCAGAAAGCCAAAGGCACTTCCCATGCAAAGCTTTCCTAGAAACCCTGTACGACACACTCCACTTTACCCTACTCATTTCTTCATGCAGCATCTGTTCCCAGAGCACCAGCTGTGAGCACAGGGCACTGTTCTGGGTGCTCTTATTCCCATTGACAAATGCAGAAACGGAGGCACAGAGAGGTTGATAAATTGCCCAAGGCGACACAGCTAATATGTGACAGATCCCAGATTGGCTCCCACTTAAGAATTCATGCTCCTAACCACTAAGGTCTAATTCCGAAATGCCTGTAGTTGTACTGCTCGTGCAGATAGAGAGGTGAGAGGTGAATTGAGTTCATGAACACTATGTAAATAGCAGCCGTTAAAACCTCCACTTTGGTTTCCCTCGGAAGTAGGAACAAGTTTTATTCTTATATAAGGCGGGTCTCTCATTTATCTACAGAGGCAGGAAGGTCCAAAATAAATCTCAAAACTTCACCTTAGCCAATATTTATAAACTCTTTTCTACTAAGTCTTTCACTAGAGTTGAAAATTCTCTGATTTCGTTTCCCTTTCTTTCATTACCTGTGGTGAAAAAGCCCAAAAAATATAGTAGCATGATGGAAGAGGAAGATATAATAAAAGGGAGGGAGCTGTGTTCTGTGGTCGGATAAAATGGTTAGAGTTTATAAATATTCTGTGCAAGCATTTATTCCATTTGGCTTTGCTTCACTCTCGGAAGTGTTTCATCCGGCAAGCTGGTGACTCTTCCTTTGGCCGTGCCACATGGCATGTGGGATCTTAGTTCCCTGACCAGGGATCGAACTCGCGCTCCCTGCATTGGAAGTGTGGAGTCCCGACCATTGGACCGCCAGGGAAGTCCTGGTGACTCTTTGGAAGGTGTCAGCTTTCCTTTTTTCCCCCTCAAAAATCTATCTTCCCCTCCTCTTTCCTCTAGACTCCCCCCCCCACGCTGTGTCACCTGCTACCTACTCTCCAGATTGCTTGCGTCCCATCATCCACCCTCTGCCTGCCTGGATGCCGCCTCCCTCCGTCTGCTCCAGGTGGGTGGAGCTCCTGCAATCTGTCAGATGGGCCATATTCTCCCGCGGACGCTGAGCCTCTTGATTGCAGCTCCTCTGGTGTGGTGCCCTGTCCCCTACTCTCACCGTCCTCCCCACCCCCCTTACCTGCGCAAGCTCTATTCAACCTTATTTTTATTATTTTTGGCCGTGTAGCATGTGGGACCCCTGCACTGGAAGCGCCGAGTCTTAATCACTGGACTGCCAGGGAAATTCTTCCATTCAACCTTAAAAGCTCAGCTCTGGTCTTGCCTCTCCCAGAAGTCTTCCCTGATTTGCAGATGGAGGTGAAGCGTCCCACTGCTGGACTCTGTAACCCCTGAGCTCTCCTGCTGCTGTTGCAGTGGACTGCACTTGTGGGTGCTCCTATGTGGTGACTGTGTGTGTGTGTGTGAGTGTGTCAACTCCCACGCTAAGGCCAGGATCTTTTACATAAAAGGCTTTCAGTAGTGTTGGATACATGCGTGACTGGGTGGGTGAGTGTACACTGGTACGTACCACTTCTTCTCCACCCCATGAGAATCTCTCCATCCTCCCAAACCACAATTGCATTTCTCTCCCCTCCTAGTTGCTAAACTTTTCCCCTAAAGCTGGACTCTTCTCTTCCTTCCCTGCTGAGATGCTCTTTCCAAGGTCCGAGGCCCCTCCCCCTCACAGATGCTTGTTGCATTTGGCACTGATTTTCCCTTTGGTCACGCTGCTCTCTCCGCCCTTAGTGTCCATGACTCTGTGGTTTCCAGTTTCTCCCCCCTCACTTTATGCCCACTCTTGGCAGCTCCCTTCTTCCCTGCCCACCCCTTACTCTGGTTTTTCCCCTGGAGCTTTCATCCAGCCTGCAAGTTCTCCCAAGATACCTACCCCACCCGTGGCTTTGAACTACTGTCTTGGGCATCCACGTCAAATCTACGCCTCTCCCTCTGCACCATCCCCCCATCTGGTGACCTGCCTGTTTGCAGTCTTTTTTATTTTTTTATTTTTTGCGGTACGCGGGCCTCTCACTGCTGTGGCCTCTCCTATTGCAGAGCACAGGCTCCGGACGCGCAGGCTCAGCGGCCATGGCTCACAGGCCCAGCCGCTCCGCAGCATGTGGGATCTTCCCGGACCGGGGCACGAACCCGTGTCCCCTGCATCGGCAGGCGGACTCTCAACCACTGCGCCACCAGGGAAGCCTGAGCCTTTACATCTTATTCCCGCTCTTCTTCCACAATTCCAGAACCTAACTGCCAAACCTTGTTGCTCTCTTTACTTCTATAACTCTCCCTTGTTCCCCTCCTTTTCATCTTCCCTGCTCCACGTGAGACCCTGAACACTCTTCTCATGAACTGGGAAAGAGCATCCAGGGAGGTACTCCCTAAAGTACAGTTAGGCAGTTAGGTCCCGTCACACTGAGAGAGGATGCTGAGATCCCCTCAGGGACACTTAGAATTTAGGATCTCTGCAGGTTTTCACCTTTGTGATCAAAACCCGCCCCCCCCCACCTCCTCCTCCCCCCTCCCCCACATAGAGCACCAGCTCATCTTTACTGCTGCATCTCCCAGTTTCCCAGCCACATGACCCAGTTCCAGACCCAGGGGATGCTCTTGTTTCCATATGCCTCCTGGGTTGTCTGGAGTTCCTGCCTTGAAAGCATTTCCTTCTTTTAAGTCCTGTTTTAAGGACTGCTTCTCCTTGAATGCTTTCTCAGTCCCGTCACCGGCTGTATTCTTTCCACCTCTTGGAATCCAGTAGCAATTTTGTGTGGATTTGATGTCCCTTAATGTACTGTCACAGATATCATCATCATCATTGTTGTCAACATTATAGCACTGCTTCCTGGGTTATTTATGTGTATTGGGCACTGGTGCTAGTCACTTTTATTGTATGTTATCATTTAATTTTTCATGAACTCATTGAGATACGTACTATTTTTGAGGATAAGTACCTTGCCTAAGGTCCCAGAGCAAGAGACAAAAATCCTAATCTGGTCGAAGTGCCGTTATAGCCTTGGGGTTAAGATGCCTGGCCTGAAAGCGGATTCTCTGGGTTCATAGCCAGGTGCTTTCTTCCAACTCTTAAGCTCTTGGCTAGTTACTTACCTTCATATCTACAGATTCCACAACTATAAAAAGGATAACCATTTACAGTACTGGCCTCAGTCAGCTATCAAGCATCTAATAGGCGCTCAACAATCTTGTCTGTTATCACTGTCTGTTCCGCCTGACCCAAGTTCATGCCCTTGCCCCTGGCTCTAGCCCCTTGAGCACTTTTCTAATCCCACCCAACCCAGCATGATCGTGGGCTCCTTGAGGCCATGAACTCATTCTCTTCCTCTCTTTGGATTTTCTTTAATATTGAGAACAGTGGTTTGCATAGAGCAAGTGCTCATTAAATACTTGCATCAAATTTATTAAATGCCCCCAGTACTTGGAAGTAAGATTAAAACTGGATTATCTCCAGGACCGGAATTACAGAAGACCTACTTTGGTCTCACCTGTTAGCTAGCATATGCCAGTGTCTCCCTAAAATGATAGCAGTGTCATATGAAGTCAGTGCTTTCTGCTCGTGAATATTAGGATTAAAAAGACACCTGTTAAAAGCATTTTAAAAAACATGTAGTGGAGAGAATGGTAGTTTCCACAGATCCCCAGATCTCTTTCTAAGAGCTGCCCCTCTCCTTCGCACCCGATTCCATTCTGCAGTCTTGTTCAAGTTGGGCTCCACATACTATCTCCAGATAAAGGTATGATATGGAGAAGCACACAAAATATTAATTTTAAAAATCCTGAAAATGTTTTAAACCTGCCATTTTGTTGGGAAAGTACACTTGTTTTATTTTATTCTTAGTAACAGATTTATTGAGATATAGTTCACATACCGTACAACTCACCTGTTAAAAAGTATACAAGTCAGTGGGTTTTAGAATGTATATTCGCAGGGTTTTTGCGACTGTCACCACCGTCAGTTTTGGAGTATTTTTGTCAATTCAAAAAGAAATCCTGAAATGTGTAAGAAATTTCAGAAGTTCTTTTTGAAGTGGGACCTCTTCCTCAGTCAGCTCGTCCCCAGCACCTGGGCTTGAGGAGAGGGGCTCAGGCTTCATCCGTTTGTGGAAGCCCCCTGAGGGCAGGGGCTGAGGCCTGTAGTCACGTGGACTCCTGTGTGACGGGCCGGGGCTCTCTTTCTCATTGGTAAACGTGAGCTCTAGAAGCCCACAGGCACGGCGATTGGTTATCAGTCGTCCTTGGGAACAGACGAGAGTCAGTGAGAACTGCTGGTGAGGCCCGCGAGTTCGCTTGGAAACCCAGGTCAAGCCGTGTCCCCCGGAGCCGAGACTAATGCATCCCGTTTCCACATCCTGTTCGTGGCAGAGCTGTGGGGTGTGGAGGGGAACGCCACTACTTTCCCGTGGGGAAAGAGCACGTGTGGGGAGTGCAGCAGCCTTGTGGAGGCACGTTCGTGAATGGCTCACAAGTCGGTTCTGCCCAGTTCAGGTGGGTGTGTCCCCACTGTCCCCCCGCCCCAGGAAAGGGAGGTGGGTGCTCGTGGCCCATTAGAGCAGCACCACAGGCGACTCGGGCCCCCAGTGTCTGGTCCTTGGAGCTCACGGGGAGGAGGGGGCGAGGTGAGACAGGCAGACAGCAAACTTAAGTTTCAGAAAATAAGTAGGCTGCGCGAAGAGCCAGGCGTCAGCGTATGTATTCTGTATTCCTTTGCTTTAATCAGTTGAGCGGTAGCCATCTGCCAAGGCTGTGGACATGAGGGCAAGGTCACTGTCCAGGGGCTGGGCTTCCAGTCTGTCTGTGATTGTCACCCCTCCAGGCTTCAGCTCCCAGTGACACGGCAGTGAGTCTGAGTCAGGGGGTCTCCGGGTTCCTTCTAGCCTGGGCCATCGCTCATTTTCTGACCCATTCGGAAGCATGCCGGGCACCGGCCAGCGTTGCACGGACTCTCCACGTTCACTGTCGCTCATGTCAGCTTTGGTGTTGGACAGAACCTGAGCCTGAATTTAAGCTCTGCTAGTTGTGGGATTTAAATTCTCCAAGCCTCGGGTTCCTAATCGATAAAACGTGCAGGATAAAAGCTCCTTCCGAGGGTGGTTGTGTGAAATACCCAGTGCTGTGCCTGTCTAGGTAGGTGCTGTTCTCTCCCCAGCCGCAGAAGGTAGGGTGCTGCCCTGCACGGCAGTGCACCTGTGGTTTCCATCCTGCGTCTCAGTAGACGGTGCCAGACACGCAGCTCGTAGTGGCCACGGTTACTTACAATGCACCTCTCCCCCATGAGCTTTCCTGTCCTTTCAACGCCCCGAAGATAGGAGGGTGGGGGAGGGCTGGGAGACAACCACCGCTTTCACAGAGCCCGTGCGGTCGCAACGTGCTGAAATATGTGTTTGTGTGGGCCGCACACGTGTGTGCTCCATCGCACAGCATATTTGAGGGGCTCAACATTCCAGGACGCAGGGGCTCCAAGTAAGAGCAGCTGTGCCAGAATCCTCCACCTCAGCTGTTTCCCTCTGAAAACTCTGTGGCCCCGAGCTCCGTCTGGTGAGGGAGCCTCCAGCTGACCCAGCCCAGCTTGAGTCCACGTGCCTGGGCTGCATCGAGTGACCGCAGGAGGTATTTAGCACGCAAAGGTGGCCACTGTTGATTGTCTGTCCTGCAGGAGAGGTGACCGGGACCCTGGGCCGGGGAGAAGGGGGGGCTATCAGTAAATAAATAGCATTCCTTTCCTAGCAGGAATAAGGGAGGACCCATACCTACAACTTGTGTGTGTGATCCTCCTAACAAAACTATAATGTAGATGGTAGTCGGCAGTTAAGGAAACCGAGGTTTAGAAAGACTAAATGACACACCAAGATCACGAGTCCAAACCTTGGGTGAGGCAGTGGTGGAATTCCAATCCAGATCTGTTTATCTGCCGGCGCCAGGCCTTTATCATAGACTCCACCACCAGGACCACACAAGGATGGATGCACTTAGGGAAGACAAGTGATGGGCTAGGCCTCTAGTGAAGTTTAATTGAATAAGCACTTTTCATGTTTCGGCCGTATGGACAAATATGCTAGGCCCTGGAACGATGGACAGGATAGGAAAGGTCGCCGTCCTCTGACACCCCGAAGAAAAGGCACAGTGATAGGATATCCTGTGTGCACAGTGCCGAGGGACTGGAGGAGGAGGGACCGCCCACCCCTGCAGGGAGGGGCGGGGCCGAGAGCCACATAAATTCCCCATCCGTCAGGGTTCTGTTGGAGAAGCAGACGTTAGGATCACGTCGTTATAGCATTTTGACCTCGTGTGTCTAGGGGGGCTGCTCCCTCTTTGTCCGGTGATGTGGCCTGAAGTCCGCAGGACTGGCACTTGGGGCAGAAATGATGTGGGAAAGTGAGGAGAGAGGACAGATTGCCGCCTGCAAGGATGGGCTGAAACCCAGTCACCTTCACTACCGCCCGGCAAGCTCCAATGTCAGGAACCTGCAGGAGGAGCTGGCGTCCTTCCCCGGGAGGGAAACAAGCCATAGGCCCAGGATCGGAGACCCCGAGGAGGAGACTGGACAGGAATGCGAGCACTGCAGCCCAGCTGCTGCCCTGCCACTCAGTGACCCAGGGGACACGTGACGACATGTGTTGGCCTCAGCAGGGCCTCATGCCCTGCACTGACCCTGAAGCCCAGAAAGAAAACAGCTACCACACCGCTTCTGCTTTGCGCATCTCACGTGAAACATCTCACGTGGCCCACGCTGACCCAGTTGGGGGAGGGGATCTGGGAAACGTAGTCCAGCTGAGCTAAGGTGATGGACTGCAGACCCACCACAGCTCCCCAAGTCAAGGTTCAACCCCGCCCCGACCTTCTCAAAAAGCTTTGTCCAAATAAAACCTCACAGTCAGGATAACGCTTGAAGCATATCGGCTGCTTGTTTTAGCTTAGTGTATTCTGTATTCTCTTCTGAAAACCTTGCTGGCAGCACTGCTTTCCATATTTTGGAGGTGGTGGAGTAGAAGGATACAAGGAGGGGGTGGAGAAGGAAGGATGGGGAACGTGTTTCCCATTTTCTACCGGGTTACAACAGTGGTTCCAAGCACATCCGCGAGGCAGAGTCCGCTGGAGAGTTTGTTGAAGACAGACCCTCGGGCCCCGCCCAGCCCCAATGAATTGGATTCTCCAAACGTGGAACTCTGGAGCCTGTAACAAGTTTCCCAGGAGGTTCTCAAGCAGCAGCTTGGCTTTATGAACTCTGCCAAAACCTGTTTCTCGTCAGGCGGATTGAAGCTCTGTGCTTCTCCACACCTCAGTCACCAGTGGATCCCGGGGCCGCTCAGATGACGCTGGTGGATGTCAGTTATCGTCATGGTGTCCCTGGCAGTGCTGCCTGGTGTCCGAATCATCTCTAGCAGGTGCTCGTGAGTCACTTCAGATAAAGCCACAGAATCAGAAGGAGGAAGGATGTGAAGCAATCCTACAGCAAAGTGAGACCAGCCAGAACTACAAAGTTCAGGGAGGAGTCGGCAGCCCCTTAATGGCTTTGAATGTGGAGGGCACGAGGATGTTACAGAGGAGATGTGTGGGGATCTAAAAATGAGATCTGAATGGTGGCGGATGTTAACTAGACTTACTGTGGTGATGATTGCACAATATATATAAATATCGTATCACTGTGTCGTACACCTGAAACTAACATAAGGTTATACGTCAATTGTACCTCAATTAAAAAAATGAGATCTGAGGAGATAGGAAAGCTTGAGTTCCCATTTTCATAGTATTTATAACATCCAAAAGTTTTTCATCAGCTGTGTCTTGAAGGAATTAAAAGTGAAAAAAAAAAAAAAAAAAAAGGCTTCCCTGGGGG
>NW_020173666.1:4513982-4524245 GCF_003031525.2 Neophocaena asiaeorientalis asiaeorientalis
GGGGGGGCCACAAAAGGGGGGGGCCCGCGGGCCCCAAAAAAAAAAAAAAAAAAAAAAAGAAAGAAAGATTGTGTCAGTGGTGACTGTGGAAAGGACCCGATCCTTTGTGCTGCCAGCCAGGAGACATAGGGCTGGCAGGTGGCTCCCACGCCCCTGTCCTAGAAGGTGGTTGGTCCCTGTGCCTCCAGCACGTGATCAGGAAGGGCCCGGCATGCCCGCGGCTCTTCCAGCTTTGGCCTTCAGAGGCGGCTTCACTGACGCCCCTGCTCCCTTCCCAACAGCTGACAGAAGAAAGGCTGGCAGCAGCCCTGGACCCCACATCCCTCCCCAGGTTCCTCTGTGTCCAGATGGCACAGCGGCCAGTGTGGCCGGCGTGGCTTGGGTGATGGTGAATGGGAGCCACTGTTTGTTTCCACTGAGAAAGTTCTGACCCGCTTCCGGAGCCATCACCATGGAAACAGACTGACGAGGTCATTGAAAGGAGCCTCTTTTCCTCCTGTCTCCCCATCCTGAGGCTCTGGCGCGTAGGGGCCAGCTCTTTGCAGCCTGGCTTTCCCTGCTGGTCCATGCAAATTTGATAAGAATACCAAAGGGTGGTTTTCCTTACTGTGCCAGCATCTGCTGGGATAAATTACCCCATATGCACCCTGTACCAGGCAGAGTGGTACAGGGGCCATTGCCACACCCGTTCCTGAGCTGGGGCCTGCGTCACGCATACTGATAACCAAACGGCGTTCCAGAGGAGCAGGCAGGTGCTTCCCTGTTGATCCAGCCAGCCTCAAATCTCAGCCACGTTTCCTTGCAGAAAAGCCTTTCTTGGACCACATATTTATTACACATATGCAGTAAATTTTAAAGGGGAAATAACTAGAAGGAAGGAATAATTGTGCTCTATTTACGGAATAAACAGCAGCCATTAAAAATGTAAACAAAGCTACTTACAGGTTTTTTTGTTCTCATTTTATAAAAACTAGCTTTTGTGGTGAAAATAATGTGATAAAATCCTGTTTTGTTTTATTTTGGTTTTGACAGTAATTTAGTAATTCTGAAGATAATAAAAACCTAAATAAAATATAAAATTTGGGACTTCCCTGGTGGCACAGTGGTTAAGAATCCGCCTGCCAATGCAGGGGACACGGGTTTGAGCCCTGGTCCGGGAAGATCCCACATGCCACGGAGCAACTAAGCCCGTGCGCCACAACTACTGAGCCTGTGCTCTAGAGCCTGTGAGCCACAACTACGGAAGCCCGTGTGCCACAACTGCTGAAGCCTGCTAGAGCCCGTGCTCTGCAGCAAGAGAAGCCACTGCAATGAGAAGCCCGCTCACCTCAATGAAGAGTGGCCCCTGCCCACCACAATTAGAGAAAAGCCTGCACGCAGCAACGAAGACCCAACGCAACCAAAAAAAAAAAAAAAGTTCGCATCGAGGTCGTTAAAGGAAGGCATTGGTTTTTACTATTTACACCAAAACGAGAATGAACAGAAGTTCAAGACCTCTTTTTTTTTTTTTTTTTAATGCTTTAATTTGTATGCCTGTTGAGGAAACATCGAAAGTCAGAGCTTGACCTGGGGCTACAGCCTCCTGCAGCCAAGTCACAAACTTAAATTGCACTGTCAGTGCCAGTAAATGCACATCGTTTTGGCTTTGGGCTCACAGTATCGTGAATCTGGTTTTTAGTGGGAAGGACATTGGATTGGATGTCAGAAGAGCTGAGTTTAAGCCCCAGCTCCGTGACTTAGGGACAAGTCACTTCCATGAGTACTCTGGGCCTCAGTCTCTCCATCTATGCAATGGGGCTAGTTCTTTTCAGGGTCTCTGAGAGCCTGAAATCTGCTGCGATACATATGAATGTGCTTGATAAACCCAGAACAATGCTTTATAGAAGTTTGTCATCTTTACTTCTTAACAACCAAATCTGCAGTGTTGAGGCACAGGGGGGCATATTTTTTCATATAGCAAGGAGTCTGGAGGTAGGTATTCCAAGGAAGTATTTCCTCCACTCCCGTATCCTTAGTATGTGACTTTCTTCCTTATAATAAAATGACAACTGCTGGGGCATTCTGCCCATGTTTCAGGCAGGACCAAGGGAGAGGGCAAAGGGCAAAAGATGTGTGAAGACTGAGTCGTTTCTTCTCACTGTGAAAACACTAGCTTTCCCAGAAACACCCTGCTGTAAAGTTCCAGTTATGTCTTCTCGGGCAACCCAGACACCTGGCCTCCACGTGCTGCAAGGGAGTGTGGGTGGGTAAGTAATTTAACAGGGCACACTGCCACCCAAGCAAAATCAGCGTTCTCCCAGTAAGAATGAAGACGAGAATGGATATTGAAATGGAAGTCAACTGGCCTTGCCAGTGATGAGCACTCACTCAACTGTTCGTATCTCTCAGTGTGTCAGTATAATCTACCGAATTATCTTGTATGCTCCTGAAGGTATGGACCGTGCTGTGTGCATCTCCTTCATCCAGCTGCGCAGGGCTTTATTATCTGTACCAAACATGAAACACTGAGCAAGAAATCATCCTTGGTTGTTTTTCTAAGAGACTGATTAGTTATTGATGCCTTTTTATATGAACTTTCATAAAAAGATAATATTACATACCCTCCACTGTGTCACGTGGATATTCTGAAGATAAGTTACTAAATCTGAAGGACTTGGGAAGGCATTTATAACTTCTCGGAGCTGAGATAGATGCCGGTACTTTCCGCAGTGCCATGAGCATCACAGCTGGCATCCACAGCCAGGTTTTAGACAGGTTAGACCCAGCAGGCCACAGATGAAGAATATGGCCCAGATGGAAAAGAGGAGACGCGCTGAGAGGCTTTGGAAACCTTGGAGGATGACCATCTGGGATCCCAGGTTGGTCTTTCCCTGCCCCCAGCACCCATCTGTGGGCATGTTGAGCTCTGCACTTCTGCACTTTGTATAGTCTTAGCGGGAGTGAAGTTGTGGCAGTGACACAACTAGGCCATGGGCCTCCATTGTGGAGAGATGGCTTTTGGCTGCTTTTAAGACAAGAAACTCAAACTTCTGACAGTGTCCTGCATCATTAACTTTCGGCACAAATTACCAATTGGTGAATGAAAGGACACACATCTCTTTCAATGCACCTTTGTGAAGGATTTGCAGACTCAACAGGGGTGGAGCCCTGCTCTTGGCCTGGAGAGCTTGTTGTCACTTCCGAGGTGCCAGAGAGCCAACCCTTCCATGTTGAGAAACTCAGTGCGTTCTAGAGAAGGCCTATGAGAGACTTGACCCCATAAGGAGAGCTGGGTGAGAGCAGAGGCTGGCAGTCGTGATCGCTGGCTCCTTGGTGTGGTGCGTATCACATGCAGGCATGTTCTAAACACCATGCAAGTCACAGTTCGCCGAAACCTCTAGAAAACCCATATGATCAGTAATAATATTGTCCCCATCTTGCATAGGCTGAAACTGGGATTCGGTGGGACCAAGTGGCTGGTCCAGAGTTGCTAGTTAGTAAATGGTAGAGCTGTCTTTGAACACTGGCAACTGGACTCCAGAACCCACCTTGTGAGCCATTGTGCCGGGCTGCTTCCTGGGTCGTGGCCTCAGAGAAACATTAGAGATAATGTCATTCATGTCTAGATACCAGTGAGCTGCCCATGCATCTCCATGTTGACATCATGTCCAATCATTCGTGTATTTTTTTCATTTTAAGAAAAACATGGACTGCTTTCGTAAAGGGCAGTTGAGAAGTGGAAGAGGAATCACTATGTCCATTCTAACTATGTGAGGACAGTTAGTGTTAAAAAAAAAAAAAAAAAAGGCATGCCTTGCAGCAGAAGAGATCTTGTTTAAATACCTAGAACTTCCACATCCCTGATGTAATTAGCAGAGGACTGAGGGATAACAAAAATCATTGTTGTTAGAAGGCAAGCTGCACGCCCAGGTTGGCTGTGTCTTTCTATTTTTCTGGATAAGGTGCTCCTCTTGAGACATCTTGTATGGAAGGAATAGGCTCACCTAAACTGATTCTGATGGCAGGGTTTTTTTGTTTTGTTTCTTTTGCGGTACGCAGGCCTCTCACTGTTGTGGCCTCTCCCGTTGCGGAGCACAGGCTCAACGGCCATGGCTCACGGGCCCAGCCGCTCCGCGGCATGTGGGATCTTCCCGGACCGGGGCACGAACCCGTGTCCCCTGCATCGGCAGGCGGACTCTCAACCACTGCGCCACCAGGGAAGCCCCTGATGGCAGTTTTAAAACCAAAGATATTATAAAGCAGAGGGTAGAATAAGAAAAATTTGAAGAGGCCAAAACTCATGGCTAGAAATTTCAAACCTTTCAAATGTTCTTTTAGCACTTTCCAAGTGTGAGAGTTTGATTTGTGTGATAAGAGACCCTCATGAAATTGGAATTAAAGATTAGGTGGTATTCTCTTTTGGGGTGGGCGGGGCCTGTACTGCGCAGCTTGTGGGATCTTGGTTCCCCAGCCAGGGATCGAACCTGCGTCCCCTGCAGTGGACGCGAGGCACCCTAACCGCTGGATTGCCAGGGAATTCCCTGGTATTCTTGCTTTGGGACAATATCCACTCTTAAACCTGGAAACCCTGCCATTTCTTTTGGAGAGTTAATATTACATGATTGATGGGCTCCGATTATTTCCCATGATATGCATCCACATGGAAATCTTCTCAACATAAGTGAGGGATTATTCTTCTTTTTTTTTTTTTTTTTTTTTTTTTTTTTGCGGTACGCCGGCCTCTCACTGTTGTGGCCTCTCCCGTTGCGGCTCCGGACGCGCAGGCTCAGCGGCCATGGCTCACGGGCCTAGCCGCTCCGCGGCATGTGGGATCTTCCCGGACCGGGGCACGAACCCATGTCCCCTGCATCGGCAGGCGGACTCCCAACCACTGCGCCACCAGGGAAGCCCAAGTGAGGGATTATTTAGTATACACTGTGTTGGACACAGTCGTCTAACTTGGTACAGTTCTTACTGCTTAAGGAAGACAGTAGGACATAAGCAAATATTAATTATACTGTGCTGAAAAAATGGATAAAGTGTGTTGGAATCTTGTTCAATTGTTGCTGTGATTTCTTTTTATTTTTTGGAAACTGAAATGAAAAAAAATTTTTTTTATTGGAGTATAGTTGACTTACAATGCTGTGTTAGATGGTTTTTGTTTCTGTCTTTTTTTTTTTAATTCTGAGAAAAACATGAATTGCTTGTATGAAGTGAGATTGAGAAGAGGAAGAGAAATCACTACATCCGTCCACATTTTTTGAGGCAAGTTAATGTAAGAAAGATAAGAAAGAGGAACCTTGGGGATTCAGAAACTGCTGGAGTCTGAATAGGGGCTGAGTAGCGGCAGCGCTCAGTGGGATGAGGGTGGTGTAATCCTGCCCAAAGACCAAGCATATTCGTGTGTTTGAGGCAGCTCTGGGGAGTAGTTACAAGAGGTCACATTTACTGGGACCTCACCAAGTACCAGGCACTGCCCTAAGCCCTTTATATTCACTGTCTCCTGTAATTCTCCTAACAACCCACCAAGGGAGGTACAGTTTTTACACCACAGTTTTACTGCACATAAAAAGGGAAAATATGGCTTAGGTTTGCGGCAGCGCTGTCACGGGTGGGCCTGACTCCTGAGCGCGTGAGCACTGAGCCTGTGCAGTGTCGGCCACAGCCTTGGATTTGGTTTCTGCCTTGATCACTTAGGAAGGTGACCTTGCAACAAAAAGCCAGAAAGCACAGGCCAGGAATAGACTGTGAAATGAAAGAAAAAGCCCGTATGGAGAGTGTGTTCACCAGGGTGACAACATGTCACCAGCGTTGTCATCGGTACTGAATATTCAGGGAGTTCGAACAATAAGCCAGCCACTTGGCAAGAGAGTTACCTTCCATCCCAGCCAGTAAATTGGCAAGCTGATTTCCATTGTGTGTATGGAATATAATGGTTATTGGCTGGGAAGGGCCCCATCAAGGGTAAAGCAAGAGATAACGGAGGGCACGGAATTTAAGGAGGCACTCGCTCCCTGCAACCCCCCAACCCCACGAGTGAGCGCCCAGCACTGGGGACCCTCCATATTGGATGCCTTATCCCAGCCCTTACCCCATGGCTGGGGGAAGGGTGACCCTTAAATTTTCATGGCAGACAGTGGATAGTGTGAGCTGAATTTTGTTTCATGTTTATTCCTATTAAATAGAGAAGAAATGCTCCTATATGAAAAATATCTTTGCTACCCAAAGGATAATAAGAAATGTCAAATTAAGGAATTACCTATTTTACACAAAATGATTTGTCACTAAATATGAAAAATACAAATGTGAGTAGTTTGTTATATTTAGGTAAAGGTATAAAGCAAGAGAAGGGAATTCCCTGGCAGTCCAGTGGTCAGGACTTGGTGCTTTCACTGCTGGGGACCAGGTTCGATTCCCTGGTCAGGGAAGTAAGATCTCACAAACCACGTGGTACGGCCAAAACGAGAAAAAAAAAGAATAAAGCAAAAGAGAATATTAACTACTAAAAAGGCCCTCAACCCATTTACCTTCTTCTTCCTCCCCCATGCACGTATAATTTAATAACACAGATGCCTCAGTCCTTTTTCTGCATCTTGAGGAAAATTGCTGCTGGCTTTGGGGACTGCCTTGGCAGGCCAGGGGATGATGCAGTCAAAGACCCAGACACAGCAAAAGCTCTGATTCAAAATCCAGCAGGAAATAAACTAATAATGTATGTTAGTGTATTTCCGGAGACTCAAGATAAAGGAACCTTTAAAACCTCTTAAGTATACATTTTCCAGTAACATGTAACACATGGTCCTTCCTTAGAAATGAGGTTAGAACAGTTTTTCTTTTGTTTTTTGTTTGGTTATAATGAAGTTTCTGGACAGTCCATCAGAACAAAAACACAAAGTCTATTTTAGGAATTCCTTTATGCGTGGGCATTTGTTATACCTTTCTGGTGTATAGGCCATAGGCCATGTTCACATTTGGGGGTGAAAACGTGCTCTCTCCTCACAAATCCTTCTGAGTGTCATTCCAGGAACTTACCCAAGAACCAGGGTAGTGTATCATGTGATGTGATTTTCTTTCATGTAAATGAGAAGCAGTAAGTTCAGTGAAGTGGGTGAAGCTTTGGACTCAGACACACAGTTAAGTCTCTGACCACCTCTGTGTCCTTAGGCAAGGTGGACTCCTATATACAAACGTGAAGAATTTCGTTTTGACCTTTGTTAGTTTCCTCTTTCATTCTGGTCTTATGTGGATCTTTGCTGTGAAGCAATAGATTCAATGGAAAAATAGAGCAACCTAGAATTTACCCTGTATGGCGTCTGAGGCAGCAGTATCATCTGTGTTAAATTGATTTTAGTATTATTCTAGCCAGAAAGGTAAAAGTGTACTTCCCTGGTTTTCCTTCTCTCCACTGGCCCCTCCCCAGAAGTCCCATTGCCTGCTTCCGCTTCTTTTCCTGACCCATAAAAATTGGATTGCCCTTGAGCTCAGTCTCAGCTTCTGTTCGGTTTCAGTTGGTCTCCTGGCTTTAAATATCCAGGTGACTTCCAAATTCTTAACTCCAGTCCTCAATGAGTCCCCTGAACTTAGACTCACATATCCAACTATCTCACTAATATCTCTGCAGGGATGTTCAACAAACACCTCAAACTGGACGTGGCCAAAGTAGACCTCTTACTTCCTCCTTTCTTTCCCTACCAGTCTTCCCCAGTGGAGGGAGTGGATGTCATGCCAGCTTATCATTGAGGTATCTGCTCACCTGTCACCTCTTCAGAGAGGCCTTCTCTGTCCATCCTTTCTAGAATTCTCCCTACTTCTTGATCTGCACCCCCATCCTAGCTGCAAGGGAACAGGGATCTTACCCCTCTTTTATTTACTGCTATGATCTCAGTGCCGCAGGGATGCCAGACTCAGAATGAGAGCTTGATAAATATTTATTGAATGAAAGAAGCAATGAATAAATGAATGAGTGAAAATGAAGGAAGGAAGCAATTTAACAAAGAATTTGCTAAAGACTGGAGTGTAGGATGAAAGGAATTGGTTCCGTTCTGGGGATGCTGTCCCTTAAATTGATTTTTTGATCTAATTCATGTATTCCTTATAATTTTCTGAAATGAATCTGACCTTCAGGGAGAACTAGAGTAGTTTTAGGGGTCTTGAGGAAAGTTTACACTTATGCAGTTTTGGGGTCTAATAGTAGTAGTTATTGATGAAAAGGTGCTAAGATTGAGTTCAGAGACTTTAAATGCAAAACTATTAAATGCTTTCATAGATTCTCAAGGTGCAACCGAATATTAATTATTGCTTCCCAGTCGTTGAAATCTGCATGGAAATCCCCATCCTTTTTACCCTGTTAACAGTGAAAGTGATGGCTAGAAATAGGCTGCCATTTTCGTCTGCAGTATCTGGCTGGAAGGATGTATTACGAGGAGGCCTCTTTGTTTTGTTTTTATAAATTTATTTATTTTACTTATTTATTTTTGGCTGCATTGGGTCTTCAGTGCTGCGTGCGGGCTTTCTCTAGTTGCGGCGAACGGGGCCACTCTTCGTTATGGTGCGTGGCCTCTAGACGTGCAGGCTTCAGTAGTTGCGGCTCGCGGGCTCTAGAGCACAGGCTCAGTAGTTGTGGCACACGGGCTTAGTGGCTCTGCGGCATGTGGGATCTTCCCGGACCAGGGCTTGAACCCAAGTCCCATACATTGGCAGGCGGATTCTCAACCACTGTGCCACGAGGGAAGCCTGAGGAGGCCTCTTTAGAACTGACTTTTGAGCATTAATTTCTTCCACCAGGGGAATCAGTAAATGACCCCTTCCACCTGCTGCCATCCGAATTTGGAATTTGGTGACATCATTGATTTTTGTTCCTGCTGGATGAATTTTATAATCAGTCTCAAGGAGAAAGGAGATGGCATTTTGCATTGTTGCTCTGCCAGCTTCTGTTGGCAGGGAAAATTCACTGCATCCAAATTAAACTTGATATGGCATCATTTTACCCCCTTTGTAAATTGATGAGTTGGGCCTCGTGCTTATGAAACATTGGCTTGCTATCTTTGACCAGTATCTAGATTGTGAACTGGTGAAATTTTAAATACAAAATCCCCACTGGCTACCATAAGCAAGTTGAATAAAGAAGCTACAGTGCCATCTGCTGGCATTCTGGGGGAGATGCAAATGATGACTAGGAGAAGCACCTCTTATGTTAACAAATAGGTTAAAAAATGCAAACCCAAGGGTAAATATTCAAAACACATGATAATTTGAAGAAGGTAGATAAAAATAATGAAAAAGTTGTAAGCCAGCTTTTTATAGAGGAAAATACAATTATATTTTGTGATAACTATGTAATAGTGAGAACATAACTTTTCTGTAGTATGAATTTTGGAGTGTTTTTACAGTATTAGATATTCCCATTGGGCGGAACAAGTGAAAAATGGGTTGAAAACTTAGAAATGAGCCTTTGGATTTTTGAAGAGTCGTACTGAGACAGGCAATTTTATATACACTTCATGCAGATAGGGAGAGTCAGGTGTATTTTGGAAAGACAACCGGTCTAGTGATCCCTCATACAGCTCCTTGCTGGTCTGTAACCAGTCAGGGAAACGAGCGCCACTTCTGTAATTTCTGGAGACCATGGTTTTCTGTAAAATTGGGATTGGATTAAACGATGGGCAGAATTCCTTACAATTCGATGAAGTGTATTATTCTAAATCAACAAAGGACTGAATAAAAGTACTATCTCTTTAGACCATTTTCCCTTGAAAATATTTCTTTTAGAAAAGGTGAAAGACATATATATTTTTAGTTTATTACACGGGTAAGTAGTTTATCAAGAGCTAGGGATAGTTGATATAGTTGGTTGTAAGCGGTTAGGTCCTTAGTGTGAGTATAAAAATAAATGTGCCACTTCCTTTGCCATCAGAGGGCATCTACAGAAAGCTTGACGATGGTGCTGGTAGATCATGGCCAGTTGAAGTAGGGTGGGCTGAGGCGTATTACCATGACTTTGAGCTACAAATGCAACAGAGTAAAATTTAAAAAACAAAATTTAAGTATTCAAACCTTAGCGTAAATATTATTTTCGAAGGATTTCCTGCCTTAATCCCCAGTCAACTAGCCAACTCTACTCAGCTGTCTGCTGGTATTTGCCTTGCTCCTACTTCTGTGGCCTTGAGCACCTTCCTGGCTTGTGTATTTGTTCCTTCTCTTTTTTTTTTTTTTTTTGCGGTATGCGGGCCTGTCACTGTTGTGGCCTCTCCCGTTGCGGAGCACAGGCTCCGGACGCGCAGGCTC
>NW_020173666.1:4524401-4707587 GCF_003031525.2 Neophocaena asiaeorientalis asiaeorientalis
TTCCTGGACCGGGGCGCGAACCCGTGTCCCCTGAATCAGCAGGCGGACTCTCAACCACTGCGCCACCAGCCCTTTGTTCCTTCTCTTCATCCTCCTCCTTCTTCCTGGCCCTCTCCCCTCCCCCCCTCCCTCGCCCCTCCTCCTTCTGCTGTTGCTTCTCCTTCTTTGCCGGTACTTTGTTCATGTTTTGTCACCCTCCCTCCATTGTACATCCCACTTCTTCATGATTGTCCATGTACCTTACAATAGCATCAACACGTTTTTTCCGAAGGAAGGAAACTGAAATAGCTATTTCATAGAAGCCTTTCAAGTAAGTATATGTTTAGGGATTTTCTTTTTTTGTGTGTGGATTGGAGGGAGGAGAGTATATCCTAGAAGCTAAATGTGGCAAAATGTGCCGATGAGGTAGACTTTCCGTACGTTTTCTGCGCGGGCAGTGTGGTAGAAAGGGCAAAAACTAGACCTCAAGTCTAGCTCTTCAGCACCCGAGTCCTCTCCCCTGTTTTCTGTTCTTTGCTCTTACTCTGTCTCCTCATGGACAGTAGAGGTCTGTCAGGCTTTGGTGCTAGTCAGAAACAATTCACTTCTCGCAGACGTGGGGTCTGAAGGTGCTTACTAGGGCTCGAGTCTTCAGACGGCAGCCGGCAGTCAGCCAGCGTCGATGCAGCTGTTCCAAAGAGAGATGGCTTATCATAGGTGACTCTGCATGAGAGGAAGCCCGCTGCCCCTCTCCTGTCACCTTAAGTTCTAGAGGTCCTTTTTACCCACCAGGTAGGCAGAAAATCACTGCTAAGCGATTGGACGTTCTGCTTCTCTTCCTGATTGTTTCAGTGGAGCTCTGGCCTCCCATGCTTTCTCACACTAAAGAGTGTTTCGCCAGATGCCACCTCCACCCTCCATCCGGGTGGATGTACGAGCAGTGAAGGTTCAGGTGTAAACCCCCTGAGCGTCCCTGCTTCTGTTCCGATGAAGGTTCCTTCTTCCTGGTTTTCCTGGTCAGCAAGCTCAGGGACGCTGAACTTGCTCTCTCGGCTCTGGACCCACCTAGCGGAAGATTAATGCTCCGCCTCTGCGCTTCCCTCCCTTTATTTTTTTCTTCTTGCGGCACGCGGGTCTCTCACTATCGTGGCCTCTCCCGTTGCGGAGCACAGGCTCCGGACGCGCAGGCTCAGCGGCCATGGCTCACGGGCCCAGCCGCCCCGCGGCATATGGGATCTTCCCGGACCGGGGCACGAACCCGCGTCCCCTGCATCGGCAGGCGGACTCTCAACCACTGCGCCACCAGGGAAGCCCTGCTCTTCCCCCCTTTTGAGAGGACCAATTTTCACTTTCTTTGGTTTCCCTGCCTTCTTCCTTTACGTTGCTATCTGTCTATGTATATTCTGGAGAAAGGCTTGGTCGCCTGCGTTTGGGGCTGGGTTCACTTTTCAGGTTATTTGAGTTCATCTGTATCGACAGTCACCCACTGGCAGCTAGGGTCGGGGAGGGTGTGGGCCGAATCTGATGCCCAGACATGTGTTAATGAACTTGGACGCATTTTTAGAAATATTGAGTTATTTGCCATCCTTAAACATGTGGAGCTCTTGTAAAAGAAATGCAGACTTCTGACTTCTCTTTGAAATTGGAAGATCTAGAGAAACACGTAGTGCACTTGCCAGGTGGCAGCAAGGGACCAGAGGAGCTGCATCCTAGCTGCCCCCCTACTTGGGGCATCCAATCTCCTGTTGCTTGATGTCCACAAACCCCTGCACCCCCCCTATTTGTCCTCCAGGTGACCACTTTACTCATCTGCCAGGTCTATATTCTTATTTTTATTTACCTTCTCTTTCCCACTTACATGAGAGACTTCTCAGTGGCAGTAACTTAACATGTGAATAATGGTTCACAGAAGTGGAAGGCACTTCAGCCATCAGCCAGTGAAGTCCGTTCCCTTCATTTAATATAGGTCTTACCCTGGAGTGAGCCTTTAATTAGTGTTGACAAATGGCACCTCAGCCGGTTTCTAGAAAGGCAGCAGATGGCTGGGGAAGGCCATTGATAAACAGTCTATAGAAATTTCCCTGGCTCTCCTCAGCTGATTGATGCCGGGTACCACTAGTTAGGAGGGTTTTCAGTCCTCACATGAAGGTAAAGCTCCCTGGTAATCACGCTTGTTTTTCTTTTGTAGGAATCCTCTTCATAAGTCACACTCGGAAGACAGCTCTGTAGGTCAGTACCACTTTTCTTGGTTTAACCATTTTTAATTAATTATTTTCTTTTAATACTTTGCGGAACACATAAGTATGTGAACATACAAAAACCACAAAGAATCCTTCCACCCAGAAATAAACATTGTTAAGATCTTGATGTATAGCTTTCCTCTCTTTTTCTGAATTTGTGTGGGTTTCAAAAAAACATAATATGGATCGTATTCTACAACTGAATATATCCTGAGCATGTTCCTACATGATTGAGTATTTTTTACAGTAAAATTCTTAAGTCTGCGTAATATTCTGTCTTATTGGATGTGCCATAATTGAATCAACCGGTCTCTTCTCTGCTGGGCATGTAAGTTGTTGGCAGTTTTTTCTCTATCACAGAGAAATGATGCTACCACTAAAAATCCTTGAGCCTATCCCTGATCATGTCCTTAGGATAAATCCTTCTGTTTGGAACTTTTGAATGAAAGATTATGCACAATAATAAGGTGTTATAAAATCCACTCTTGATTTTGTAACATTTCTTCTGTTTGGGTCTAAGAAAGCCTGGCAAAGTAATCATGATTAGGTGCGTAAGTGCTCAAATCAAGCTTTGATTTGGATTTGAATCATGACTACCAACTTTACTAGTTATGACCTTGGGCAAGTCACTTGCCTCTCTAAGCCTCGGTTTTCTCATCCACAAATGGAAACAAGGATACATCATACGTTCATTGTGAGTGAGTATTAAATGAGATATGCCATTAGATACAAAGTGCCTGGATATGCTAAGTGCGGGATAAATGTTAGCTCTTGCCATTTTTTTCTTAAGCTGCACCTCCATTTCAGAAACATTAAAATGGGAGAAGGGGAGAGTATAGCTTACAAGAAATACATTCTATTCCCAGATTGCTTGTGAGGAAGATTCAAGTAGTGATAATCCTACTTCACTTTGACCTTTCATGGCTGATATTTGCTGTTGTGTTTAGCCCAGAGGCAGCAGGCACCTTCCACATTCTGGGTACAGAGGCAGCCTCAGGCTAGTGGACTCCAGTTTCCTTCTCAGAGT
Source organism: Neophocaena asiaeorientalis asiaeorientalis (assembly GCF_003031525.2). NCBI lineage: Eukaryota > Metazoa > Chordata > Mammalia > Artiodactyla > Phocoenidae > Neophocaena > Neophocaena asiaeorientalis. The sequence continues at coordinate 4,527,648 of NW_020173666.1, forward strand.
CTTGGGGATTGTCAGAACGTAAGGAGGGCATCCCACTTTGACAAATAATGCCCTTAGCCTGGGAGCCCCTTGTGCGGGGTTTCCACGGGTCTGTTTTGTGCCACACTGCCTGGCACCGCCCGTCTAGACTGCGGAAACCAACAGCGCATCACTCTGCTGGACCCTGTTGCCAGTGGCCGTGGAGCAACCAGATGCCGAACGGTGACGAAGCCGCAGCTTTGGGTGTGCCCCGTCCACGAGAGCAGATAGGGCTGCTGCTTTTTCATTTTTTTTTTTTTGGCAGTACGCGGGCCTCTCACTGTTGTGACCTCTCCTGTTGCGGAGCACAGGCTCCGGCCGCGCAGGCTCAGCGGCCATGGCTCACGGGCCCAGGCGCTCCGCGGCATGTGGGATCTTCCTGGACTGGGGCACGAACCTGTGTCCCCTGCATCGGCAGGTGGACTCTCCACCACTGTGCCACCAGGGAAGCCCTTGCCTGCTTTTTTGATGTTTCTTTATTTCTCATCTTAACCCTACTGTACCATTTCTTGCTCTTAGGAAATTTGCATTTCTTTTAAACAACTTTATAGGCATTTCTAAGTCTTTTCACAAACTGAAAGAGAAAAACTGTCTTTTTGTGAAATCAAAGTATTCTTACAAGCTGTGAGTTGTAAGGAAGAGGCTACTTTTGTTATTAATGAATTTATTGCTTGTGCCTTTTTTTTTCTTTTTTAAAGGAAAAGGAGATTGGAAGAAGAAAAATAAGTATTTCTGGCAGAACTTCCGAAAGAATCAGAAAGGAATAATGAGACAGACTTCAAAAGGTACTGTAACACAGCTAGCAGAGAGTAGGTCCTTTTAGCTCTAAAACGTTAAGAAGCCTGGGCTGCTAATCTAAATGGATGCTGTAAGTTAGAATAAGTCATTGCATGTGCCCATACGCCGTGCAGCCTTTCTGACATTCCTATCATTACTTTAAGACTTCATCCCAGTGGGTTGTTTTTTTTTCTTTTTTTAAATCAAAGAAATCAAAATGGAAAGAGTTCGCAGTCCTTTCTTTTACAGATCTGGCAGCAAAGACCAAATCTTTCCTTTTCTCAATCACGTCAACCTCAGGGAGATCTTTACTGGCCAAGATGGACCCTAAAAAGGTCCAGAAAGTCTTAGCATTTGTGAGTTTTGGACCCTCCCCCCTGCCCTGCCACTTGGGGCCTTTGCAATCTTCAGAACTGCTGATGCTTTTCTGTGGCAGGGACAGTTATGGGGTTGTTACCCTTGGAAACTCTGTCTAATGGGCTGACATCATGGGAATTTGCCCGGGCTGCTTTGTGAAGGCAGTCCTGCCTCCTCTTAGCTGTGTCTCTTGTTGTTGTTTATATAGTAAGTAAATATGTCATCCCTTTGAGGCCCAGTTGTATAATTTATGTTTCTCCAGTATTCAGACAGGGAGGGGAAACGAAGCTACTTCCAGATTCCAGTCTGGCTGGATAAGGTTATCATTAGATGAACATTTTTAGTTGCTCACCACTGACACGACTTATTTTCTTTTACAAAATCTTGGTGTCCTAGCCTGTGCAGAATGCTTCTCCAGCTATTCCTACACACGGAAACGAGAAAAATGGACACAGTGTGTGTCAGTGGCGCACCTGGGTTCCTTGGCAGCCATCAGTGGGCTTATTTAAGTTGTCCTGCTGTGAGAGAGTTATTCTTAAGCATTCCCAGTTTTTCATTTTGAGACACACCCAGCATCACTTACGATTCAAAGTAAACCTTGGATTCTAACAAAGTCTTATTTAGAAAGAAAGAAAAGGCGAAAGAGAGAGAAGGGGATGGAGGGAGGAAGCCAACAGTTTACCGGCTCAACGTTCATTTCTTTTTAAACCCAGGCAACTCTCTCCACCACTCCCCTCCACCACTGGAGGCGAGGCAGATAGTAAAATGCATCAAAGCTGCAGGCTCTCCCCTCCCCTGGCTCACACCATTACTCTTTCCGCACAAGGGGCTGAGTGGCGAAGGGCACTTGAGTGGTGTTTCTGGGCTGATTGATTACAAAAAGGAAGTGAGATAAGGAAACACAGGGGAACATAAATTCCAAGGTAGGTCCTGAGTGAAATGGGTTCCCACAAGTCTGCAGCCAGACCCATTCAGTCCATCTGTCTATACCACGGGCAAATGAAGCTAGAGCCGAGTATCCTGATGGCACTGGTTCCTGTAAGGTGTGGATGGGAACAACACGGTGGAGGAGAAGGACGGGGCATGAGAACTCTGGCTGCGCGTGACGGCCCACCTTCACCGACACACTCTCCCCACACGCTGATCAAAGGCATGTACGCTGACGTGGCTTACATGCATGAGACGTGATGGCCATTTCGCTTTTCAAGAAAACACTTTCAAAGGATCCTAACTGAGGGATTCTCTTTCCCTCTGCAGTTCTACCTGCCTTCAGTCTTTTTGTGTTTTTTTTTTTTTTTGCGGTACGCAGGCCTCTCACTGTTGTGGCCTCTTCCGTTGCGGAGCACAGGCTCCGGACGCGCAGGCTCAGCAGCCATGGCTCACGGGCCCAGCCGCTCCGCAGCATGTGGGATCCTCCCGGACCGGGGCACGAACCGGCGTCCCCTGCATTGGCAGGCGGGCTCCCAACCGCTGCGCCACCAGGGAAGCCCTCTAGCCGGGTCTTTAAATTAGTTCTCTGCCTCACCTGTCACTCCAAACGCCCTGTCAGCCTTCTTCCAAAACTCCTCCACTAGACCCTCCATCACAAAAGCTCTGATCGTTTTGAAGGATTTGTTTCCATGGTAACATCCGTTCGTTCTTAGAGCTTGTTTCCAAGCGAGATAGGCTCACTGGCTTCCTACAAAGCAGCCCATTCCTGGTCCTGTGGCTCCATCAGTAACAGCGCTAGACGGTGCACCTGAATTACGTCCTTCTCTAGTCCTAGATGACAAGCCTTCAAGACTGGCATCCTGTCTTATCGTTTTTATTTTCTTCTTCACCTGTTCCTATTGTTTTTCTTCTTCGATCTCCAGGAGAAGATGTGGGTTATGTTGCCAGCGAGATAACGATGAGTGATGAGGAACGGATTCAGCTGATGATGATGGTCAAGGAAAAGATGATCAGCATTGAAGAAGCACTTGCTAGGGTAAGAGTGCAGGTGTGTGGTTTTCATTTGTGAGCGCTTGACCTCCTGACATTGACAAATATTGGGGCATTACAACAGACTGAATGCCTCCACCCCAACCCCCGGCACCCCCCCAACAAATTCATATGTTAAATCCTAATGCCCAAGTCATGTTATTTGGAGGTGAGGCCCTTGGGAAGTGATTAGGTCATGAGGGTGGAGCCCTTATGAATGGGGTGAGTGACCGTGTAAAAGAGGCCCCAGTGAGCTCCTTTACCCCCCTCCGCTGCGTGAGGACACATGCTGTCTGTGAACCAGGAAGTGGGTCCTCACCAGACACTAAATCTGCCGGCACCTTGATCTTGGACTTCCCAGCCTCCAGAACTGTGAGAAATTTCTGTTGTTTATAAGCCACCCGGTCTATAGTGGTTGATTGTAGCAGCTCAAACAGACTAGAACAGGGACATCAAAAGGGTATGGGAATATACTGATGAGATTGATAATGATAAATTACTAAATAACCACCAAAGAAAAAGTAAATGCAACCATTATAAGCATTAGTTCTGTAAGATGCCTTCAACAAACTAAACTTTGACTAACCTAAAAGTCAAGCTTTATCTGTAAACCTTAAACTTTTGCTTACTTTCATTTCTGAGTAGATATTACAGTTTATTGTGTCATTTTTTTTTCTCTGAGTTAAATTAAGCACTGAAAGAAGCCTAATTGACCTTTAGGACACGGGAGTAGTGTTTGTGATAGCAAGATAACAATTCTTAAGAGATCTCCTGCTTTGTTGTCGCCCAACCAACTGGCTGACTAATTCTTGGATTCTGACTTTGAATACTTGGTTCGGGATGGTGTAGACAAGTCATAAATTAGGCAGGTTGAGAACTTTCAAGTCACTAAGGAATCATTGAATGAGTTACGACTTTAACATTAAGCAGAATCTTGAAGGTCTGAAACCTTGAAACAGTGCCAGACATACTTTAGTTTAGTATACCTGACTCTAAACCTCAATAGTTAAAAAAAGAAGTTCGATTTGTTGCTGAGACAATGCTGGAAAAAAAAAAAGTGCTTGAGGGGAGTGGGAGGTGGGACGTGTAGTAGGAGACCTGAGGACCAAGGCCTCCACCAGATGCCCATCTGCCAGCTTCTCTCGCTCTGTTGGTTCAGAGGAGCAGAGGTGATCTTGCTTCCAGCGTCTCTGGGGGACTGAAGCAGTGCCTGGTGACCACCTATGCCTGCCCTTCACCCTCAGTCTGGTCTCCTTGCTCCACCATGCCTTCGGCCACCCCGTCTAGCTGCCAGCTAGGGCAAAAAGTCCACCAGACATCTCTCCAGTGCCATTCCTCGAGCATGTCATAGCACTTGAAAAAAGTCCAGCTGAATTCCTAGAAAATGAATATGAGAAACACGGACCTGTATTAATTTTACCATGGTAGGCAAGATGTTTACTTACGTTCTGGTGAGTCATGCTGCTACATTGCTGTTTATAATTGTAAATTTGAAGATCTAAATGCAGAAGATGTCTGCAGGCATCTGACACCATCTGTGTTTGGAAAGGGAGTTGCATAGGATGTATCTAACCCAGTTTTCCTGGGGCAGAAGAAAATGTTAAAAATGTCCTTAACATAGTCAACTTCAGGTAGCACGTTTCTATAATCAAAAAAGAAACAAAGGAATACTTTCAAAGTTGGGGAGAAAAAAATTTGTTTGATGCTCTTTCTGAGCTGATAATTTTAACAGCTAGCCATTGTTTACATGGAAAGGAAATCAGAAGTCAACTCTATGAAAAGGTGGCACAGCTGTATGCAGGTTGGATGGAGATTTTAGCCATGGAGTCTGTCTGTTGCCAGGCTGGCTGCCTTTGCCTAATTTTAGGATGGAGCTCATCAAGACATCAATAATATTTCCTATAAGCAATCTAGAAACACAGAAAGAAAAAATTGATGACATTCTCCAAACTTTATTAGATTCTGCACACAAAGGTGGGTGTCCTTTGACAGATGATGAAGTAACAGGGAAGCTTGTTGGTCTGCTCTTGGCGGGGCAACATACGTCCTTGGCTACTAGTGTCTGGATGGGCTTCCTTTTAGCCAGAGACAAAACACTTCAAGAAAAATGAAGGATCTCCCTCCTTTAACTTATGATCAGCTCAAGTATCTAAAATTTATTTGATTGCTGTATAAAAGAAACATTAAGAGTTAGACCTTCTGTAATGACCATGATAAGAATGGTCCTTCAGGGCATCAGACATGTGTTTCTCCCACTGTCAGTCAGAGTCTAAAAGACCCATAGGTATTTAATGCTTTCATGTTACTAAAGAATTATTATAATCTGTTTCAGGTGGCTGTCTAATTCTGTTTTATAAGACATTCTACAAGAGGTTAAAACATTTGCATTTTGAAATTCTTATGTGTTTTTACATTCAGCGTAGCTAAGGAGGAACTTGGAAAATAATGTTAATTAGCTGCTCCACTGCACTTTTTGTATTTGAATTTTCTAAAGTTATGCCCCTTCAACAGTTTATTTACATAAACTAGCTAGTAAATATTTGTGGTGTTCAGGGCACTGACTTCCACAGCCCTTGGGGCACATGGAACACAATTCAGAGTTCATTAGACACTAGTGTACTTTGACATATATTTCAAAGATTCAAACATTTTTTTTTTTTTACCGTAAGTTCACATGTTGCCATTTAGACACAACTAATGTACTGTGATCATTTTACCGTTGTTCACATGACGTTGCATAGCCTACTGCTCTTCTTTTACAGTGTGAGAAATTCAGTTCTAAAGACTGTGTGTGCAAGATGTTGATGCGGTCCCTGTAAGAAATACTAGGGTTGGTCTTGATTTACCAAGAAGATGTAATATTTTCTTTTTCTTTGACTTGTTAGGAATACAATAACTTCTGTCCTGATTTGTTCCACGTCGTAGTTTTGCAACATTAATGAATTTAAATGAATTAATTAGAAAGTTTGGGGGGGAAGAAAAAGACCCATATAGAATGTCTAGACTTTAATCCTGATAGGACGACCAGCATCAGGAGAGAAGTTTGCCTGTGTGCCATTTGGAGCTGAGTGTATCCCCCAATGCGTCGTTGTATTGGGGAAAAGTTTGCCTGTGTTCAAATGAATACAGTTTGATCCACTGTGCTTTGTTTATATGAATTTGATCTCACTGCTGAGTATTTTCCCCCTGTGAAGTATACAGCTATGATTCACATTCCTGAAAACCCAGTTGTCAATACAAAGATGAAAATAGCTGCAAAGAAGCAATATGGGAAGCACCATTGTCAGCTGCAAAAGCATTTGAAGAGAATGAAGTTTACAAGATAACTCTGTGTACACAGTGTGTAATTTAAAAAGACAGCAGCTTAACTTATGATTTTTATATTTTTTTAACTGAATAGTTCCATCAAATCTAATGGCATTTCAAACATTTTCTAATGGTTTTATGATGGTTACTTACTCTGTATGCTTTAAGGAGTCCAGCACACTGGTTAAAGAAAATCGTTTAGGGGGATCTAGAGTATTAGCGTATTCTAGACAACACCATTTACAGGTGCTAATTTTAAGACTGTTCATAGCTCTCGGTGAGTAAGTTCAGGGTATTCAAGTGTTGGACTAGTTCTGCAAGGTATAGAAAGCCCATGAGACACTTGGAAGCTACAGGTTATTAACTTATCTGGGTAATTTATGTGGTGTATGTGAGATTGGGAGGGTGAGGAATAAAGTCACTTTTGAAGCTTTGCATAAAGGAGAGCAGTATTGTTTTGGTATGATGGCACTCAACCATGATGGAGCTATGTTGTTGAAAAATACGTCCTTTGACATTTTGAACTGGAAGCAGTGTCTAAGGAAATTGAGAGAGATTTATGACCATGATTTAATAGTCATGTTCCCTAAAAAATAATGTATCAATATTGATACTAAACACTTGCTCATGTAATTTGATCTAATTACTAAATATTATGTATTTATCCACCTGATAAATATGTGTTGGGTTCCTCAAGGTCGTATCTGTGTGGAAGTCCAAAATAAAGTCCTTGTGGGATTTGAAAACAAAAAACTTGAGGTTTGTCACTGACTTGACTGATGTTTTTGGCATGGAGAACTTTTCTTGATGCCAGCTGTCGTACATCAGGTTCCCTAGAAGCAGAGCCTGAGATGTGGATTCCTGTGCACATGGTTTATTGAAGAAAAGCTTTCAGAAGAAACCTGTAAGTGAGAGAGGGAAGCAGGAGAGGCAGAGGAAGAAGGTGGACAGAGATGTGATTTCAGGAGAAGTCTAGTCTCAGCCTCAGCCTGATCCCACAGGGAGGGGTGGGGAGCTCTGGAAGGTGAATCGCACTGTAGAGTTTGTCCTGCCAGAGAAAAAGAGGCTGAAAGCTGATTGGGGAGGAGGGAACAGCCTTCTAGGCATCTGTGGGGAGACAGCGCCTGTCAACCACGGATAATTCTCCTGAGAAGGGTATATAGATGTGAGTCCATATCTACAGTAATTGGGAGATCAGAGAACAGTCTTTTAAAGGGAGTCTGGGCATCTGTTATACCAGAGCACAAGATTATGAGCTGAGAACCTATATAAATTATTTCCTCGTAGCAGGTATTGTGCGTCAATCATAGGAATGTGGACAGCTAGAGAGGCTCACGGAGAGAGTTCATAGGAGAGCAACAAAGTGATTGAGGGTTTTTTTAAATAGGTCTCTTGGGCTGGAATCGGAAAGAATTTATCTCAGAAAAGAACTTATTCACTGTCTTCAAGTATATGAAGGGTTATTAGACAGTACCTCTTTAGGATGTACTGCACAGTGTTTTGTTTTCATATCTACTGAGGAGAGCATAAAAGAAAATGAATGAAAATCGCAGCTGGAGGGGATTCAGATTAAATATAATAGAAATGTTCTTTATAATAAGTGCTCTTAGAAATGGAAACATTTTAGAATCTCTCTCCATAAAGGTCTTTAAGATAGAATAAGCATTAACCTACTGCAGATGGCCATTCCTCTAAGAATCACGTCATAGGCTTCCAGTGTGAGAAAACTATGTGACTAGGGAAAATAAGATATGAAGGTAGACAGATGGACAGGCAGACCGACACCCACACCCACACTTTAAAATGTCATTATTTTAAAACTTCCAGAATTAAACTAAAGCTCTATAAATTTGCTGTAAAATACACAAGTTTCTCAAATGAACATCGTCAGTTGTCTTTGGGAGCAGAGTGGAATACAAAAATGTGATTATGTAAACAATAACCAGGTTTTTTTCATTGTAAAATGCATTTTAAAAAATTGTTAGAGATCCTGGTTTTCTTTTTTTTTTAATTAGGAAATTAAAAAACAAGGTAAATTTGGATAGAGCACAAATCTGAATCTTTATCAGAGGAAGCACACGGGGAATTCCCTGGCAGTCCAGTGGTTAGGACCCCGCGCTCTCACTGCTGAGGGCCCGGGTTTAATCCCTGGTCGGGGAACTAAGATCCCACAAGCTGTGCAGCCAATAAATAAATAAATGAATTTTTTTAAAAAAGAAGAAGAAGCACATGTACTCTTAGGCACCAACGTCAATGATGGAAATGGACGGATAACAAAAGAAAAATATTAAGTCTGTTTATGATTGACTAGTGAGGAATTTGTTTTGTTTTCCTAAAGATGAAGATTTTATTTAGTGCTTCCTAGAAAGTAGAGCAGAGACCCTGAGAAAACAAATGATAACACCCTTTTTCAGAGGCAGCTATTTCGATCATACAGGAAGGATAATGCACTTCAGAAACCAATAGATCTGGAAAGGAAGAGCATTCTAATATGTCACTTAAATGTATTACAGAGATTAGAACAATATTAATCCCCCTAATATACTAGAAAGATTAAAATAATATTAAGCACCTGCATAGCAAAAGTTCAAATACCTGGAGTTGATGTGAACTTTGAGCTCTCTTTTATCTGAAACCACGAGGGTGATAATAATACCATCATAAAAAGTCTGTTGCATGGGTACAGGATACTAAGAGCTTTGCTGCGTTATCTTACTTTATTCTGGTAATAGTCCTGTGATATAGTTGATTGTCATCCCGTTTTCCAGGTGAAGGAACTGAGGCACAGAGAGGTTAAGTAATTTGCCCAAGGGCTTCCAGTTATTTGGGAGCCCTTACCTGTTAATAATACTATCTGCCTCCCCCTTGTCCATTTCCTGTCACAAGTATGCACAGAAAAGAACTTCATAGTAGAAATAATGCTTTGGAAAGTTGCTTTTTCCTAGAGGACTGGCATTGCCACGTCCACACAGCTCCGGTGGAAAAGGACGGTCCTGGCACCATCTCCTGGGCTGTCAGGTCAGATTGTATCTGCTTTTTGGTGTCTTGATTCATGGAACATGATTTGATCGATGTCTTAACTTCATATCTAAAAACTGTTTTTTAACAGAATTTATGCTGGGACAACTTATTTGTATTACACACAGAGTTAAATTTTTATGTGTTTTATGAAAACACACCTGGAACTTCTCACATTGGCCATTCTGAAAGATCTTGCATCTAATTCTGCTAGGTTAAATTTGTTAATTTTCTATAATATTTCATTTTGTCCTTCTGTGTTTTTCAAAAAGTAGAAACCTAGTTTTTAAGCCCAAACTTTAAATGTCTCTGAACATATTCTAGATATCTAACTGCTATTTTCCTCTCATCCATAGGCTCCCCAATAAATCCCATAACATTTGTTAGGTGATAACGTTGAACTGGTAACATGAGGCAGCCTAGAGCAAAACAAGCAAGCGATTGTTAAAAATCAGTTTCAGGCTTCTACCTCTGTTTTACTAAAATGTCCTTAGTCTACACATTTTGTCTTCCACAAAGAGAGGTAACCCAAAGGTCAAGCTACAGACAATTTCTGTTATCGAACTTATAATTGAACTGAGAAAGGTGTTTTGATGTTGGAAGATGTTGGAGAAGGAAAATCAAGGTTCTTTTTGGAACACAGAACACAGAGAGTCTGCTGTGTCTCTTGGTTTGATTTAGGTGAAAACCTGCAGGGGAGGACGTGTTTCTCCTTTCATTTGGGTGACCCTTGTCTTTGGCTGCACCAACAGTGGTGCGAAGAAGGTGCCCAAAGGATTCATTCTGCTGCTTGGTAGACAGCCTTGGCCATCATTTCCATTTCAATCTTCCATTTCCTCTTGTTGCAGCTCAAGGAGTATGAGGCCCAGCACCGGCAGTCAGCTGCCTTGGACCCTGCTGACTGGCCAGACGGTTCTTACCCACCATTCGATGGCTCATCAAACTGCAATGTAAGTTTGCTGTCTCTTTGAGCATCTTAACCACTCCTACTAAAAAGGGACAGCCTACACAATTTGAGCCTTTAGACTTCTTTTTGCAGGAACCAACTCCCACCTGGATCTGGAAAGAGGCGTCTCTTCCGACGTGTTATTCTTTTCTTTACTTGGTAGCTGGGACAGCGCTATTCATGCTGTTTTTGTGTGTTTTTTTTTTAAATAGAAGTAAAGTAGACACAACTTAAAATTTATCATTATAAGCATTTTAAGTGTTCAATTCAGTGGCCTTAAGTACATACACTTTGCTGTACAACCATCTTCACAACCCACTTCCTGAACTTCTCCATCATCTGAAACAGATATTCCATAACCATTAAACAATAACTCTCCATTCTCTCCTCACCTTCCCCAACTCCTGGCAACCAGAGTTTGCTTCCTGTCTCTATGAATTTGACTAGTCCAGGTACTTTATATAAGTAAAATCATGCAATATTTTTCCTTCTGTGTCCGGTTTACTGCACTTAGCACCATGTTTTCAAGGCTCGTCCACGTCACAGCTGTACTAGAACTTCATTCCTTCTTATGGATGAACAGTACCCCACTGCACATATATACCACATTCTGTTTAATTATTCACCTGTCGATAGACACTTGGGTGTTTCTCCCTTTTGGCTATTGTCAATATTGCTGTTATGAACATTGGTATACAAGTGTCTGTTTGAATCCTTGCTGTCAAATCCTTTCCGTATATACGTAGGAGTAGAATTTCTGGATTATACGGTAATTCTACGTTTTAACTTTTTGAGGAGCTGCTGTATGGTTTTCCACAGTGGCTATACCATTTTACATTCCTGACAGCTGCGTGAAAGTTCCAATTTCTCTGCTTCCTCACTGACACTTGTGATTTTCCCATTTTTGATACGTCATCCTAATGGGTATAAAATGATATCATTGTGGTTTAGATTTGATTTCTCTAGTGTCTGATGATGTTTAGCATCTTTTTATGTGCTTGGCCATTTTTATACATGCCTCAGAGAAGTGTTTATCCAAGTTATTTGCCCATTGTTGAATTGGGTTTTTTGTTTTGTTGCTGGTTGTTGAGTTGTAGGAGTTCTTTATAGAGTCTGGATATTAATCCTGTATCAGGTACATGACTTGTAAATATTTTCTCCCATTCTATGAGTTGCCTTTTTACTCTCTTGATAGCGTCCTTTGAGGCAGGAAAGTTTTTAATTTTGAAGTCCAATTTACATTCGTTTTTGGTGTCATAACTAAGAAATCATTGCCATGTCCATTGTCGTGAAGATTTTCTCCTATATTTTCTTTTAAGAGTTTATAGTTTTATCTTTTAAGTTTAGGTCTATGACCCATTTTAAGTTAATGTTTGTATATAATATAACATATGGGTCCAACCTCATTCTTTTGTGGGTAGATACCTTGTTTTCCCAGAACCACTTGTTGAAAAGACTGTCCTTTCCCCCATTGAATGGTCTTAGCACCCTTTTTGAAAATTAATTGACCATATATGTGAGGGTTTATTTCTGGGCTCTCTTATTTTATTTCTTTGGTTTATATGTCTTTCCTTTGCAGGCATCATACTGTTTTGATTAAGATAGCTTATAGTAAGGTTTGAAATTGGGAAATGTGAGCCCTGCAACTTGGTTCTTCTTTTTCAGATTGTTTTAGCTATTAAGGTCCCTTGAGATTCCATATGAATTTTAGGATGGGTCTTTCTGTTTCTGTGAAAAGTGCCATGAGATTTTGATAGGGATTTTATTGGACCTGTAGATTGATTTGGGTAGTATTGTCATCTTAACATGAAGTCTTCCGATCCGTGAACACAGCTATTCTTCCATTTATTTATGTCTTCTTGAATTTCTTTCAGCATTGTTTTGTAGTTTTCAGTGTACAAGTCTTGTCTCCTTGGTTACGTTTAATTTTAAGTATTTTATTCTTTTTGATGCTATTATAAAATGAAATTGTTTACTTAATTTCCTTTTTGAATTTTTTATTACCAGTATATAAAGATGGAACTGATTTTCCTGTGTTGATTTTGTATCCTGCTACTTTGCTGAATTTCTTTATTATCTCTAACAGATGTGTGTGTGTGGGGGGGGTGGGGGGGGTGTAAAATCTTTAGCGTTTTCTACCTAAAGACCATGTCACCTGTGAATAGAGGCAATTTTTCTTCTTCTTTTCCAGTTTTGATACCTTGTATTATTCATGCTATTTTAATGTGACCAAAACATTGCTTCTCAGGAGTTCCACCAAGATCATAGGAAGTAGAATTCCAGAATTTCAGATAGACGTTTCATGGTGCTATCATCAAAGTGCATCGAGTGAGAATGGAGGGAGTTAATCTTTTTCATCTATTATTCAATTTTTTTTTTTTTTTTGGTTTTCAAGATTTTGTTTATTTGAGTAATTTGTTGCTAGTATGCATTTTGGCTTTTTGAGATAACCATTCAGACAGGTGTGGGACAATATCTCATGATTTTGATTTTTACTTCCCTAATGATAAGTGTTGTTGAGCATCTTTTCACGTGCCTGTTGGTCATCTGTACTTCTTCAGAAAAATGTCTTTTCAGGTCCTATGCCTATTATTCAATTTTTTTTTTTTTTTGGTTTTCAAGATTTTGTTTATTTGAGTAATTTGTAGCTACTATGCAGTTGTTTTGTTTGTTAGGTCCTCTCTTCCTTAAAGTCTGGAAGCAACTCTACCTCCATTTCTTTAGACTCTTGTTTCCTCTTGTCAGTGCTCCATACAGCCAGTCATCTTTCCAAAACGTACCTCTCTTCTTACATTCATGTGTTTCAGAAAAGCCTGATGGTTTTCCAGTTTTACAAGATAAATTCCAAACTTCCTGGCACACTCAAGACCCTCTGTGATCTGACCTTAATCAATTTCTCTACTCGCATCTGTCACCCCTTGCTCCAGTAGGTCTCCACTCCATCCGCATTGGACCCTGAATGCCTTACTGATCATACCTTGTAATTTCACACTCTCTGCTTTAATTTCTGCATTTCCTCTACCTAAAATGTCTTCCTGCAAATTTTTCCAGGTAAAAATCTATGCATCTTTCAAGGTGAAGTCCAACTGCCACCTCCTCTGAAACTTTAGCATCCTCAAGTGTATTTTTATAGCTTCCTGTTCTGTGCTTTGTTAAACTAGCTTGCTACATGAAACCTAACAGTTATCCTGGAGTATCAGAATTAATTGTATGTATTTCAACCTGCATGGAAATTGTGAGCTCCTTGAGCAAGAAAGGCAGCTGTATTATCTTTGCGTCTCCAGTGAGTGCCTAACTCAGTGTCCAGCTTATGTAGCCTGCTTGAGAAATATTCAGTCAACAAACTTGTATTTGAATGGTCATCCTTCCTGGCTGCTTTAAGAGCATGTTTTATGTCTTGAGACTATAGACTCAGTCTTTACACTTCTTTGCATCTAAGTAACAAATGATGGCATATCATTAGTAAACATAACCCTCCCACTACCTCCTTGTCCCTGATTTCCTGAATCAAACACCAGATTCCATTGCAGCTAAAACAAACAAACAAATAAACAAAAAACCCAAAGGATTATTAATTTGAAAGCTCTGCTTGGTTTGCTTTTGTGTGGAGGGGACTGATATTATATTATTTATAATAATAAATGTGTCATATGCTAGCCAGCAGCATGTCCTGGGACTGAGGTAATCAAAGGAACCATGTCCATGGTTTTCACTGTGCCTTTTGGGGTCTCTTATCCCCTAGTTCTAACATAATATAAATGTAAATCATGAATCCAAAGAATCGTGAAGAATAAATATCGTAACTCAGGACTGATGTGATTCAAACCCAACTCGGGGGAGAGCACATAGCCTCAGTTGTCCATAGTGGGTCTTTTAGTGTCCGTCTCACTGGATACTGTCCCGATTAATAGCATCTGAGTCAAGGGAGAGGTTACAAGACTATCCATTCAGAGAAACAGTCCTGTACTAAAACCTCACATACTTAGATGGTAAGGAGAGAGGCTTATCTCATTTAGGAAAAAGTTACTATAAATAGAGCACTGTAGACGTTTTGAACAAGCTGCTAAGAAAGTATTATATTAAGTATTGGTTTGTTGAACCCCTTTCAGAGGGTAAATCACAACCATCACCTTGATATCAGCTGACAGAATGAAATGGGTACTTCTTAAAAGTTGGGCATTCGTTCTCTTGAGCATTTCTTTGTTCTTTAGGAGGCATCTGTGGAGGCTCTGCAGAGAGCTTGCTATGTGCTAGGCTTCATGCTAGGTATCCAGGTTACAAAGGTGAAGGAGAGAGAGAGGCCCTGCCCCAGTGGAGTTTACCCTGCAGTGCAGAGGTTAAAATTCGCCTCACATGTGCTCACACAGACTCACGTACATGATTACATTATTAACTCCTTACAAACTGTTTCTTCATAGACGGCTCAAAAATAAACTCAGCCTTTCCTAGTTGGAGGGAGGGCCAGGGGTACGATACGCTCCTTCCACTTCCAGCACAATTTCCCAGAAGCTCTAGAACGACTTGTCTTTTTGCTGAAAGATGTAGGTGAAGACAGTCTAGTCAGCAGTGGGGAGAGTTTTCTGAAGAAAGGCTGTTTACTCTGTGTAGTTTGCTCGCCGCCTTTGTGCAAACAACCCACACCCATGTTCAGTCACGCTGTTCATTACTTCATGCTAATGAACCGTTGGCACCGAAGTTTGCTTGTACTTGATTGTGATCCCGATGTACGTGACACTTGCCCTTCTCACCCTGACTTTAGTCTGTCCCATGTTTTCCTGGAGACTCAGCAAGAAACTCCATCCAGAATATTCCTTCTTACGGATGCTCCATTTGCCTACTAGCTGGGTAATTTATTTCAGATAATTCCCACTGTGTCCTACTCCAGCTGCCTTGGGTTTGGTGCTTTGATTATCTTTTGTGCGAGGGCCAGGGCTTTTCAGCTTTCTATCGATTCTTTTCTATACTGAGATGCAAATAGCCCACTGGCCATAGTGGGGAATGCCCAGGCCATGAAAGTTGCAGAGATCATAGGGCCTTTGTCACCGGACCTCAATGCCTATATTGATGCCTGTCGTGCTTTAGGGTTTCATTTGCATTGATTCATAGGCTTCCCCCACCCCCAGAACTGGCATTCGATAATTGCATGTTACTTCACAATAAATCCATATTCACATTCTCAGTTTCCAAGAGTATAAAGTACTAAAGATAGTTACCAGGGGAAGTGAAATATAGCTTTCTCTCTGCCAGAGGGGAATCTGTTCTCTGCCGTTTTTCATTAATAACAAACTTCTGTTGTGAGTGTTAGAGTTTTTAAAAAGAATTTCTGGTTGAGTACTTAACTGGATTCCTCGTTAAACATCTGAACGTTTATTTTAATATTTTTCATCTTATTTTAGTGACTTTTGTTTTCCTTCGCCTCCTGCAGGGGAAAGGTTGTAAGAGTTCTCATTTTAAGCTTTCAGCTTTGTGCATTGAGGTTCAGTTTACCTTCTGATTAAGAAAATGTTTAAAGAAATTGTGCTATCTTACTGGGGTTTAAAGTTGTTTTACTCAAGGCGTGCATTTTAGTAAATCATAGTTTTTGTTTTTACAAAAGTGATAGGCAAGAGTTGGTGATCTGTACCTGAAATACTTGCAGTGAACTCTCTTGCCGAAAAATGTCAAATTGTAAATTATTTGATTATGATGCTATTCAAATTATTTTTTTAAATATATAATATATGAAGAAATAGTAAAGCAACAACAAGGACAGTAAAGCACCAGAGCTCTTAAGAGTCCATTGCAGACATCCAGTTTGGTCGCATTCAATTGTTTCACTTCATACAAACTGTGTTCCAGAAAAAGTTGGAATTATGTTTCTGTATCTGGAGCTCCTTACCAGGGTGAAGCAACTATGGTGAAATGTTTTGTGAAGTGAATTATTTTGTAAATCAAGTCATCGTTTCATAATTGATCACTTTTACATTTGGGGAAACTTAGAGTTGGGAAATATTTGTGCAAAGAGTGCTATGTTATCACTGTGGTGTTATAATAATACCTTACATCCGTATGTGCATCTCCGCATAACCTTTCATTCCAATTCTGAATATAGCTTTGCCACTAACCTGGGGAGCCAGGTGGTTGAACTGTGTCCAGATTTGGGGTAACAAACACACAACATCAGGTGGTCATTTCTTCCACTTTTTACAAAATACTATTTTAAGTGTTTCCCTGATTGAGGACTTTCAAGGTCACAACTAAAATATCCCCATATTGTTGGCATGATGCAAGACTGTTAAATCTTTTGGGGGCTTTCTAAAATTATAAACCATAAACTTGGCCCTCACCAGCAGATGGTTTTTACTGAAGCTTTTCAGAGTCATTTCACCTACCTCAATTACAGCCATTGTCGTCCAACCAGAAGATTCAGGTCTGTTGTTTTGGAAGAAGAGGTTGCTATAGCCTTAGTCTAATCTAGAACTTTCTAAAAGATAGTGTGCTGAAGGCCAGGAGACCATTCCACAGAGTTACTTTTTTTAGTGGTTCTTGGGGCGAATGGCCTAATTTCTATTACGGCCAAAGAAAAAGATGGACGATTTAATCATTTAATACAGAATGTGGTCAGAGAACAGAGCTCATGCTCATGGGGTGTTCCTTTCGGGGGCAGAACGATGCTTCTGCTTATCCAAGAGATGTCTGTAAATGCAAGGTGCTCTTTTTAGGGTCCAGGACTCTGGGTTGAACCAGATCTTTTAAAACTTGGCTATTCTTAAATATAATTAATAAAGTGAAAATAATTCTTATTTTGAAGAGGTTTCTTTTACTAGGGTGAACTTCTAGACAATGCCTATAAGTTAAAATTTATCAGAAGTTTTATTTTTATATTGCAAAGGTGTTAAAGGAAGATAGAAACCAATATTATTAGCTTTGTTGTTTGGGGAAACCTGATTCCCAAACAACATTGTCATTTTTTTAATGGCAATACATGATGAATTTACAGAATTGTCTTCCACCTATAGATAGTACCAGCGATTTTTTAAAAACAAGATTTTCATATTTTTGCTGACTTTGAGTAAATATCTATTGGATGCATAAACTGTGTGAGGATTCACATAGACCTTAGTATTAAAGTTGACATTATAAGTCCAGTAAAGGTATCTTTATGTAAATGGTTGGCCTTCTTTCTACTGTCTTTCTGCTCTTATATTGTTGGTTTTATAAGGAAATTTAAGAGAGAATAGATTCCAAGCATTAAAATAACTTACTGTTTGCTTTTAACTGTGTTGACATGTTTTCGTTGAATCTCTCTTCCTAAAGGATTTGTTTTCTTTAACAACATACGGGTTTCAGCTGAAAAGGGTTCTCACTGGCAAGGTACGTTTTGATTTGTGGCTAGAAAATGGTTCTGCTTGTTGTAGCTTTAATTCTTATACTCGCTAGCCTTAAATACAGCATGGTTGGATGTGTGCTTTGACTCTTTATTTCTTGAACAGAGGAAGAGCTTTACTCAACTCATTTGACTTCTTTTTTTTAAATTAATTAATTTATTTATTTGGCTGCGTTGGGTCTTCGTTTCTGTGCGAGGGCTTTCTCTAGTTGCGGCGAGCGGGGGCCACTCTTCATCGCGGTGCACCGGCCTCTCACTGTCGCGGCTTCTCCTATTGCGGAGCACAGGCTCCAGATGCGCAGGCTCAGTAGTTGTGGCTCACGGGCCCAGTTGCTCCGAGGCATGTGGGATCTGCCCAGACCAGGGCTCGAACCCGTGTCCCCTAGCATTGGCAGGCGGACTCTCAACCACTGCGCCACCAGGGAAGCCCAACTCATTTGACTTCTAATTTGACCAGGAGAAAGAGCAGAAGTATGGCCTAGCGGTAATTTGCCAGAGAGCTTTTTTACCCTCTTTGCTTGGGCTAGCATGTTCATGCCATGCTATGTTACACTGTGTCAAAAAAAGGAGCACTTTTCTAAATCTTTCTAAATATAACTATGGCAAAGATAACTTCTATTGATTCAGGTCTTTTAATGTGTACTTGAAGCCTTGAGATGATTATTCAGACTTTCATAGACACCTTCTACAAATTTCTTTTTTATTTGGCTGGGTGGGAAGAGGAAGCAATATTCCTCTTAATTTTAACAAATGTAATTTTGAAATGAAAATGATAGTAAAATAGAGACATTAAAATTCTCTTTAGAAGAGTAGACGTAATGATTCTTTTTTTTATAAATTTATTTATTTATTTTTGGCTGTGTTGGGTCTTCGTTTCTGTGCGAGGGCTTTCTCTAGTTGCGGCAAGCGGGGGCCACTCTTCATCGCGATGTGCGGGCCTCTCACTGTCGCAGCCTCTCTTGTTGCCGAGCACAAGCTCCAGACGCGCAGGCTCAGTAGTTGTGGCTCACGGGCCTAGTTGCTCCGTGGCATGTGGGATCTTCCCAGACCAGGGCTCAAACCCGTGTCCCCTGCATTGGCAGGCAGATTCTCAACCACTGTGCCACCAGGGAAGCCCCGTAATGATTCTTTATACCTGTAGCTTATGGAGAGACTAGAGACAAAATCAGTCCATTGAAATAACATGTGTCACAAAGTCTTGTGAGAAAGATGACTTTTGCTCTCACTGGACATAAGCTGACCAAGAACCACTGCTTAGATGACTTCTTGTCATTTATTCCACACCACCCTCTCTCCCCAGCCTTGTCCCTGGGAGAAGGGCCAAAGTTTGAGGCGTGTGTTTGCTGTGAGTCCCTTGAGATCATCATCTTTAAACAAAGTTAGACAGGAAGGAGGCTCTGGCCTCGGGAAAGCCAGGCGTTTGCCCGGTGAGGGGGCTGGTTTAAGCTCACAGATGTGAGTCAGACCTTGGGTCCAGATCCCAACTCTGCCACCTATTAGCTCCGCATCTGAGGGCAAGTTGTTTCATCTCTTTGTGCCTCAAAACTTGGGCTGAGGGCTTCCCTGGTGGCGCAGTGGTTGAGAGTCTGCCTGCCGATGCAGGGGACACAGGTTCGTGCCCCGGTCCGGGAAGATCCCACGTGCCGCGGAGCGGCTGGGCCCGTGAGCCATGGCCGCTGAGCCTGCGTGTCCGGAGCCTGTGCTCCGCCATGGGAGAGGCCACAACAGTGAGAGGCCCGCGTACCGCAAAAAAAAAAAACACCTTGGGCCGAGTGTATCTACCTCACATGGGTGTTGCAAGGATTAAATGGCACCAAGTAAATACCCAATGAACGCCAGCCTCTATTGCTTTATGTGACGATCTTCTACCTCGCCATTAACTGTCATTCTTAAAATACTGGAGTTCCTGTCAAAAGTTTTATTTTTGTACATGCCATTAACATGGCAGCAGCGCTTCTGCTTTTGCGTATTACGGCAGACAGACTGGAGTTGTCAGAACAAGCTTAATGTAAATAGCGTGTGTTTAATTGGTTATGGTTTTACCAAACACATAATCAGTTTATTTTCTGGTTCAGAACGTGTAAGTGTCTGTGGGCTTAGGAACGGGTCCGGTATGATTTCGGTAACATATGTGGCCTTAGGATTACTGTTTGGGAAAAATAAACACTAGTTGTATTGAAATTATCTAGGGCCATATAGTGACAGTGAGGCCGTCTCATCGAGCCTGTGGGTGTGCGCTTCCATGCCTATTACGTTGGGGGGTGCTCTTACAGCAGGCCCGGAAATAGTTGGAAATTTGGCTCTTTGCACCTGGCAAACCAGCCAGGTATCAGTACACGTCTATCTTCACTGGTTTGTATGGTCACAGGGAGTTGAGGATGCTGCCTGCACACCCTCCTCAACACATCAAGGGCCACGTGAACAAAAGTAAATAACGACAAAATATCCAGATACAATATAATCTGAGGGTTATGTAACCTACTGTTATCATTTTAAAATTTAAGTTAGTTTTCTTTTGTTGTTGTTTTTTTTTTTTTTTTTTTTTTTTTTTTTTTGAACGACACGAACCCGTGTCCCCTGCATCGGCAGGCGGACTCCCAACCACAGTGCCACCAGGGAAGCCCCTGTTCTTTCTTTTCTTTTTCTATTTTTTTTTTTTTTTTAAGATTTTACTGTCACCCTCAGCTTCATCTTTCTTTCTTTCTTTTTAAAATTTTTTTGGCCCCACTGTGTGGCTTGTGAGATCTTAGTTCCCTGACCAGGGAATGAACCTGGGCCCTCGGCAGAGAGAGTGTGGAGTCCTAACCACTGGACTGCCAGGGACTTCCCTGTTGTTTCTTTTATTAGGTCAAACCACGTGAACTGGAAATATTAGCTTTTGACCTTAAAAATAGCAATCTCATTTGTCCAACCTAATACGTAAATACCAAACAAGATCTACAACATGTACCCTAGCTAGCTGATTATATCTAAATACAGATATTTGTAATATAATATGGGTTAAGGATTGGCATTTAGATTTGCAATGCCAATTTCTTACTTCACTTTTGGGATGAACCTTAGGGAGCTTGGGGTAAGAGAGGATTTCCATTACTTGTTTAATGATAGTGATTCATCACATGTTAATTCCTCATTAAATCATTTGCCCTGGTACCAAATCTTATATAATGGATGGGTTGGAGAGAGACCCAGGTCCTATCATGGTTCATGGGTCAGATCCAGACTGAGGGCCGCTTCCAGCCTAAGCCAACTTACTGAAGTCATGGACTGCCCATCACTTGTTCAGAGTCCATTTGAACTGTAAGTCAGTATATCAGAACTCTTAGAACTATACCCAGTCATCAAGGACATTCATCTAGAAAGCAATATTTATTTTTATTTTTTTAAATTTTTTTTGCTGTATGCGGGCCTCTCACTGTTGTGGCATCTCCCGTTGCGGAGCACAGGCTCTGGACGCGCAGGTTCAGCGGCCGTGGCTCATGGACCCAGCCGCTCTGCGGCATGTGGGATCTTCCCGGACCGGGGCACGAACCCGTGTCAGCTGCAACGGCAGGCGGACTCTCAACCACTGCGCCACCAGGGAAGCCCTAGAAAGCACTATTTTAACACAACCAAATTCTAATTCAAATTCTAATTATTCACAGAATAATTTCTGTAGAAATATCCCTTTATTCTCTGCTCTGTCCCTTTTCCTTTCCCTCTTTGTATCACACCCTCTCTCATCCCTGGTTGATTGTACTATTACTAGTATAATTATAATAACATTACATAATTAGTTCCTACAAGGACACTTCTTGCCCTGTGCTTTTTGAGCCAGAGTGTAGGTGAAAGAATGCTATCTTGAACATTCTTTTACTCATTCATTGTGCAGACATTACTGAGTGCCGACTATATGTCAGTCCCTACACACAGGAGTTTATATTTGAGAAGAACAGACAGACAAGTGGATAGCATGGTTGGGGCCTTAATTGGAATATTTCTACCGAGTGTGTGAAATATGCACAGAAAGTCCATGAAGCCCCAGTGAGGAGAGTGTGGAAAGGCCAGTGAAGGTGACTGAAACTGAGCAAGGGTTCCCCAGGAGGAGGAGGAGAAACCTGTTAGGTAGACGGAGCAGCAAGGCCAGTGGCTTAGGTGAATAGGTGGGTGAATCTTCAGACTTGGGTCATACAAGAAAATGGACTTAAATAATAAAGTTTTTCTCAGTATCAATATTTTGACTAATATGGTATTGCTTCTTTTCTTTGCTCATTCTTATTTATAAATTGGCTCTCTAATAGGTGGTTCGGTTCCTTATGACTGCAATTTGTTTTGTTTTTAATTGAAGTATAGTTGATTTATAAAGTTATGTTAGTTTCAGGTATACAGCAAAGTGATTCAGTTACACACACACACACATTTTCAGATTCTTTTCCCTTATAGCTTATTATAAGGTATTGAATATAGATCCCTGTGCTATACAGTAGGTCCTTGTTGGTTATCTTTTTTATACCTAGTAGTGTGTATCTGTTAATCCCAAACTCCTGATTTATCACCCCCACCCCTTTCCCCTTTGGTAACAATAAGTTTGTTTTCTGTGTCTGTGATTCTGTTTCTGTTTTGTAAATAAGTTCATTTGTATCATTTTTTTAAGATTCCACGTATAAGTGATAACATATGATATTTGTCTTTTTCTGTCTGACTTACTTCACTTAATATGATAATTTCTAGGTCCATCCATGTTGCTGCAAATGGCATTATTTCATTCTTTTTTATGGCTGAGTAGTATTCCACAGTGTGCATATATATATATATATATCTCCCACATCTTCTTTATCTGTTTCTCTGTCAATGGACATTTACATTACTTCCATATAAAATTTATATCATTCGTGTTTTTCATCTTGTCTTTGAGGTCTCGTTTAATTGAATTGATGTTCTTCTTTAATTATTTTATAGAGAGAAGAAACTGTTAGGCATTTCTTCCTGTTCCTTGAGTTATATTTTCTTCTGATAGAGAGATGGGATCAAAAGACAGAATCATTGTGTTTGTCCATGCCTTTTCTCTCTCTCTCTCTCTCTCTCTCTCTCTTTTTCCCCTTGTTATAGTTTGTGTGAGTAGTTCTCATGCATTTCTTTTCACTTTGATCATGCTTGGGTAACTCAGGTCACATTTTCTGTTGGTGTTGATATAATGAAGATTTCTTTTTGAACTGTTTGCCGTGCTGTCAGACAGTGGAGTGTTTTCCTTCCTTTATTTTGTGACCCATTCATGTTTGTTGTTGCTGTAGCCTAATGTAATAGCTGGGGAAGTGGGAAAACCCAACTGAGGTGGAATGTGGTCTTCATTGGGATACCGGGGCTCGGCTTTCTCTCTCCTAAGAGTTTGTTAAATGTGCTACATCACTGTTCACGTTGCTTGCTTAAGGGTGGGGGAATGGGTACACCAGAACCAGTCTGTCTTTAATTTATTCCTCCAGTTCCTGGTGAATTTCTAGAGGCTTCATTTCAACCAGGATCAGCCTGACCATTGACTTTCCATCTTTCCACTCATTACTCTCCTGAAGCAATTTCTGCTGCTCTTAGATCCGAAAAAGATGAAGAAGGCCACACAGTTTGCTTCCTTTTCTGTGGGTCTTCAGGAATTTTTTTCTTAGCTTGATCAAGGAGTTCTAAAGTTTAATGTATTAGGTTATATACTTTTGTTTGGATGCCCTTGGCGGAGTATTTTTGCCAGTTTTTAGTGATTGTGTTTTGTAGGACACTGTTGCTCACTTTGTTAGTCGTGGGAAGGATATTCTGTGGTTTAGTTTTCAGCAGTCATCGTGACCCGATTGTTTTGCCAGTTAGATGACCACAAACAATTTTTCTAGCTCTAATTGATTCATTTTCTAAGCCAGTGAATCAATCGGGGCCTTCTGATCACAGCCATCCGGCTAATGTGTTCTTCTTTGTGTTTATAGAGACACAAAAACAAGCTAAGCTGTCTTCTCTTTGGAAGTAAATTTGCTTCTTATTCATTCTACAAACATAAGGAGAAGTGTGTTAAGGCCACACGTACATCGTGACTCTGGGAGGTACCTTCGGCCCATCTGCCTCCGTCTTCAACAGATGCCCGTGCTGATCAGTAGCCTCAGTGTGGGTTGGAGGGAAGAACTTGGTGTCCGCACCTTCCCTCCGTTGCCTTGCAGGCTCCATCAGTTCTCTGTATTCCTACATCGTCACGTGCCTAGGCAAGGTTGTTCGGCGGCCTTGTCCAAGAAGTCATCGTGCCTGATCCATGAATCAGTCAGTCTAACATGCCATAAAAGTAATGTGACTTTGCAAACACCACCCAGTCTCTTGGGAGACTTAGCGCTTCTGGGATGAAAACTTCCATCAGCTCCAGAAACTAGAGCCTCAGAAGCATATGTAATTGCCCTACTTGGCAGTCCTGTTCTGAATCATCCTTTTTCCATGGCACGGGCTATGTGAGAATCGAATACACTTGGGAATGAGGGGGGTTGGTGTTTTGCTTTAGTTGTTAGGGTGTCTGACACCATAGATTTGTTTTGGGTAACACTCCCGCACTCTTTACAGAGGCACCTGTAGAGTTAGTTGTTGACTACCTTCCCCTAACTTCTTTTTTATCTCAACTCACCTATTTTATATGACCAGCGGGGTTCTCTGACCTATGGGCAGGGTGACATAATCTCAAGCAGTAAAATCTTCCAAAGATTTACAGAGTGAAGGGGAAGTCGGTTCTTTTTCCTCCACTTAACCTCTCTCCTCCCCCAACTCCTTTCAGGAGAAGGAAAGGCATTTTCTCTGCTTCATGGAAACTTGCAGAATTGGGACGAGTGTGCTTACTTGTTATTCAAGTCTCCCTAGACGTGGCTGTAGGACTCCTGAGGTCTTATATTTTCTCGTTCCTTATAGGGAAAGTAGCAACATTATTTGGGGGTGATTAAAAGCAGTTCAGAGTTCATGAGTTTTAAGAAAAAGAAGAGAGTTTCTTGTGGAATGTAGCATCCCTTTGCTGTTCCTTTGGTTTTGTAGTTAGTTTTTTAAACAGTTTCTTTAAGTGAATTAAGTGCTGACAAGTCTTTGCCTCTAGGGGATGGTGACATTACCTCAAATTCTCACATACTTTTTACAAGTATGAGTATCATGTAATTATCTTCTCCTCCTCCTTCTTCTTCAAATCTGGTGACAACTGGTTAATTTTGAAACTGCCAGAGAGATTATTTCAGTGTTACACTGTGCCTCTGGGAGAACAATGGAAGTTCATCTTTTTTTTCCACATGCTGACAAAAATCTCCTAATTTCAGAGGGCAATGATGTCACCAGCTAATGAGCAAAATATTTCTTACTAAACAGATGAGTCCTCCCCTGACTCCTTTGTGAAATAAGGGGGAAAGAAACCCACAGTGTGTTTCATAGTTGATATAGTTACTGCAATTCATAAACACTTTTTAAAGTAATTCTAACTTCTTCGAAGAGTGAAACACATTTTTCTCTAAACACAAAGAATCACACATGAACCTGATGGCTGTGATCGGAAGGCCCCGGCCACGGCCGGACAGTGATGACTGGTAGCTGGTCTTGAACGTACCCAGCTGGAGCCACTATGCTGCCCCCAAGGTAGGGAGTGACCTTGAATGCCTCACTTCTTGGACCAGTGGCGGGAGATCAGGCATGTTGGAGAGATTATGAAATCAAGCTTGGAGAAGAGGAAGGCCGTGAGGCTGTTGTTGCTGGGTGTCACGTGCTGTTTATAAGGGCAGCAGCAGCAGCTGAACTCTTCTTTGACCGTCCAGATAGGCAGCATCTAAGGTCAGCAAGAGCCATGTAAACACGGGACTTCTGGGCTCATATAGGGACATGGAAATGCCCCCAGAGCCATGGCGAGTGCCCGTCCCCTCACTGAAGCATGTCTCAGTTTCCCCAGCCAGAGGTGATTTCACCCACTTCTGAATCCTTGTATCTCTTTGTTCCTCTTACCCATTTATCACAGCTGACTTACATTAATTATATTTCTGAACTTCTCTTGGGGCATCTCTACCCCCAGACTTCTAGATTATAAGCTTTGTAAGTCCAGGTGAAGCCACCTTACTCATACTGCTATTCCTGCTTCTTCCTAATGCCTCGAATCAGTACATACCTCCATTGATTTCAATCAGGAAGTATCTATCTATCGCAAATATAGATATGATCTTTAGTTGTCTCAGTGGGGAAGAATATTGTAATGTTCAGTGTTGGCAGTTGTGTGAAGAAATAGGTACTCTTTTTGTACTACTTGTGAGATTTTAAAATAATACAGTGTTTCTTCTGAGCACATTAATATGTATCAAAAGACTTAACGATACGCCCATTCTTTACCCAGCAGTTCAACAATCTAATCATTTATTCTAAAGAAAGAATGTATTAGGTGCATTAGAAATTTTACCACAGTGTTCATCGGAGTATATTTTACAATATTGAAAAATTGGAAACATGCACATGTCCAATGATTGAGGATAGTATTTAAGTAAAGTATGGTGTATTTCTGTGTCTGAATACTATTGAATCATTAATGTATTGTCATATTTTATTTTTTGAATATGTGTTGATGTGGGGAAATGTTCAAAACATATTAATTTTTAAAAGCAAGTTATAAAACAGTTTGAACAGTGTACATTGAGGGCCCCAGGGTTTCTCTAAAGGAAACATTAAGAGGCAGCAGTGTGGCTCAGAGGGTCACAATTATAAGTGGGCACTTTGTTTCTATTTACACCTGTGTTCATTTGAGGGAGGCTTTGGGGACCTTGATAGTAACTGTGGAGTGGGGGGCGGGGGGGGGGTGGAACAGCTAAAGATCACAAGGTCATCCTTTTTTTGTTTAAAAAAAAGTAACATAGGGCTTCCCTGGTGGCGCAGTGATTGAGAGTCTGCCTGCTAATGCAGGGGACATGGGTTCGTGCCCCGGTCCGGGAAGATCCCACATGCCGCGGAGCGGCTGGGCCCGTGATCCATGGCCGCTGAGCCTGCGCGTCCGGAGCCTGTGCTCCGCAATGGGAGAGGCCACAACAGTGAGAGGCCCGCGTACCACAAAAAAAAAAAAAAAAAAAGTGTATTGTGTGTGTGTGCATGCGTGTGTGTATGAAGATATAAACCAAAATATTACTAATTTTTCTGATTAGGAAGATATGAGTATTTCCTTTCTCTTTTTTTCTGTATCT
The DNA here is from genome assembly GCF_003031525.2 of Neophocaena asiaeorientalis asiaeorientalis. NCBI lineage: Eukaryota > Metazoa > Chordata > Mammalia > Artiodactyla > Phocoenidae > Neophocaena > Neophocaena asiaeorientalis. The sequence continues at coordinate 4,554,574 of NW_020173666.1, forward strand.
GCATTTTCCAAATTTTCTAATTAAAAATATATCTTGTATTAGTAGGAATAAGCAATAAATGTTACTGAAACGCAGACAGAGGAATGGAAATGACAGTGCTCTTTGGCCTCTTGAAGTTCAGTGAAGGGCTAGTAATACTGCGATCATGTATTGAGCTAAGTCCTAAGAGAACATTTGTTAGGTTGCTTTGCAGCCACCTGGCCTAAGGAAGATGAGGAGGAAAGCCAGGAAGGCTTTCCAGAGGAGGTGACACACGAACTGAATCTTTTTGTTTTTTTGGCTGTGTTGGGTCTTCGTTGCTGCGCGCGGGCTTTCTCTAGTTGCGGGGCGGGGGGGCTACTCTTCGTTGCATTGCGCGGGCTTCTCATTGCGGTGGCTTCTCTTTGTTGCAGGCTCTAGGTGCGCAGGCTCAGTAGTTGCGGCACACGGGCTTAGTTGCTCTGCGGCATGTGGGATCTTCCCGGACCAGGGCTCGAACCCGTGTCCCCTGCATTGGTAGGCAGATTCTTAACCACTGCGCCACCAGGGAAGTCCTGAACTGAATCTTGAAGGATGAGTAGGAGCTAGGGAAGTAGATGGGGGTGGACAGAGATCTTCCCCAAAGAGGAATCCTCAAGTGCAGAGGTGTCCAGACACGTGAGAGATGGGGTACCTGAGATGCTGTGAGGAAGTCGCAGTATGAGAACCAGGTGCTGTGAGAGGCTGTTTCCACATAGTGTCTGCATAGCTGAGCGTAACGTGCACAGAAACTGGAAGAAGGGCTCTGAGCACGCAGTCCTGCTTTTCACAATATGGCCCTTGGACTTTGCTCTGAGGACCTAATGAATAGTTGCTTAGAGTGGGAATGAGATGCTCAAATCTGTCCTCTGAAAATTTACGTACTTACTATGTGCTGGGTAAGTTCAAGTCCACTACCCAGCGAACAAGACCAGCGATGCTCTTCCTTCGTGAAGTTGATCTGCCCTGTTGCCACCTTCCCTCCACCAAGAAGCGTCGCACGGTGGCCTGGCCCAGGCTAGTCTTTCGAATATCCCACAGTTTACTTAGATACACAGCCAGGGCTGGGAGCTGTGGGGCTGAAGAGTCTCAACTTCTTCATTCTCTGTGCATTGTTTGCTGCAGGCCCACTGGTGCACTGGGCACCCCACTTACAAGGAGGGGAGTGGACATGGTCCCTGTCCCTGTGGTGTCTCCTGTCTTCTGAAAGAGAAGCCCTTGTTGGGTGCCCATGGAGTGTCTCCATAAACACCTGGCTCCTCTGAGAGTGGCAGCAGTGACAGTTAAGAAGGGAGGTAAAGGGACTTCCCTGGCCGTCCAGTGGTTGAGACTTTGAGCTTCACTGCAGGGGGCTCAGGTTTGATCTCTGGTTGGGGAACTAACATCCTGCATGCCGCTTGGTGCAGCCAAAAATAAGGGGAATGGGCAGGAGGAGAGACCACCGGGAGGCCAAGCAGGTCCTTCCCTCCACCCGCCTCACAAAACCTGTCTCTTGACTTGAGGACACGGCGAGGGGTAAGGGTGAGCTGGGACAAAGCAAGACAGAGGCATGGACATATATACACTACCAAACGTAAGGTAGATAGCTAGTGGGAAGCAGCCTTATAGCACAGGGAGATCAGCTCGGTGCTTTGTGACCGCCTAGAGGGGTGGGATAGGGAGGGTGGGAGGGAGGGAGACGCAAGAGGGAGGAGATATGGGGATATATGTATACGTATAACTGATTCACTTTGTTATAAAGCAGAAACTAACACACCATTGTGAAGCAATTATACTCCAATAAAGATGTAAAAACAACAACAACAGCAACCCGGCTCTTGAGGCCCAGCTCCCTCGATCTCACACTGTAGAGGTTTCAGGACCTTCCAGGCTCCAGGCCTCACAGTTAAGGTCTCCTTTCATTCTCTCAAAGGACCCTAAGAGGCTTGTCACTGCCTGTTTTATAAATGAGGGTTCACAAGTGGCATAAAGGAGACCTCAGCCTATGTCTGCGGGATTCCAGAGTTCTGGCTCTGAATCCTGCCCAGAATCTTCTGTGTATCTAAACAACCTGTTCAGACTCACCCTCAAATGTTGGCCATTATCACTCGCTTTCATGTGTTTTTGCTACTTACATGGCACCTAAAACAGCAGTTTGCAAGAATTAAAATCTCTCTTGTTTGAATTCCCATCAGTAATAGAGGGAATGCAGATGTAATCATCACTTACCAAGCTCCAGTGGTCGATTATACACAATTATATACAAAATTCATAAAACATCAACACTTTAACACAAATGTTATTAGACGACGTTTACGTGGAGGAACACTAAGACCCATAGGAGTAGAGTGATTTGCTGGAGGACTTGGAAATTAATGCCCGGCTGTTCTAGCTCCAAAGTCTGTGAGTATCTCCCCACTGTCTTCGGGGCATGCACGTTTTCTTAGTTTTCATGAAGTAACAAAGAAATTCAAGTGAGACTTCTACTGACAGTCTTAAGGAATTAGCACAACGATGCATGCAGCGTGGTGCTCAGTCTTGGGTGAAGGAAGCCCGGCTAGAGTTAGGGTGTTGCAGGAGCAGAACCATGAAGTGTCACAGTCTTCCTCTGCCATGTACTGTCTGTGAAATGAGATCATGTGTGCAGATACTCAGCAGAGTGCCCGGGGATCGTGAGCATTTGAGAAATACGGGTGATTGAAGTCCCACCTTGGGAAAGCACTGCCACCACTTGTGGCACATGTGGGTCCTCAGATGGCAGTGTGGGAGGGAGCGGATGTGAAACCAGAGAGGGCATCAGGGAATGGCTTTGCGAAATGGGAAACAGACAGTATAGGGAAGGTGTGGCGAACCATTGTGGGGAGAAATAATAGGAAATTCGATAAATGATGGGAGGAGACATTTTGGGGGCAGAAAAATTGAGGGAAAGGGAATTTCATGCAGAGTGAGAGATGCCAAAGGGACGAAGGAGAGCAGGACAGGTGCCCAGGAAAAGAGGGTGAGCTCTGGCCGTCTGGGATACCCCAGGATCTCTGCTGTGTGATATCCTACCAAGAGAGGGGCCCTCGCATAGTACATAAATAAAGACCCACACAGTGAGAGGCACCTAGGAGTGGGTAGCTCGGACTTCACAATGGGAATACATGACTTACCCCACTGAGTGAATTTAGCCCTGAAGATACAGACATGACTTACAACCTGTGTCACGGAAACGTCCCATGGGTTTTCAGTCCCGCCTTTTTAGGTGGTGTTCTGTTTAAGTAACAGAATGTGATGTCGCTCCCTAGACAGCCCTGAGAAAATTAAATGACCATCTAGTGACAGAGTCCCCGTGCTTACATTTTAGAATCCAAGAGAACTCAGCTGCTCTGAACTGATCATTGAAACAATTTGGTTAAGACAGTTTTAGAAGCATCAGTGAAGGGGACCTACGTTTACTCTAGTGGTTAAAATAGAAAAGAAAAAATAAAAAACGAAGCGGGAGAGAGACAGAAAGTGACAGCTTTAGGAGAAAACCACAATCATAAGTTTTAATTCAGGAATTTCAAAAATAGCCCTTGGAAGGTGTCTATTTTCAATTGCGACGACTCCCTTCAGGGGGTGTTGGGAAGACTATCTGCAAAAAAGATCTTTTTTCAGTTCAGTCACTCGTGAGGGTGAGTCCTTGTCCCGGATTTGCTGAGATTCTCGCGTTCTTTTTTTTCTTTCTCTGGAATTCCATAGACAGTAATTAAGGAACTGGAGGCCAGCGGGAGGTCAGGGAGCCTTCGTCAGTGAAAACAGGGATTGTTTGCCACGTACAACACTCCCTTTTTTCCTTGTGGTGAATGGGAGATTTGCTTAGAGCTGATGACTTCTGCCTTTCTTACAAGTTATGCAGTTAGCGAGGAACTGGGGGATCAGGCAGCAAGCAGCTAATTGAAAGCAGTGTCTTCACTTGCTTCTCCTTCGGATTGTAAGCTGTGCCGGCACAGCCTGCCCGATCATGTAACTTCCAGGGAGTATGTTCGAGGAGTGCCTCACCATCACTTTGAGATTACAGAGGTGGCAAGCAGGAGTGAAGACGCGCTCGGAGTGGGGAGGGGGCGGGGGTCCCGGACGAGCTCAGAATCACCCCTGAGGCCTGCTCAATGCCGAAGCCGGTAAGTTCGCTGGACACGCTTCACGTGAAGGGGGAAATGTGCTTTCCGTCGCTTCAAGGGAAAGCTTTTTAATTGTTCCCGGCTATGATGCTTCCGTCTTTCCTATCCAAATTCCTCTAGATTCACCCTTCTTCCCTTGTTTACTTCCCTACCTTATAACCCAGAGCATTCTTTCCTAGCTTGCTCACGCGATACTAAGGCATAGCTTTTGGAGGAGAGGAGTGAATATTATTTTGAGAATAAAGCGGGCATGCGAGGGGTTCGGTGTACGTGGGGCTGGCAGCTTAGTTTCCACTTGTGGAGGCTTCTCGTGCGGAAGACTTGGTTTCGGGCGGCTTTGCACACGGCTTTTCATAAACCTACGATTGGTTTCCTTCTCTTAACTTGAAGGTTAACGCCATCGACATCGTGTGAATTTCACAGGCGAATATCTGGCCAATTTCAGAATACTTTTCAGAAGTGCATAAATATAGTGTTGCCGTGTGTAGTTCCGGGGCGAGATAAGTTAACTTAGTCGGGACAGCGTGCTACGTGTTTGGAGCTGGGGAAGCAGGCTGAGTAAGTGTGTTTCTGCAAAAGCACAGCTGTAACCCTGTGCTCAGCAAGGTCTCCAGCGGTCCCCAAAAGGGTTCTAGTTGCTCCTTGCAAGTTCAGTTTAATCTTTATTACAGCACGTTACCCCTGTGCCTTCGCGGCTGTGCCACGCAGCTTTTGGAAAGCATTTGTTCTGGCACATCATGATTTGCAAGAACTGTTTGTTACAAGGTCAGGGGCGAGTGAAGCATCTGTTACCGACCTGCAGTGACAGGCTTCTGCTGAACAGTAAGGGGATGCTTTTACTTTGCTCCATCCAGCACACACATTTTTGTATCTACAGATGCTATTAATTGTGTTCCTTTTTTTCTGATTATCCTTAATGTAGCTGTGTTATAAAAAGTTCTCCACGCTGGCTCCATGTCTTTCCCATTAGAACATTGCAGATGTGTCAAGGACGCACATGTTCCAAAAGAAGCCGAGAAGGAGGGAGGCTCCACCCTCCGTCACAAGCCAAAAGGGCCCCATAGGCTCCTCCTCATTCAGCAGCCTGGCAGGCGAATTGTGTACTCTCTCTTTAAAGCAGCTATAGTTTTGTGCCTTGGCTTGGTCAATTTGTTATGGTTTAAAACTGTGGAGCCAGCTGTCTGCAATCTGATGTAATGTTGCCATGGAAACCAGAAATGAAACACTTAAGCATTCACCACAGAATTACTACATATAGCATTAGCCAAAGTAATTAAAAGTTGAGCCATATGGGCTTTCTGGTGGAAAAATATGCAAGAGAGAGGCTGGAAATTAAATGTTTCTATTTACAGTATTGTAAATCCACATCCTTTGGCGGGGTAAATCAGTTGCCTTTTCTACTACAGGTTTGGAGGTGGGGGGGGGTTTATACAGATGATTGAGTTTTCACCTTCTAATTTAGAAGCTGGTCAAACTAAAGTTTATCTTAGCACTCTGACCTGGGCTAGGACAGGGAAGGGAAGAGATACCATCTTGTGTTTGAATGTATATAAACATACACTGTTATTTTCTTCACTGTAGTTTATTTAAAACCTGTTTTATAGTAACTCTGAGTCTATTTCTTGGAATCAATCATTCATTTTATATACATTGCAGATTTCCCTCATCTTCTACAAAGTTCCTCTAGGTGTGGGGGTTTCCTTTATATACCCATATCTGTTTCTTAATTTTAAAAAATTCTCACACCCCCATCTCACACATATATCTCTGGGGGGGGGTGTATTTTCTGAATAAAAAGACAAGTCTTTTCTTCAGCATTTGGGAAGTGGCACATGCTTATTTAAAAGGAGAGACGCGAAATGAGGAATTTAAGCTTTACTCCCTAGTTTAAAAGAAAACTGCATGCCGTTTACGGAGTCTTTATGTTGAAACAGCTGGAGAGAATTTTTTAAAGGCAAATATTTCACAACTCTTTTTCCTCTGGACTCAGAAGGAAGCGAGAAGTCAACACCTCTCTCAATAAAAAGCATCCTTGGGATACACTGTTCAACTACCTCCAGTGACTTCCGGGCTCACTTAAGAGGAGATTTTCTATTTTTAAAATGATAAGATATATATATGTATCTTGAATGACTTTGGTTTTATCCTACATGTCTCTTCATATAAATTGTGCTGCATCTGTCTCACCTAGTGTTCAAAAACATGCTAATGCAAAGAAAGTTACTGGTTGCTATGATTTGGGATTTGTCAGTGGCAAACACCTCCAGACTTTTCATTTTTTTAAAGAAAAAGAAAAATAACACTAACTCAAAGTTCTAAAGAGTTCTTGTTCCTCAAAAATAGATGGAACATGTGAAAGCAATTAAATAGGTACCTGGAATATGTTCTTTTTTGCCCCAGTGAATCTGGGGCAGAGGAAAGTAGGACTGGTGGGGCATGGGGTGGGGTAGGGGAGGTCATTGCCTTGAAATCTGTTGTCCTGGTTCAACTGTTTTGATTTTTCTCTGAAAAGCTCCTTCCGGTGGTCTGTTTCCTACAAGTGATTTGTGTCTTCGGTGGACTCAAGATTTTTGTATTACTCCTTTCCAGGTCCCATTTCTCTTTTTACTTCCCCCCAGCCCCCACGCACACCACCACCAGCAACCCCCAGGCTAGGTATGAGTGATCTTCATCCTGTGATGCAGCTTCCTGGAACTGATTTACGGACAACCTGTGCTTATTTCATTTTCACTTGACTTCAGAATTTTTTAACGTGAGGGTTATAGGTGGTCTAGATGTGTAGGTACAGAAGCTTTCTGTAATCAAGTGTTGACTCTTCTATTAGAAGTACTTGGCTCTTGAGATACATCAAGAAGGCAGCATGTTTTTCAGTGTTTGTGTGTAACTCCAGGCACTGTGGTTTTGTTCAGGTGCTGATTACCCAGAATGAGGGCTAACCAAGTTCTCATTCCTCTGGTTGACCACTCTGACCATTCCATCGCAAACCAACAGTTCATCCAAGAAAAAGTAAAATTCAAATCAGACGATTGCCATTATGTAGTAGAAGCTGTACTTATTATTTTAATTTGTTACATTTTAAGATTTAGACCAAATGCCTTAAGCCTGATTACCAGCATGCAATGTATCCTCCTTCCCCTGTTATCTGGGCGTTGATTTCTGCTCTTCATTACCGGGTAACCAGCAGTTAACCTTCATTCTGAAATGTGTATGCAACATTTTACCTAGGACCTTTAAAGAAATTGGACATTGACATACTTCACAGAAGGGAAGCCTGAGAAATACCCCTGTCCCGATGACTGGCCATTCATGGGTTGTAATAATTATTCTTTAGCGAGTTAATGGTTTGCTTATAATTTTGCAGTGAGAAAGTGCAATGGCTCCAGTGCTGGGGACTCCAGGGCGAGGACAGAGGCCATGATATGGGTCGTATCTCCCTTATGCAGGGCCAGAGTGCTACAGAAATACTTGTGGACTCACAGCAGGCACTGTTTTTTTCTGCCTAAGTAATTAATATAATCCCTACCTCATTTCCTCTTGAACTGTTCTCTGCTAACTCTTGCTTACCTATTTAGTTTCTATAAAATTGGGATTAACGAGAGTATTTCTTGGAGGGGGGAGTTCTCCTTATTAGGCTCGTGTTCGGAGATGTGGTTTGTTTTTGGTTGGAGGCATTTCTCTCCGGACTCTGTCAGTGAACTAGGTTGGAGGAGATGGAGAGAAGGCTGTTGGCAGGATGCGCGGGGTGAACTGGAGCCGCTCCGAGAGGCCTGGGCTCTGTGGATGCTGCGCACTTCCGCCGGGCTCTGCGCTCCCGGGGATACCTGCGCGCCAGGCCCGGGCAGCTCATCCACTGAGTTGGAGACTCTGTTTCACATTTTGAACAGATAAAACAGAGGAAGCTGCATGTTGAATGTTGAAGCTAACTTGGAAACGAGACCCGCGTTTTGTTCACAACGAAAGGATTGTTTTTCGCTTGGGTCACTGCTGCAGAGAGACTTTTTTTTTCTCTCTCTCTCTGTAATGTTTGATACTTGAGGGAAAACAGCTGGACTGAGCATACTTGAATCACTGCAGAACGAAATGGGATGCTGGGGAATATGGACGGGACTGTATGGCTGAAAAGGTCAGCTTTTTCCCTTGTCCCTCATGGAGGAATGCAGGGCCTGTCCCCATGCTCGCCTTGTGAGCTCTCGGAAGGAGCTGGGAGAGGCTGAAGGAGGGATGGCTGAGATATGGCCGACGGTCCTCACAGATGGGACCGAAGATGGCTTTCTGCATCTCTTCCGTTTTCCTGCCCTGCTGTTTTTGATTTTCGGGGAGGACTGGAACAAGTCAACAGAATTTGGGTTTGGAGAAGTAGTCGATGACCACGTTAAACGGCGAGTCCTGATGGGCCAGACAGAGAGCCTGGCCCAAACCACAGCAGTGTAACTGGAATTACAGGGCCGGCCTAGGAGAGCATCCTGCCCGAGTTCTCTGAAAGAGACCCGGAAGTCATTGAGACAAATGCACCACATGCCGGGCCAGGGCATCAGTGTGTGTTGTGGTGCCTAGGACCTAATTCTCCACCAAATTAGACCTTAAGATGATGATACGTGTTGCTCCAAGAACCTGTTGGGCAGCTTTGTCGGTGCCCCAAGTTCAGCTGCAGAGCTGCCCAGAGTTCAGACTGGCAGTGAGGCGGAGCTGCACCGGGCAATTATCTGATTAACTTTTCCTTTGTTTCTTTGACAGTCAAGAGAACAGTCGGATGATGAGACGGAAGAGTCGGTGAAGTTTAAGAGGTTACACAAGCTGGTAAACTCCACTCGCAGAGTGAGAAAGAAACTAATCAGGGTGGAAGAAATGAAGAAGCCCAGCTCTGAAGGTAAAAAAGCAAACTCCACCCTGCTTATTCCAAAGTCAATCATTTGGGGTCCGTCTGTCAGTAGAAAATATGGAAGTAGAAAATGGCTTGAGTTCCGGCTGAGGCTGGCGGAGGGAGAATTCGAGTCTGCAGGTGAGCAGGGCAACGCTCAGTACCTTCTGGGATGAAGGATCCTGGCGTCCAGCATTCCAGGGGCTTAGTTATTTCAGCATTACAAAGAGGGGAGCGTATTATTAGCATATGACAATGAAATCTTCTCAAGATGTGGTACACCTTTCATTTTGACCTTACACCATTTTATATAAACTTTATTTTGTATCACCTTCTGAGCGTAAGCCTCTGCTCCCAAAAGGATGGTGGTTCTAACCCTGTGAATTTAGTCCAAATTTAATATACCTCCATCTCAAACATCTAACAAACAAGGCACTTAATGTCCTTTCAGATCTCTGAGGGATGATTTGTTCTTCCTGTAAACAGTCTCAAGTCTCGGTTCCAATGAGGCTTTAAGGACCTCGCATTCTACGTGGATCCTTAAGAGCTAGATCCCTGGCTAAGCCACTTGTCAGAGGAAGCAATAATGTCAAAAGCGGCGTGAGCTTGGATTTATTGCAATGAGTAGTTAACCTTTGAAGTGCAGTTATGACAGTTTGAATCTCAACCGTGTCCATCTTTCTTATTGTTAGTAAAGTGTGTTTGCAGCATCTTGTAAAATTCTTCCCAAAAGTTACAATAAAAGGGTAAGATTTCCTGTTTGGAAAACAATTAGTGAATTGAAGGAAGTACTGGAAAGAATTTTTTTTTTTAAAGCACATTACTTGTTGAAGTGTCACATCTACCTTGCGAGGAAGTTCAAAATTTTAACAGGTAGGTTTAAAAAATATCATTATAGAGGCTTTTTTGTTGTACATAAATCAAACCTTGGAGGGAACTGAATTCCGCTTTATTTAAATAGATGAGGGTTTCTTGTTGTTATTACTGCTGTTCTTAAAATTTTTGTTTGACGTAATTATCAGTTTAAATCCCCTGGAGGAATACTGAAGGTGAGGGGGTAACGGTGGGAAAGTGGAGATAAAGACAGAGAAACAGAGGGAGAGACAGAGGGAGAGAGACTCTATCTGCTTCACGGCCAGTTTCATAAACTTAGAGTTGTGTTTAGTTCCAGGGTTTCATCTGGGTGTCTTTTGCATGGTAATTCCGGGTGCAATGCTGACTTACATTAGGCTGTTTTAATACCTGCCTGTCTGTCATGATTTCACAGGACAGAATATAGCCTGACTTCCTCTCCCCGTGGCAGCTCTTACTGAAATCACACACAGTGTCGTTTGGTAATATTAAGTAGAACCATATGGAAGAGCCATCATTCAACCTTGGGAGCGTTACATTTTTAAAACAAACCTCATGCATGCTTGCCAAAATTAAATCTCATATATCATGCATAGATTGGTGGGTCTTGTCCATAAATGAGATAAATGGGAGAAGTACCTGGTCCTGGGCCTACCACCCAGGAGCCCCTTCGTATGTGATAGTCATATGTGTTGGGGCAGCCTTTCCACTAGAATAACACTCATAAAAATGCAGAAATGTTCTCATTTGTATATTTATGTCAGAATAAATCAATTCAACTGTCTCTGAGACACATAGTTGAAAAAATGGGGAAATACACCAAAAGAGGTAGCTGTAGGGTAAAAAGTAATAACTATACGGACTTTTAGCTCTGAACTTTGATTCATCGTGATATGAATGAGGTGTCCTAGACGGAAGATGGATTTAGTGAGTTTGAATCCCCAGTGACACGTCTGGTGTCTGGGGAGCTGGGGTGCTATTGACCAGGCTTGCCATTGTCACCAGGAGAGGCCCCAGGTGTGTGTGCAGCTGAGGTCATCCACTGCAGGCTGCAACCAGCACTGTGCTAGATGAGAACGCCTCCATCCCTTGCACGGTAGAACGTTCTGCGGTTCCTCAGTAGCAACAGAACTGATGCTGGTACAGAGAGGCCACCTTGGCACCTGCTTTGCAAAGCTGGAGAGATTCATACTCCCAGCAACCCCTCCTCCTGCCCCTGGGCCTTCAAAGAGCCGATCCTTTTGACTTCCCTCATGCCTGTGCCAATACTAAGTTGTCTGAATAATAATGAGCCTTTACGGAGAGCCTTCTGTGCGCCAGCCACTTTCCTAAACACTTTAGATTTTATGTTCCTGTTAATATGTCATCTTCAGAATAGCCACCAGAGGCAGGCACTTATACTACCCTCATTTCACAAATAAAGAAACTCCGACAGACACAAAGAGGGGAAGTAATTTACTCATGGTCACCGAGCCAGCTGGCCGGAGACCCGGAGTTAACGTCTGAGCAGCCTGACTCCTCTACCTCCTGGGTCTGTACTCTGCTCCCACCCCATCTCTCACCCCCCAGCTCTGGAGTCTTGGAAAAGCCAGGAGAGTTACAATCCATCACCCAGTCTTACCCTTGTAACTTGAGTTGCAAGTCCTTATCTGGGGCGTGCATGACCTTAGACAATATGAACTTGTAGGCCAGGGCAGCGCCCTTCATCCAGCCATTTCTGTGTCTTCTACCCAAAGCTGATACCCACCCACTCTCTTCCCTCATTTCTCCAGTTCATCTGTAACCTGCTAATGAATCATTAGCTTTTGTACAGTGCTTTTCAGCTTATGAAGTACCTTCCCATATCTCTTTTCATTTAATTTTATCCTCTCAATAACCTTATAATAGATACTAATAAAATAGGTAGGCAGTGGGAATTCCCTGACTGTCCAGTTTGAGTTCAATACCTGGTCGGAGAACTAAGATTCCCACAAGCCTCATGGCACGGCCGAAAAAATAAATAAAATAAAATAAAATAGATAGGCATTATTCCAGGTGAGGAAACAGACTCGGAGAGATGAAATAATTGCCCACAGTCATGGAGGTGGTGAGTAGCAGAGCCAGGGCTGGAATCTAGGGCATAAATCTGTGTTCTTGGCATTCAGCCATCCTGTCTCCTGACTCCTTCCTCTCGTCAGAATCACCTTCCCTTCCGTATTCTGATCTCAGCTGAGCAAGAAGCAAATCACATGCCAAATGATGATGGAATGAGAGCATCTTGATTGTCGTACTTTTGACCTGATACTTGTACTTTCAAGTCAGAGGTGAATGGGAGAAGTAATGCTCTAAACCCAAGGAATCCAGTCCGGGCTGGGATTTCAGGCCTTGGGTCAGGCATAGGCAGAAGAACCTCATGTACCCCGTGAGGACTGCCCCCAGCACAGGCTAAGGTGGCCTCTTTGGAAGCATTTGCCATGTTTCCCTCCAAACTCTTTACCAGATGCCGACGTGCCAGAACTAGGAAGTAGAGCTACATACATCACAGGCATGTGTGAACCAGCTGGTCCCAAACTCAAATGTGACACCGAAGTATTGGAATCTCTGACGACAACGCCAAATATAGAATCCAGAAAATTTCCAGACCACTGCTGAGTGACAGGTCCTTAACTTCCCCAAGGCCCCTTAAGACTGTGCGTAAATGAGGGCCTTTGCACACCTCTCTGGACACCTGGGCTAAATATGAAGTCATGATCTGTGATTGGACTACTTTCAGAGAAAAGTCCTCTGTTGGGCTGCCCCTGCCACCAGGCTATGCCTCTCAGCCCCATCACTTCATCCCTGGAAGTGGAGGGTAGACAGTATCCGGAAGAGGTTGCCATTTTTACTTCCAGTAACGTAAGGACCCTTGGTCTTCAGTCCATATTAGGTGTCCTGAGGAAGGAGCGGGAGACATTCACGATGTGTGCACACTGCTTCTGGTCCGGCCAGTATTCATCAGAACCACAGGCCCTGCTTTTAAACTCCCTTGAAAGATCCGGGAATAATTCTTGAGTGAATATATTTGTACTGCAGGTGATGGAGAACTTTGGACCAGATATAATTTTGAATCTCCCTCCCCACCACCATCTCCTTGACATCAAAGTCAACCTTGGGTTGTATTTAATAGCAGCAGTCTTTTTTATATTTGTAACTGTAATTCCCATCAGTTGGAAAACTAAGAAACTTCTGGAATTTTAAAGGCCTGCTACCAGTCACTCACTTTTGCCCCTCTGGAGCGAGCCACCCTCTCCCTTTATCTTTGACATTTAACCACACACTGGGACCCTCATCCCAGGTGGTGTATTTAGTGCCATCCATCTGTTGCAAGGAACTTGGTGCTTTTTCCCCTTCACAGTTCAGCCGGCAGAAAGCTGCAGTGCTCAAAAGTTTCCTTATAATTAAAGGGACACAGCCAGTTAGGATCACTACACCCAGAGTTTGACCTACTTCTTTTCTCACAGATGTTCACATAACACATGCAGAAAAGAACTCAATTTTCCTGCCAGCAAGTCCAAACCTTTCCACTGGTCTCTGGAAGTCTTGGCTGGATACCTGCCTCCAGTGATGGCTTGAAGAGCTGGAATCCTTGAGAAGAAATGGAACGCTCCATGGGGCTGCTTGCGTGTCCAGGCCCTTAAATGCCCTTGCTGCTTTGTAGCAGGGCCTGCGTTGATGGGAATGTCTGTCTTGGATCACCCAGCTCTGCAACTTTTTGTGTTTGGCTTATCAAGTGGGGACCATTTGTCAGTTGCATTTGCAATCTATGACCCTTTATGGTGTTTCCTCACCCAGACTTCTCCCTTGGTGACTTAATTACTTAAATGGCATATGTGTCAATAAAAAAAATTACTGTCAGCCACATGGCATTCATCACACTCTGACTATAAAAAGCCAACCAGACTCAACAGGAGAGCCTTTCAGAAGGGAGAACGATTGATTCCTAGCTTCTGAGGATTGCACTTGCAAACTGGGAAGGATAATTATCGTTAAATGCTAAGGAATATTGTGTTATGGATGGGCTTAGAGTGTCCAAATGCCATTTTTAATAGGTCTGTTAAGGTGTTTGGTCTACAAAGATATTGAGAGGAGGAGGAGAAATCACATCTGAAACCTTTTAACATTAAGCCTGTGTGAAACCATTATTTGCTCAGTTTATTTTCTTTTTTATATGCATTTATTTAAGCAGGAGCTGGGTTTATGGAGGGTAAGTGATTGTGGGGAGGGGCATCACTGTGGTCGCTGCATGGTTTAGCTTATTTTTTGCAGGGTTGGGGGTCTAAAGGCAAATCTGTGAGAGAACGCAAAGGTTTGTTGACAGGAACCCGTGACTGTGTCTGTGTTGATTCCCTCCAGGCGGGGAGGAACAGGTGTTTGAGAATTCCCCGGTCCCGGATGAAAGGTCTGCCCTGTACTCTGGAGTGCACAAGAAGCCATTTTTCTTTGATGCCTCTCCTGAGAAACCTCCAGAAGATGATTCAGACTCTCTCACCACTTCTCCGTCATCCAGCAGCCTGGACACCTGGGGTGCCGGCCGGAAGTTGGTCAAAACCTTCAGCAAAGGAGAGGGCCGGGGCCTGATCAAGCCCCCCAAGAAGATGGGGACGTTCTTCTCCTACCCAGAAGACGACAAGGCCCAGAAGGTGTCCCGCTCCCTCACCGAGGGGGAGATGAAGAAGGGTCTCGGGTCCCTGAGCCACGGGGTAAGTACCGATGGTGTTTGCTTCTACGACAGCCACCGTCGCCGGCACCACCTCCTAGTGTCCCTAGAGGAGGTTCAGAGCGTCCGGAAGCAGATCCGCTTGAAGAAAACGGATACTAATTATTCCTGTTCTAGAGCTTTCCTCTGCCAGCGTCCCTCTAGAAAAGGCATCAACAGCACCACCTGCGACCTGCAGCTGCTCCGGCAGAAACCCAAAGGGGGCGGGGTCTGTGGCGGCCCCGGCAGGAGGGTGCGCGGGCGCCCCTCCGTCAGCGAGTTCAATGTCACGTACGTGGTGGAGCGCAGCCTGTACAGCCACCTGAACCTGACCCAGCTAGTGCGTCCTGCCTCAGACAGGACCCTGAGCAAGGCCGAGAAGCAGGACCTGAGACGGTGCTTGCTGGAGGAGGAGGAGACCAGGAGGAAGTGGGCCGCCACGGTGGACCGCTGTACCAAAAGGGTTCTCTTGAGAATCCGCCAGAAGTCCGTGAGTCACAAAGACGGTCATGGGGACGGCCTTGTCATTTCTGTGATGTGCAGTCAAGCATTATGGCCTTTCTTGCGTGCAGCCTGGCGTCCTCCCCGCTCCTCTCATGCTCTGTCCCTCCATCACCTCCATTCCTACCCCCGCTTTCCTTGAGGAATGGCTTCTCCCTCTTTCCCATTTGTCCTCTTGCCAGTTGAAGCTGTTTGAGTTTTAATTTAAAACTAAACATTGAAGCTGATCCAGAGAAGGGCTCTCAGAGTACAGGAGTGGGGTCTGGCCTCCTTCTAGAAGTGGCTGTCTTGAGTCGCAGCCATCATGTCACTTGGCCTCAAGGAAGCTGATTCAAAACAGAAGGAAGTTTTGCCCTTAAAAGAGATGTTTCTTCTCTCAGTGAGTTAAAACAGTAGGAACTAGCTCACGGTAGATTGCCACCATCATCTTCGCCAATTTGGTGATTCGAAAAAACACTGTAAGGTACTTTCTTTTATTACTAGGGGCAGACGGAAAGTTCTCAAATCTAAAAGGAAAGAAAAATTAGAGCTCTTTTGTTTTACTTAAGTATATTTGATGTGCTTATCTTTTTAAACAAAAGGATCAGCGTTTGGAAATGTCCTCCACTGCCCCATAGATTATTCTGTACATAGCAAGGAATAAAGTATTTACTTTCAAATAATGATATGGTCTTCAATTTTATTACTGAATTATTAGAGACCTAGTAAAATTCATTTTCAGGGCAAGACTTATATTGAACTGGAGAACATAGGGATTTCCCCCCTGAAATTCCCACCTAACTTTTAGTTTGCACAAGAGCCCATATAAAATGGCACAGGGCGTGGAGGAACTGTGCGCTTCCTGGCTCCTGGCGCCCTGCTTAATCCACTTGGGTCTGCTGGCCTGTCCCCTTTTATAGGTCTGAAGGAGTAGACTGTACTGCCACCTCCCATGATGGCTTCTCCCAGAGTTCCTTCACATTTGTAACATGTTCTTCCCCAGACGGTTGCTGTAATTTAAATTCATTCAATCAAGTTCTGCTTTTGGGGTCAATGCCCTCCTTAAAGGATGCTTAGGTCCGTACCAGCCCTTAGGTTTTCCAGATATTCCCATGTGTTGACTTTCTTGCTCGATCTCCACTTTTTTCACATTCTTATAAATCTTGCAGCACTTTTAATATTATCAGTTAACAGCTTTTCCTCTGGCTCTTTGTCATGGCAACAGCCTCGGTTGGTTTTGTTTTTGTTGTAAAATAACAGTTCTTTGTTATTATTTCTTGTTGTCACTCCTTCAGTTCTGACCCACAGATCTTTTGGGAAATACTTGTGGCTACCTAGTCTTGGTATAATTTGTTTTTTACCTTCCGAGGTGTTCTGCCTAGTTCATCTGCCTCTGTACCTTTGGACTTGACCTTGATAGAACAGATCCACTTCTTCTCTGTAAATTGATGGCTCAGCCCCATGGGTTCAAATCATGCAATACTGAGAATTTTTCCGATTGAGTGCCCTGAGTTGCTCATGTATCCCTTATATTATTTATTGCCAGGTTAATGATAGAACTTCATCAGGACCTTCTCTCTAGAAGTTATATTTCTAAGATTTGTGCCATTGTGGGCCCTTGTGTGCACATTGTGAGCCAGTGATTAATTCTTCATTGACGTTTGAGTATGGACATTTGGACAAGCTTGTTTTCACGTAACAATTCCACCCCCTGTAAAAGTGGCACTCTGTAACCTCTATCCCCAGTACCAGCCTGAGGCTGGGTATTTTTAAAGTACTGTGAACTTGAGGCAGTACTGGACAGTTTTAATACTTGCTGAAATACGTGTTCAGTGCTAAATCAGAAATTTGTACATACCATTTCTTGTAAGTATAATTGTACAATCAAGAAAACAAAATTTAATTTTCTAGTTATTCAGAGAACATAGGGGAATGTAAGTTCTTTTTCTTTTGGCCGCACTGTGCAGCATGTTGGGATCTTAGTTCCCCGACCAGGGGTCGAACCTGTGCCCCCTGCAGTGGGAGCTCGGCGTGTTAACCACTGGACCACCAGGGAGGTCCCAGAATATAAGTGTTTTAACAACAGAAGAGGGTTTTTTGTTTTTCTGGGTTTTTTTAAGGGATTAAAATAATTTCTTTACTTGGTTTACTTAAAAATTGTTTTCCTTTCTTCTTGTCATATATCTCTTTCATTTTATTCAAAAGTATAGTTTCCTTTACTCTTCAACCTTGATCTTTTTGTCTTTCAAAAAATGCCATATTTGCTTGATGAAACCTCCGGGAAATGACAATGCTTTGTACTCACTGGAAACGGTCACTTGTTTTGCTTTTTATTTGGTCATTCAATTTTTGTTTGGGGAAACAGACATGCATGACATTTTGGAATTTTTGTCCATTAAAAAAAAAAATCCAAACCCCCCCAAAACGTGTTTTCAGCTGCATGACCATTCCATTGACTGGTGCTTCTCATCCACAAGCATCTATCTAAAATGTTCTTGTAATTATCTGTACAGGAGATGTTTGAACTTGAAAAACCTCATTTAAGCTTTATTCATGTAGACCACCAGAGATTGGTTTACATTCTTTTACTGTTCTCTCTTGTTTTCTCTGTTGAAAGAGTGCTGCTTCAAGAACTACCTGACATTACGGAAAGAGTTGGAGATTAGTTCAGGTGGTGCTGACGGTTATATTTTGTTCATCCTCCATTGATAAAGAAGAATCAGTTCCAAATATCTTAGCATGTCACTGGGAGAGGTTTTAGTTGGTAGTTAAGAAAACCAGTCCACTCTTTCCTCTAAATTTCTTATTTTAGGAGACAATGCATTGCAGCAGTCATATGAAGACATAAACGAGCTTCTAATTTATTGCAGTTGTAGTTTCCACATAAATTCTTTGTCAGTTATTTCATATGCATCAGAAATAACATGCTGGGCTCCAGTGCTGCAGTCGGTGTTGGAATTCAAAGCAGGGAAGTACAAAAGCCGTAAAACGATGAGGCATCTGGACGCCATACTGTGTCTGTGGAGCCCTGAGTCACAGGAGAGGAACTAGAATAAAATGACTGCCTTTGCAAAAATGAGAAAATTTATTTGGCACTATAAGCTGCAAAGGGAAAGTTAAAGTTAAAAATTAGCCTTGAGAGATGGTCATAACATTGCTTGCAGATTAGGGGATTTGGTGAGTGTTTTTGTTTACAGAGGTCTTTCTCTTTTTATAGAGTAGATATAGGTCCAGTTAAGTTGACTGTAAGGGAAATCAGATTGTCCATTGATATTTTTATATAAAATGAGAATAATGTCCATTGAAGGTTATGTCTGTGGTTGATTATTTAAAACTGCAGCAACAGCTTTGCTGAAGGAGAAAAACAGCTGTGTGATATCCTGAATGTCGGTTATCCTGAAATATAACACTGCTGCATCTCCTGGCCTTTCCTTCTGCTACACCTGCTATCTTTCACTTCTTGGCCCATTCCTGGGATTGCTCTGGTTTTACATTTGAAGCTCCCAGAATTATAAGGCCCAGAACTAAGCTCCAGTTCTTCATTTGCATATTTAGAATGTTGACTAAGCCTAAACTTCAACATAACAATTGTCAGGACAAGCTACCAAATTCTCAGTGTGGCCCTAATGAAAAGTAATGGAAGAAACCAGCATTCCTAGAGTGTCTGCTTTGTGCCAGGCAGTGTGCTAGAAGTCTCAAATATAGGCTATAGATAGTATTTTACTAATGAAGAAACCAAAGCTCAGCGAGTTCGGTACTCTACCTGTGGTCACACAGCAAGTTAAGTGTGGTAGAACCAGGATTTGGGTCCCTATCTGTGTGATTCCAAAAACCTAGGCACTTTCCTTCCTGGATGTTTCTACTTTCTCAGTTCAGTTAATATGTATCTAAGGTGTATTTATTTTTAAAAAGCAATGTTTATAGTATATGTTGTGCTTTTCTGTTCATTTCTTCCTTCTAATAGCTGTTAACTAGAGTTCTCTGAGAAACGGGTAATACAAAATATTGGCACCCAAATCTGTGATTCACATTTTATTACCAATTGCTTAAGAAGGTAATCGGTGATAACAAAAATTAATGTGCTTTGAATTTCTCCTTTTTCTTAAAGATTTGGGGGTTGGCGGGGAGAGGTGGTGCTTGAGTAGCTTTTGCTAGAAAAACAGCAGAGAATTCAAACCAAGTTCTGGAAATATAAAAGCACTGAAACATATGCAGTTCCATAAAGTTTGAAACGAACCGAAAGGACAGTGAAGTTTTCATTCTATCAGTGTTTTTCCTATTGAAATTAAAGTAGTGTGGTCAGAGACAGTCACGGAATCAATCTTTTTCTTTCTGGGCAAATGTGGTATCTTTATTTCATACACTCTGAGGAAAGGGTCATAAGTAATTAAGTTGGGCAGTTAGATGGGAGAGTTATCAGCATTTTTGGCTAGGTCAGGGAAGCAATGAGTGAGTAATCCTCTTGGCCTGATTGGACTCTACTATAAACATAACCTTTTTCCCTCCGTCTCAGCGATTTAAAACTAAACAAAACAAGAGTCCCTCAGAAAAGCCTGCTGTCAGTGGCAGGGCTATAGGACTTCACATCTGGGTTTCCAAGACCACTCTGAGCACATGGGTTCCCTAATACATGTTCCCTCATTATCACCACTGTGTGCAGCCGATATTAAGGGGTCTGGAAGGGAAATTTTGTTGCTAAGAGACAGGGAGTCTTAGAGCACTTAACACATGTATGGTTTTTTGGTTGGTGTATTTTTTTTTTTTTTTTTTTTTTTACCAGTTGGTTTTTGCCTGTGAAGGGGATTCTGAACCTCTGGTGTAGGCACAGTTCCAGTGGCCTGTGGAAGGGCAAAATGAGTGGCGTCTCCTTATAACACGAATCATGTATTTTTTTTCTTCATCATTTCTCGTCTCTTACTCTCATCCTGTAACACGTTTGTGGTTCAGTGACATCCTACAAAGGGGACGTGTGTTGGGTTGGCACACTACTGGAGGATCTTAGCATAACTGCATTGTTAGTGCTCTGCCCTCTCCTTTCCACAGAGAACCTGCAGTTTTGGAGGATTTGACTTGACAAATCGTTCTCTGCACCTTGGCAGTAATAATTCTGACCCATTGGTGAGTATACATCAGAGGGGAAGCAAAAGATTTGGATTCAAGTGATGTGGTTGACGTAGTTTCACATTTAGTATCTTTGAGAATCGGTACTGGGTGACCTTTTACTCGGGATCCTAAATCGCATTTGGAGAGAAGCTCGATTTCCCCATCTTAAAGACTCTTCACAGTCCCACATGGACTGAATGATGACCACCTGTGGCCTCCATCGCTCTCTTTGCAGAAGCATCATTTCTTTAATACCCTGGTTTCCAGGTTTCTTCAAGTCACACGTCCAGATGAGTTTAGATGGTCTTAGTCATTGGTGCACGTGTGCTTTTTGCTCATACTAGCTGCAAGTGCACGTGACTGTGACACATAGGTAGGGCCACAGCGTGGAGCCCTGTGATTTGGGTTCCAAGAGTATGTGACAGCATTTCTGAAAACCAGGCTTGTCATAGGCCAAGTGCGTAGCCCTACACCAAGCGTATGTCTTTCTGATCTGGGGTATCCTGAAATGATCCCAGTCCCCTTGGGGCCAAAGCAAGCCAGACTCCTCAGGGCCAAGGTGACCGCCTGCTCAGACCTGCCACTGGATCACAGTCCGGGGACAGGCCACCTTTACAGCGTACAGGTTCTCCCTAAGGTTTACTTTCTGAGGTCCCAGAGCTGTAGGTGAGTTTTCCATACAGTTTTGTTTTCCCCTTGTGCAGCTGGTCATGCAACTGTGAAATTAGGATTCTGTGCTTTATAGTTGTTATGGCCATGTGTTAGCGAAAGCACCCATCTATGATTTTTTGAAGTGTTTGAGAGTTTCCTGGAAGAATAAAACTATCTTATTTGGATATCAAATTTTATTGATTTATAAACCAATAATTTTATGTGGTCAGTCTTTTAAAAAGTAAAAAGTATGATTTTTTTCCCCTCAGGGGAATGTTTTGTTTTTTTTTTAATGCAAAATAGAATGAAAGGAGACCACAATCTAACTTGTTCAGAAAAGAAAATTGACACAGTCTTAGGAGTTGGCCACACGAAGTGCTACAATGATATAAATCTGATCGGATGCTGGACTTTTTTTTTTTTTTTTTTGGCTGCGTTGGGTCTTCATTGCTGCTCATGGGCTTTCTCTAGTTACGGAGAGCAGGGCTACTCTTCATTGCAGTGGGTGGGCTTCTCATTGTGCTGCCTTCTCTTGTTGCGGAGTGTGGGCTCTAGGCTCACAGGCTTCGGTAGCTGCAGCACACGGGCTCCGTAGTTGCGGCACACGGGCCCTAGAGCGCGTGCAGGCTTCAGTAGTTGTGGTCCATGGACTCAATAGTTATGGCTTGCGGGCTCTAGGGTGCATGGGCTTCAGTAGTTGTGGCACGCGGGCTCAGTAGTTGTGGCTCATGGACTCTAGAGCGCAGGCTCAGTAGTTATGGCTCATGGGCTTAGTTGCTCCACGGCACGTGGGATCTTCCCAGACCAGGGATCGAACCTGTGTCCCCTGCGTTGGCAGGTGGATTCTTAACCACTGCACCATCAGGGAAGTCCCCAGATGCTGGACTTCTAATGACTGAGATTTGCCATTTTGTTCTTACCACTTTCTTGGGTGATTCAGTAGTATTATCCTTTACTTCTTCCCCGCTGCTGGGATTAAGTGAACATTGGTTCATCTAAATCATTCTTTATTGATAAGATACAGTCCCCTTGGGTATTTAAAATGGTGGGAAAACATGTACCAGGAGAAGAATATACTAAGTTTAAATAAAACAAAGTGACTCACATCCCACTTTAAGCAAACAAACAAGCAAAAGTCACTTAGTCAATAGCTTTTAATTTTTAATCAAAAAGATAAATAACATAGCACTGAGTTAACATAAGAAAAATGTGGAGATCCTGGAGCATGCCAATGTTTTGCTGAGAGGTAGGACATTCATGGTTTGAATAATAAAACCTGTTTGTGGGCTTCATTTTCTGTGATTAAGATACTTATAACATTTTATTTTGCAGGGTAAAGAAGGAGATTTTGTGTATAAAGAAGTAATCAAATCACCTACCGCCTCCCGAATCTCTCTTGGAAAAAAGGTGAAATCAGTGAAAGAGACAATGAGGAAGAGAATGTCTAAAAAATACAGCAGCTCTGTCTCTGAGCAGGTATGTGACAGCTGAGCAAAAAGCCCCCTTGGTTCTTCCCAACAAGAAAAGCTGACAATTGTTGGTCTGAGGTTTTAAATGGTGCTAAATATATTCACAGGCATTAACCAGGCTCCAGGACCATGCTTGGTTTATGTAGACAAACATTGGATTCAGCAAATATTTATTAAGTGCTTAGGGTCACCCGAGCACCAGGTTTGGTGCTGGGAATACAAAGCAGGCCCTGACTTCTATGTACAGAGAGAAAAAGACAGACATGTAAAGAAATGATTATTCTTTAATGCAATAAGCACTAAAAATTAGAACACAAAGGAAGTATTTTATTTTCTAAAATATTCCTTGCTCCACGATGGACATCACCAGAATCAAACCTTAAAAAGACACTTAAGTTTTCTTAGCCGACTTTTCAAATAAATGTAGCATAAGTTGTTCTTAGGAGCGTGTAGCAAGTCTGAGAAGTAAAGTCAGAAAGTGCTTCCTGGCTGCAAGACTTACACAGTAATCGTGTTTC
Source organism: Neophocaena asiaeorientalis asiaeorientalis (assembly GCF_003031525.2). Classification (NCBI taxonomy): domain Eukaryota; kingdom Metazoa; phylum Chordata; class Mammalia; order Artiodactyla; family Phocoenidae; genus Neophocaena; species Neophocaena asiaeorientalis. The sequence continues at coordinate 4,577,337 of NW_020173666.1, forward strand.
TGCAGGGGTGTGTTCACTAACCATCCCTATCTGCAGACTTTAAGACATCACAGAACTGACACCACTTCCTTCCCCAATTCTATAAGTTCATCTCTAGGAACATAACCTTCTTTTTATGGATCTTATTTTTATGGGTGGAGGGAATAAAGACACTTGGAAGGCTGGGCCTGAGATAATTTGACCATTAGATTTTCAAAACGCTCTCCTCTGGCACCTTAATAGTCTGCATTCTGTAGTCTGTTGAAGTCTCCGTTTGTGAACTGCTTGTCTACTTATGAAATATGTAGGTAATGCTGCTTTATCTGCCAAATAGAACAGCAGGGAAAGCAGGCATTTTTGCTCAGCTGCTGCCCTCTGGTGGACATGGTGAGCTAAAAACCAAGCATCGCCCTGTTTGAACCAGCTAGCCAGCCTCCCGCGCTGTGCTTCAAACAAAGCCTGCACATCTTCAGCTTATTGCAGTGGTTCTCGTGGGGTATTGGGGGTGTGTTGGGGGGGTGTTGATTTTGCTCCCTCACCAACCCCAGGGGCATTGGCTAGGGGCATTTTTAATAGTGGCAGTGGGTCAGAGTGGGGTGGTGTTGGGTGCTACTGGCATCTAGAGGATAGAGGTCAGGGATGCATCTTATGAGGGGCAGGACAGTCCATGGAAACAAAGAATTAACCATGCAAAATGATGAGAGTGCTCAGATTGAGAAACTGGCCGGTTAGACCTTCAGGGGAAGTCTGGCTGCCTCCAGTATCTCTTCTCCACGAATATTTTCCTTAATCTTTTCGTTTCTTGTCCCTATGGGTATGGGAGTGATGGTGATTCTGTATTTCTGCCCAGCCATGAAGCAAGCTGTGCACGCTCGAGTGAGACAGACATTATGCCAGTGAAAGCAGTGCCACGAATTAAAGCACTTTATTTAGTTGGCTTTTCCCCCAAATTGAAACATCCACTAAAAGCTTTTATAAACTTACATTCCTAGGGGTCTTCTGCTTCGTGGGTCATGAGCATAGAACTTTCATGTCATTTTGAGCATTTTTCTATAATTTTACTACTATATAGACGTCTTGTAGTTTTAGTTCTGTTTGTTTTTAAAGTGGTCGTTGCACATAATCAAAAAAAGAAGGAATCATTATAATGCTTTTTAGAGAGAGGAAATTAACATTGTAAGGCTTTAAAAAAAAACTTTCTAGCAAAGACACCGACTGTTTTAGTAAGGATTTTTATCTGCTCTGTTCCTGCTGTATGCCCAGCCTCTGAAATAGTACCTCTTCTTGTAATCAATAAATATGTGATGGATAAATTAATAATTTTTAAAAAGCATTTGTGAACATACAGTATCAGAGATGTGTATTTGGTATTGCTGGTTTTCAGACTGGGAGGTTTTTTCCAGAAGCATTTAAAAAAGATTTTAATTGGAAAGGTGGCTTATTTTATGATTCAGAAAAGAGGAATGAAAACCTCAGGAATTCATCCTTTGCAGCTTCAGTAACCTCCTAAGGATGCACCCTCTGTTTGTAGTTGTCGCGGTTGTTTGCTCGCTTTCCTTAAATGTAAAGCAGAAGTGTGTTTTGGATCAGAAGCTGCCCTTTCTATTGTCCTTAAATGTTTGCAGGGCTCCGCAGATCTCATCAAAGCCCTCCTGATGATTCGGCATTATGCAAATAACAGGTTGCCCTTAGATGGTTTTGTGTTCACGTGGCTGTGTAATAATATGCCAGAAAGTGTTCTCTTTGGGCCAGTAAGCGGTTCTGACTGCAGACTTTTTAAAGTGTGATACTGTCTTATCTATTAGCACCTCAAATCAAATGAGCGTGCTATAGTTACATGTGCGGATGGGGGGCTGTCCACCCCAAAAGTGAGAAGTACTGCTGAGTCACTACTGTCAGCATCTGATCTAAAAGGGACTTCCCAGCTGTTTAGTAACAACAGGAGTGAAAGAAGCTAAAATCGTAGGGTGACTTAGGGAAATTGTATTATAGACAGAAAAATGGTATGTTTGCTGTACAGCTGACCCTTGAACAACACAGGTTTCGAACTGCATAGGTCCACTCATAGGTGGATTTTTTCAGTAGTAAACGCTACAGTACGACACGATCTGTGGTTGTCTGAATCCACAGATGCAGAGCCGCAGATAAGGAGGGCCAACTGCAAAGCTGGTCGGCACCCCTAACCCCCGTGTTGTTCAAGGGTCAACTGTATATCTGGGTCCTAAGTCGGTATTTTATTAGCCAATTTTGTAATTTGTGTAAACAGAAATATAAGAATCTGTGCTTTGTGTGTGTGGGGGGTGTGTGTGTGTGTGTATGTGTGTGTGTGTGTGTGTGTGTAAATGTTTCCCTTCAAATAGATTAAATATTCTATGATGATACTTCCGGATACTACATTACTAGTGGGTTGTATCCGATCTACATTTGAAGTCCAGCGTTATTACTGAACGAGGGCGTATACTAAGAGTCTCTGAGCCTTTAACGAAATGTTTTGTCTACAAGGTAGATAGATTCTTTTCAAAAATATCTATTTGAGTAGGAAAAATACTTTCTGAGTGTTTAATTAATAGTTACATGAACCACAACTTTAAAATGAAGTAAGGATTTAGATGAAAAAGGAAGGTACATTTTGGGTAAAGAATCAGACTTGGATGTAAAGATGGATTTGACTGATGTCGTTGAGGGCTAAACTGCTGTGAATTACAAAAGGACACCCATCCACTCTGGTGAAACATAATTTTGTCAAAACCCATTTCAGGATTCAGGCCTTGATGGAATGCCGGGCTCCCCTCCATCCTCTCAGCCTGACAGCGAACACATGGACAAGCCCAAGCTCAAAGCCGGAGGTTCTGTGGAGAGTCTGCGGAGTTCTCTGAGCGGTCAAAGCTCAATGAGTAGGTCTAGTTTGCAAACGTAGATGATTTCCTTGGAGTCAAAATCAGACTTTTACTGAGTGTCAGGTTCAGGCAGTTTAAAGATAAATTAGACCAAGTTCTTACCCTTAAGGTGCTGTTACAGAGACAGACCTGCAAAACAGCTGGCCCTAGAATCCTATTTGTTTAGTAGTTGATGTCTAGCAGTGCCACAAAATTGAGGGTAATGATTTTGGTTGGAGGAGAGAGGGGAAGCACGCCAGCAGAAGATCTGGAGACTGGGGTGGGGGAGTAGGTCAAGGGGAAGGGCTCATGAAGGTGTGCAGCAAACTGAGAGGAGAGGACTAGGGCCCTGCTGCGCATACGTTGCTCTCCTGACCTCTGGGCACATCCTCCACCTACAGTAGTAATTAGCGATCCTCTGACCACTTTTTTGTCTTACAGATTTTGGTAAAAATCTCTCATCTGTGCATTGCCCCCTGCCATTTTCCTTGTCATAGTGAATCCAATTCCTTTGTTAGCATTTTAGTGGGGGTTTAATAAAAGAGAAGACAGATGCTTCTCTTCATTCTCCAATCCTTAATCAGAAACATTTTATGCAGAATTCAACACAATAATGTAATGTTATTTTTCCCTGATGCATTTCGGGTAGTGGGAAGTGCCAATAATTCTCTTCTGGCTTGACAAAGAAAGCTAATGTCTTCATAACTTTTATGAATACAAAATGTTGATTAAAACATTATTATCAGGGCAATAAAATAATCAACTAAGAAATAGGGGGAAAAATAATAAGAGGAGAAGAGAATGACAGATGTCCCTGAAACAAATGCTGTGCAACCACTCCTGGTCCAATGGTGGTGTCTGCCGAATGCTATGGGGGAAGAGACCAAGTTTAAACTCACTACTTTAAAAGCATTTGGCCTTGAGCAGGTTACGTTTCCTCATCTGTAAAATGGGGTAAAACTAGTATGCCTGACAAATGAGAGGTTATGAATGTTAAGGGTGGTGTCCTCTATCAAGGAGTCTTGGTGTCACCTGGATTCCCTGGTCATAAAGATAACTTGATGGAGGCCCCTGTCTGATTAGGGGCTTGATTAGGGAGAACAGTCAGAAAACTCAGATCCTCCCCTGGACTCTGCTCTGGTCCTGACATTTGGCTGTGTCTCGTGACTCCCTCCTCTGGCTCTTACCTTCCTAGCCTGTGATGCCTTCAGTGCCTTCTTTTTTTTAAAACAAATTTACTTATTTATTTATTTTTGGCTATGTTGGGTCTTCGTTGCTGCACACGGGCTTTCTCTAGTTGCGGCGAGCGGGGGCTACTCTTCGTTGCGGTGCGCGGGCTTCTCATTGCGGTGGCTTCTCTTGTTGCGGAGCACGGGCTCTAGGCACTCGGGCTTCAGTAGTTGTGGCACACGGGCACAGTAGTTAGGGCTCGCGGACTCTAGAGCGCAGGCTCAGTAGTTGTGGCACACGGGCTTAGTTGCTCCACAGCATGTGGCATCTTCCCAGACCAGGGCTCGAACCCATGTCCCTTGCATTGGCAGGCGGATTCTTAACCACTGCGCCACCAGGGAAGCCCGCCCCCTTCAGTGCCTTCAGCTTTGCTGTGCAGGAAATCTGTATTGACCCGTGTTCTGCCTGTTTTCCCGTACAGGTGGTCAAACAGTGAGCACCACCGATTCCTCGACCAGCAACAGGGAGAGTGTTAAGTCAGAAGACGGTGATGACGAGGAGCCCCCGTACCGGGGCCCATTCTGTGGGCGCGCCAGGGTACACACCGACTTCACACCCAGCCCCTATGACACAGACTCACTCAAGCTCAAGGTGTGTGTCTGCCTGGCCTTGGAGCAGTAACACGGGGTGCCTTGTTGCCTTAGGAGGTGTTCTCTTCTCCTTACTGTTAAATGCTGGCTGTTGTGGTGCAGACTGGCCAGTGTCTCTGCTACCTTGATAAGCTGGTCTCGACCTCTGTAGTGGAAAATGAAACAGAGAACCAGCCAGCATTTGGGGATGGAGGAGGGTCTTGTGTTAATCCTCTTTTGTCACCACCTCATCCCTCTGGCCCTGTCCTCTGACCTCAGCTTCCCTCCAGAATTCCTGTTGCCCTCCACCCTCCAGTCTCTGTGCTTTCACCAACTGAAGAGATGTAACTGGCTTTTCTGTGTCATCAGTGACATTCATATGGGACAGATGGGGTTCCACGAAATGTATGAAGCGATTACAGGACAGCGGTTGCCACTGACATCTGATTGGTGGGAATTCTTTTCCTAAGAAGTAGGTGCTCTCTGGGTAAGGGCAGGGCATTTAGAGAGCCAGGTGCCCACCCAGCCCTGAGCCCTGGTGGACGGACACCTCGGGCCACTGTCCTGTGCTGCAGGAGGCCAGAGGGGATGGGCCCTTGGGCCTCCGTGAGATCTGGCACGGTCAGGAGTGCCCTGTCCGGTATCTGCCGGGCTCCCAATCGTAGCAGGTGACTCGCGGAGCCCTGATTCTGGTCTTCCTAGTGTCTTCACATGCGTGTGATTCACGCTTCTGATTGACAGATGGTTCATGCTTGGAAACATACCTAACGGAAAGATCTTTGTTCCCTGGGCCACAGAAAGGAGACATCATTGACATAATCAGCAAACCCCCCATGGGCACCTGGATGGGCCTGCTGAACAACAAGGTGGGCACATTCAAATTCATCTACGTGGACGTGCTCAACGAGGAAGAGGAGAAGCCCAAGCGCCCCACCAGGAGGAGGAGGAAAGGAAGACCCCCCCAGCCCAAGTCGGTGGAGGATCTCCTGGATCGCATCAACCTCAAAGTTAGTTCCGTCCTGTCCTGGCCCCGCATCTGCTATGATGAGTACCCATTATCCTACAGAAATAGTTACCAGCACCGTGACTCTGCCCTTGACCTCCACTGGGGGTGATAGCATAAATCCAGGTTGCAATGAGCTCCTAGTCCAAAGAGCTGTGAGCTTCAAGTCACTACCAGGAAGGGCTGTAAGCACAAACTCCTGGCGCCCTGCTTGGCTTCTCAGAGGCCGTAAGGATTCTCCCTTCCACCCTCTCTCCTGCCATTACTCCCGGCATCTAGCGGGGGGGGGGTGGTCTACGTGGTAGATTCTGTTTCCTCCTTGCAAAACTGTCTTGCTACTGAGGAGGTCACAGGTCTCTGTGAGCTGGATTTCAGCAGCTCTAAATGAAAGAAGAATCTCCTCCGCTGTGCAGTGGGTGGCGTTACAGGCTTCGGCTCACAGCAAGGGCACAATTAAAACGCAAGCCAGTGGAGTCATCTCAGCCTGCAGTGTAAATCTTCTTAACCCCTGATGGATGAAGCGCCCCGCCTGCCCACTATGCTGTATGACTGGGAGGTACAGACTGTACTACAAAGGATACTTACTAATTTTTGAATTAGCATAAAAATGACTATGGAAAAAGAGTTTAGGGGTTTGAGGCCGGTCATCGGTCGTGGATCACATGGCTGGGCTGCTGACTCACTTCTGTCTTGTTTCCCTCCAGGAGCACATGCCCACTTTCCTGTTCAATGGATATGAAGACTTGGACACCTTTAAGCTCCTGGAGGAGGAAGATTTGGACGAGTTAAATATCCGGGACCCAGAGCACAGAGCTGTTCTCTTGACAGCCGTGGAGCTGTTACAGGAATATGACAGTAAGTCCTTCCCAGCACAGACGTGTTCACTGTTAGATCCGCTACATTCTCAGGTCACCAGCAGGCGTCCCATAAGCTGCGAGCATATGCTTGGGTCCTTGGAGTCACTCATTCGATCCTACTCTTTCCAAAGCCAAGGTCAATTTTGTATTCTGTCAAACAGCACAAAGACATAGATTCCCAAAGCAGACCTTCCTGCCAATGCAGGAGCAAAAGAAAACCTTACTAGCCTATTCTTTCCTGGAATGTTTCTAGGTAATCGTTGAGGTAAACGCTCCTCTGAGTGACTGAGAATTGAATTGCAGTTTTCTTAAGACACACAGTTCATGCCACCTTGTGGGCTGGTGGGATGTGCAGCCTTCAGGAGGTCATTAGGATACCTGGGCACAAGAGTAACTGACAAACTGGGAGTATCTTGCCCCACCAAGGGTTAATTACTTCTCAAAGCACATGAGGAGTTGTTTTCTGATTGAATAGGTTAATTAATGAATAAATGAAATTCATCAGCTTGCGTTAAAGAAGCAGGAAATAATCTCGAGTGAATATGTAGGGCAGAGAATTCCATGCTGCGATTTCTCAGCTAAAATGATAGCTCATTTTTACAACCCATGAAGAGAATTTAGTGAGCTCACAGGTTTCCTGTAGTTATTTGAATACACTGTGTCCTTTGCTCCATTAGCCCGGTCTTATCTTGCTCTTTATTCTTCAATCTGACATCAGAAATATTCCTGAAATTATTCATCACAAAGTGGGGAGTATCCTTGCCAGTTACTGAATTCAAATACATTTTCTTTCAAATGCTCTGCTTCAGGGATATCAGTAGCTAATAGCATTTCCATTGCTAAAAGACACACCAAAATCATGGTGAATGGTGGAAAAAAAAATTGTACATTACTGAATGTATCAGGCCCAAGAGACATGGAAGCAAGTGCAGTTAAATTCACTTCTGCTTAATAAGTCCTCCCTCTAAATTAACTGATGACACACCATCAAATAGATACCTAAACCCTAGATAAACACACTGCCTTCAGGGATAGATTTGGAGGGAATTGTGTTTCAGAGTTAATATCACTTTATAACCTGGTCTCTTTAGTATTGGAGTTCCCCAGGAGACACCTTGGGGATCTGTGGCCAGGTTGTGTCAGAGCCTGGCCTGGTGCCTGGAATGGCCGACCAGCTGTATGAATATCAATTAACGTTCAATCATCTAGTCTCCTGGACCACATCTGCTCGGTAAGGTAGCTCATTTGCTCTTCCTCAGCCACTGAGAACAGCTGGTTTATAAACTCCATCCATTGTGTTTCCTTTAGCATTTCGACACAGAAGGAGCAAAGCTAAATTCTGAGTCTAAGGTGCAGGGTCTGTCTCTGTCATGCTGCAAGGGCTAAGACTCCTTGTCCCCCCTGGGATCATGTCCTGAGGTATGCACTTGGGCATATTTTATAGGAGGGAATCTTTGTCCCTCATCATGCTCACTCACAAGTCTAAGGAAGGCTCTTTGCCTCTTCATAAATCCTACTTTGAATCTGTGCTGTGCCGCTGTATAGAACATCCCGCATACATAAATGGGTACTTCTTTTTAGTGGTTCTAAAACAAAGGCTTCAAGGGCTCAGGGGTGCCAGTGAGCGCCAAGTGCCCGGATGCAGGATTATCCTAGGATTAGAAGATGCTACATTCGGCGCTTTTAAATCCATTGTGTTTAAGAAGTACTCTAAGTAACTGATACCTTAGAGGGACACAATACATTTCTGTCAGACTAGACAGATCCAGAGACCTGCTGAGACCTGAGAGATCTTGCACATCTTCCAGCTCAGCCCCCCACAAGAGCAAGAGGCACATCTGCATCATGGCTTGGCACTCAGATGGGTCCAGCTTCTCTCATTGCATCTGTGCACGGGGAATGCCAGCCTTCCTGCGGGCTTCCATTTGGAAAAGACTCTCATTGTCCCTGGGTAGTTCCTTCTACTGATCCCAGACCCACTCTCCTAGGTCTGCCAGACGAAAGCTCTCGTTTAACAAAATCGTTTTCACAAGAATAAGAATTTTAATCAGGAATTATTTCAAATATGCAGGAAAGTACAGAGAAAAATAAAACAAATCCACATACCATTTTGTCATATTTACTTCAGTGCTTATTTTTTAAAGACATAAGTGTTGCAAGCCCATCGGAGGGCCTGCTATCCAAGAATCCCATTCCTTTCCCTTCTTTTCCAAGGTAACTACACTCCAGAAAATGGCACATATCCTTGCGCATAAGCGCCATTTGATGTTTGGATGTCTCATCAGTGTCTTAGCATATATTCTTTCTCCGTGTGTGTGTGTGTGTGTGTGTGTGTGTGTGTGTGTGTGTGTTGAGATGGGGTTGGGGAGACCTTTAGTCCAAATTCAGGTCATGTCCAAATGGAGTTTCAGCCCCACAACCCAGTCCTTCGCTCTTACTCGACTGTGAGAATGTTCGTGCTTCTAGCTCCCCTTCTTTCTCATCCTTGGTGCCTTGACGTTAATTCTAGTGAGTATGGGATGCGGGGAGGATGTGGCCTTGAGTGCGCAGTACATCTAAGAGATGCCCCGCCTCTTCATTCTCCCTAATGAAGAAGGACAACATACTGGGGAAACACTAGCCTTTAGTTTTAGGGAATTTTGCTAAATTTGTTGAGTTCCTGCAAGTAGCTGCTGATTGGATCCTTCAGGAAGGAAGTGGCTCTAGCCCCTTGAATAGGCCTCATGACTTTATGGATTGAACTGCGGTTTTCAGGCAATGCAAGGGACCCCTTCACTCCCCATAATAACTTCAGGTATCCTGCTGTGTGGTGAGGTTGGCATCCCGAAAGATGCAGGCACAGTCTGCATTTTCCTGCAGTGGCAGGGACAAGTCTTCTGTTTTATTCCCGTCGGTCAGCACTTTGGAGTCTGTTTGCCTGCTGCAATACACTGAACTATCTCGCCAAGGACGAACTGCATTGATTCCTCTTCCTGGGTTGTAATTGATAGCTCCAAGCCCTCATTTTATAAGTATCATTTTCCAAAATAACATGCTAGGCTAGAACAAAGGCCATTCCAAATCCACAGACTCCTCCACACAATGAGGACACCACTCTAGAATGTTCCACTTTCGGTGCGGGGGAGGGGAAAGGGTTTTTCTCTTTTGCTTCCAATTAGTTAATTTTTCATTAATCACTTTAAAAATAGCGTTTCTTAATTTGGTGCTTTAATATAAGGGCTTGTTCTGCCATGATTTCTGTTATAAAATGCTTTCCATGTGAGAAATACAAACAGGAAGTGGTCAGTGGACAGTAGGAATGGCAGCCCTCAGCCTTCCCGCAATTTTTTTTTAATGACCCAAGAAAAGGCATCAGATTTCTGGTTTATTGATTTAGAGTGTGTGTGGGGGGGTGGGGAGGCGAAGTGAAGAGAAAGAAAAGTAAATTAAAGCCATTCATCGTCAACTACTTATTTTAGGTAGAAAATGTTTTCTTGGTTTGCATTTTTATCGAGCAAGCATCTAGTCTGCATAATGATTGAAAGACAGTCTTCCTGTAACTTTGAACCTACGTAAGGCCAGGCATGCCCTCTTTATAGTGCAGACTGTGGTTGCTCTCCCCCCACGTTTGACATGATGCTCTGAATTTCTCCTCTCCCTGGTTGGCCTGAGGGTAACTTAAAAGGCATTGATGTATTTCAACTATGTCCTCTGTCTACAAACTTACCTTCCTGTGATACATGATTTGAAAAGAAAAGTGTTCTGATCTCACTCGTTCTTTTTTATCTCATTTACTTTAAAATAATTTGTTCTCTTCCGAAGTCCAAGGCTTCAAGCAAGATGTATTGTGAGAACCGAGGACAGAACTGGGATGCCGTTGATGTGGAGCCTGCTTTTCATTCCTCTTACGATCCCTTGCTATGTGTTCACCTTCTTTAGGTAACAGCGACCAGTCCGGATCCCAGGAGAAGCTGCTTGTTGACAGCCAGGGCTTGAGTGGATGCTCTCCACGAGACTCGGGATGCTATGAAAGCAGTGAGAACTTGGAAAACGGTACTGTCAGCGCAAATGATCATGAATGCATCTTCATACGCAAGCCTACTGGGCCGTTTCTTGACTTCTGTGCTTTGGCTAATGACCGTCTTTCTTCCTCAGCCTGAGCCATTCACTGCTTTTGGGAAAACTGGCAATAGGGAGAGGAGTTTTCCCAGGGTGATGGTGCTTAATTAAGATCCTTAGGAGGGAGCAACATCTCTCAAGAACCTAGACAACTGATGATGTTGAGAAATGAGTAGAGAGGTCTTTCATCAGTTACTCTTCCGTCCCACATAGCACATAATTGGAAAAAGTTTAAATTTGTGTGTCAGAGAAAGGGACCCTAAACTTTCCATTGTTCTGCTGCTCTTAGAGGTTTAGGCCCCTCCCCCCATCTGGATCATGCAAAGAGCTGTGGGGCTTTAGAGTGGGGAGACCTGGTGTTTGAACGTGAATAGGGCATAGCTGAAGACTTTGGCCAAGTTACATCTCCGACTCCTCCTTACCTCTTTTTTTGTTTTTTAAACAAATTGATTTACTTATTTGTTTTTGGCTGCGTTGGCCCTCCGTTGCTGCGCGCGGGCTTTCTCTACTTGCGGGCAGGGGCTTCTCTTGTTGCGGAGCACGGGCTCTAGGCACGCGGGCTTCAGTAGTTGTGGCACACGGGCTCAGTAGTTGTGGCTCGCAGGCTCTAGAGTGCAGGCTCAGTAGTTGTGGCACACGGGCTCAGTAGCTGTGGCTCGTGGGCTCTAGAGCGCAGGCTCAGTAGTTGTGGCGCACGGGCTTAGTTGCTCCGCGGCATTTGGGATCTTCCCGGACCAGGGCTCGAGCCCGTGTCCCCTGCATTGACAGGCGGATTCTTAACTACTGTGCCACAAGGGAAGTCCTCCTCCTTACTTCTTAAATGGTAATGTGAGTTGTTTTTTTTTTAAATAGATTATTCTAAGACAAAGTAATAATATATTAAAAATACCTAGCACTTTGTAAACACTGATTATGAATGAGGCAGTGGGCTAGGTGCGCACGTATGCAATTGCTAATTATCACTCAGATCCTGCAGTGCATATTTTATAGATGAGGATGCTAAAGAGAGATTAAATAATAACTGAAGCGCTTGTTCTTTTCCTCTTGGCACCACTCTGACTCATAATAATAGGCTCTCAGTCAATGGTAGACAGTATTTTAGACCTGACTTTCCAATACCATAAGCATTTTCAAGTCCATACTCTTAACTACTTAATGTCATCATACATCAGCCAGGGGTATCGGGGCTTAGTTGGAACTTCAAGCCAGAAGGGATTTAGTTTGTATGTTATCATAAGTACTTTCACAAACCATGGATTAGATGAAAATAGGTGGACCTATTTTGGGAACAAGGAAAAAGGCAACATATACCATAAAGGTTCTCTTTGCCTATTTGATTTTGCTTATTTATTCGAAGAGCAAGAAAATCCCAGTGCTCGGGACTGTCATCCGTGAGTCTCTCATTTCAATGTGAGGATTTTGAGGAGCCCCGCTGAGAACACGATGCAAAGCCAGGGCAGGAAGGTTTGGTTCCTTCAGTATCATCGTCATCCCTCACCTCAAGTTTTCTTCTTAAATAGACAGTAAAGCCTGAGCAGGGGCGGCCCTCAGTGTTCGGACACTGCCCTGGGAAAACAGACATGCTCGTTAGTTCAGGGATCGTAGTTGCACGATGACTCCTTCCATAAACAGATAGATTGGGATTGACATATATACAGTAATATGTATAAAGTGGATAACTAATAAGAACCTGCTGTATAAAAAAGAAATAAAATTCTAAAATTCAAAAAAAAGAAACACAAATAGATCCTGGCAGCAGTATTATCATTACAGTATGAAAATATCTAAATTCATATTAAAATAATGTGAAAAGTCTATTCAAACATTTCTTCATTTTTATGAAAGCTAGATCTCTGAATGAAGGGTATATAATTAAATATTAAAGGGCACATTTTTGTTTTAAAAAAAATCTCAAAACTTCAGACCAGCTAGACAGAAAGAATATAATTACCCACATCCAATATGGTACTTCCTTTGTCCCCGCAGACAGCATGACTGGGGGCTCAGAGTTATGACCCCCAAACTTCACATCACTGGGCCAGCCCTCCTCATGATCTAGTTTTTGGAAGTTATTGGACAATGTGTATTTTTGGCTCCCATACCCACTACACATGTGGACTCAGTTTGAATCAGTGGTTTACTTTACTTCAGTAAACTTCTATGTGCACAGAGAAGACATTTACTAAACAGGCTTTGGAACAACAGGATCAACCATAACTTTCACTTTGAAAAGGAGCATAAACATACACACTGAAGATATGAAATTGCCGGAAGTTCACGATTCAAACCAGCCAAAAGCACCTGAAAAGCAAGATGTTTTCAAAATAGATTCGACATTTCTCCCCCCACACACCCATCTTTTCTGCTTTGTCCACGTAACAGTTAAGGACATGGTACCTCCCCACCTTTGTTTTCTCAAACATTAAACCAAGCTGCACGATTTTGATCTAGTTTTACTAGGAGAGTATTTTCACCGGGTGGAGAAATAAACGCAAGGTTTACAGAAGCAGTCCCTCTTATGCAGTTCGTAACTTCTGGTTCAGAAGCTCATGCTGCCTAAGGCCCTGGTTTTTAACTGTGGTCTGCGGGGTCCCGAGGATGGGGGCCTTGGTGGCGGTGTGTGGACCTGGGCCTTGAGAAACCTCCACACTTCAACTTTGATCTGTTTTGTAAATGAAGCTTCATTAAAAAGGATCCTCCTGGGCTTCCGTGGTGGCGCAGTGGTCGAGAGTCCGCCTGCCGATGCAGGGGACACGGGTTTGTGCCCCGGTCCAGGAAGATCCCACGTGCCGCGGAGCGGCTGGGCCCGTGAACCATGGCCGCTGAGCCTGCGTGTCTGGAGCCTGTGCTCCGCAACGGGAGAGGCCACAACAGTGAGAGGCCCGTGTACCGCAAAAAAAAAAAAAATATATCCTCCTGCTTTGAAAAGTACTGATTTTAAAAGTGCAGTGTTCTGAAAAGAGACCATTCTCTGACCGCCGTGAACGCGGTGCTAATCTTTTCCTTTCTGACTTCTTCGCCGTTCTCCTTTCTAGTTAGCCTCTGCTGACTTCTGTGTGAGGTGAATAAATTCCATCTAAAATACCTGCAGCCATAAAACCTAAATTGTGTGTCTCCTGTGTCCTCTTCTTTTCGCAATGAAAACCAGCATTTGAGTGTTGGGAACTATCAGGTCCATAAGGAAAACAGCTTACCAAGTAGACCATCCATCAGGGCCACAGCGGCACGGCCTGAGGACAGAGCAGTTTCGGGGGAAGAGGGCCGCATGCCTTGTTTGTTGCTTCGCTGTCCTAACAGTCGGGAAGCAGTCCATAGGAAATTCAGACAGCTTCCTTGTCTTAAAGAGAAGAGGAATCTTAAGTGGATTGGGGTCAGGTGCACTCAGGGTTACCATGGGTGGCTCTGTTCACCAGACAGCAGTAGCAATTAGTATCAGTCAACAGTTGTCAACTAAGTAGACTGTGACCGCTTGATAGGTTATCAGCCTGACAATCATTTTATTTTAATCAGGTCTATCGCTTCAGTGGCAATTAGAACCATGTCAGTATCTAATAGATTGTCTGTGGCGACATCCTCACTTCAGCTTGTTTACTCATTTGCACCAAGGTCGGCTGACTGTTTCTAGGGTACCTTTATTTTACACACCTGAGCAAAACGCAAAGCGGGGAGGGCTTGAAAGGTTTGAGAATTCAGCAGTCACCAGCGAACCTTGGGGAATACCATTTAAAGAACTTGTCCCAGCATTCAGTCCTACGTCCTCTTGGCAACCATGGTCTTAGGAAACTACTCCCTAAACAGAAATGCCATCAGTATGGTTCCTAAATGGGGTGTGGGTGTGCCTTGTTTCACACTGACTGCAGCTACGGACAGACATTAGGCCTAGATTTATTTTATTGCCTGACAGCATATTTTCTTTCCACATAACTCAATTAACTTTCATCTCCCTGAGTCCTTTAATAAGACTAAGAATTCTTTCTAAAAGTAAACATGGGACCACAATAACTCTACATCACCAGTGGTGATTTTATGTCCTTAGTGTGATTCAACAGTGGGATGTAGGAGTTGGAGATTTCAATTACGTTAGCACACCTTTTACATCAGTTTGATTGATTCGCTTTTTAAAATGTGATTGTAAAATATTTCCTTGTCTCGTAGGCAAGTCTCGGAAAACCAGCCCCTCTGCCAAATCTTCAGCCGAGTCCAGCGTGAAGTCTTTCAACAGGAATCAGCTGGGCAACTACCCAACCTTGCCTCTAACGAAGTCAGTAGACGCGCTGAAGCCGGGAGGGGAGGGGAGGCTGAGCAGTGGTCTCACCCCTCACACCTCCAAGCACTGTGATCCCCCGTGTGTGACTGACTTGAATAAAAACCGAAGGAGCCTCCCTGTTTCCATCTGCCGGAGCTGTGAGACCCTGGAGGGCCCCCAGACCGTGGAGACTTGGCCCCGATCCCACTCCCTGGACAACCTTCAAGGAGAGCCTGAAAAAGATGTGCCTGGTGAGGTGACAGAACCTTCCCCTCAGATTGTACCCGAAGTGCCACAAAAGACAGCGCCCTCCATCACAAAGGTTCAAAGCCCCAAACTAGATTCTGCTGTTGACAATACACTGCTACTGACCCAAAGCAAGAGATTTTCTGAACCTCAGAAAACGACTACTAAGAAACTGGATGGCCCGATGGCTGCCTTTTCACATGGCACGTCCCCTCCTCCGTGTTTACCCAAAACCTATGATGCCCAACCGCCCGCCGTTAAACATGGTTTAACAAGGACGCCTCTTGAGGGTCACAGGAAAGGACTCGATTTCGAAGGGACACATCACCCCCCGGGCACCAAAGAAGGTGTGGATGCTGAGCAGAGGGGCCCCGAGGCCAGATCGCAGGCCAGACCTCCCGCCCAGCCTCCCCCCGTCCCCGCCAAGAAGAGCAGGGAGCGCCTCGCCAACGGGCTGCCTCCTGTCCCTCCTGGCCCCCCCGGCGCCCCTGGCGCCGATGTACCCAGTCTGCCACTTAAAAAGGGCAGCCCCGGCGGCCCCAGCGACTGTCCCCTGCCGCCAGTGGCCAGGCCTCCCCCAGGGCCGGAGCCAGGCAGCCCGCCGAGCGCCAGGCCTCCACCCTGGCTGTCAGAGCTGCCTGAGAGTGCCAGCCTCCAGGAGCACGGCGTGCGGCTTGGCCCTGCCCTGGCCAGGAAGGTCTCCTGCACCCGCGGGGTGGACCTGGAGATGCTCACCGAGAAGAAGCTGCGGGCCGAGGGCATCGATCTCACCGAGGAGCCCTATTCCGATAAGGTATCCGAGGCCCTGACCCCACTGCACAGGCTCTTCTAAGTCGGGCGGGGGCCAGGCGAGAGGAACGGCACTGCCCGCCACCTCCCAGCCCCCGAAGGCCAGCTGGCAGCAAGGACCGATGGACAGTGACCGTATGGGTGGCCCACGGCGGGGGCTCCTGCCGCCCCGCGCTTGGTGTTCAAATGAACTGGTAGCACAGTGCCCAGATTAAATGCAGACACGACCTCAGGGGTTTCTTCTCTTTTCCCTTCTCTTCTTTTCTCTTCTCTTCTTTCACTTGTTTGTATTTAATTTGGGGCAGCTATCCTTCGCAGGGAGAGCTATCAGTCAGTACTAGGCCCAGTTCCGGAAAGGATAGACGTGAGTTCCAGTTTCCATGTCTTCTTCAACATCTTTGTTTTTAGACTTTAACAAATCCCCATTTCATTTCCCTGTGCGTAAAATGGAATTAATAATGACCTGCATAACTACCTCTTAGAGGTATTAATAGGAGCAAATAAAATAAACCTGAACCTACTTTGAAAATTGTAGAGCCCTATTCAGATGTAATAATTGGACTGTATAATTATCTGTATGGGTAACAGGGGAAAAGATACCTCATTGTACTAAAAACATTGAGACCTATAATGAAAACTCATTTCTCATTTGAAGAAAAATAAAAAAGAGTAGATCTGCCAATACCAAAATGACTTTGAATACAAATACACGGTAATAGATGTAGCTGTATGTTACTCCTAGGAATGCATGAATTGTTATAATGCATTCCCAGGAGTCTTTGTTATAAACTTCTCATGACCAAGAGTGCCTTATGATAAAATACTCCTCTGCCTTCTGATACTTAGTGAATGAACCCCTTCGAATGGAAAGTTGTGAGAATTCTACTGTACAGTAAATGCTGGTCTAGTGATATAGCGGTATAACCCTACTCTGTAGTTGAGGAACCAACAGTAGACTCTCTGTAGGGCACACATTTGCCCTTCTCCCCTGCAGTTTAGAAGACTGTCTTCAATAACATTTTGCAAAATGATCAGATAAGAGTGAGGTGAGGGCGTTGGACCCCAAAATAGAGAATGATTGTGTCCTGTTGTAACCATATTTCAAAACATTTTTCTAGAGCTCATAACTACTTAAAAGATAAAGACGTAAAAGTATTGTCTCTAAGACATCCATCCTGACACTAAATAAAATATATTCACTTCAAATTAAAACTTTTAGTCCTGTTTTCTAGTAGCTAAATGTCTTATCCTACCTTGTGTTTGCCGTCCTTGGAGGAGGAAAAAGATCCTTGCCACCCTCGATAAGAGATTTCTGTTCCCTCGCAGCACGGCCGCTGTGGGATTCCTGAGGCCCTGGTGCAGAGATATGCGGAAGACTTAGATCAGCCCGAGAGGGACGTTGCCACCAACATGGACCAGATCCGCGTGAAGCTGCTTCGGAAGCAGCACCGCATGGCGGTAAGCAGCCCACGCTTCGGGGCTCCCCTCACCCAACTTTTTGAAGTCCATTCAGTTCTAGAGCTTAATGGTGAGCATGCTGGCAGCCGCTAAGTAGCCCAGGGTTCATTATAGCTATCGAAGGGAGACACCTGGGAGAGAGTAAGACCTATTCAGCCTACAAAGGTTTAAAAATACCTTTGGAGAGAAAAAGATGAAAATTATCCATAACCCCGGCACTGTGAAAAAGTCCATCTAGTCATTTCTCTGCACATATATAATAGTACATGAACAGTTTGCAAACCTTATTGTTTTCAGTTATCAGGTGGTGAACCTCTTTCTTTGTTACGAAAATTTCTTTTATATTATCAGTTTTTCAAAGTGCTCTAGTAGTTATGTCCTAGTTCAGCCAGTTCCACATTGTTGAAACATTTAGATTTTTTCCAGCTGTTTATTTTAAACAATTGAGTGAAGAACCTCCTGGTTAATAATTTTTTGTAGACTTTTGGGGTTAATTTCTGAGGATATATTCCTTCAAGAGGATTTGCTTCAACAAGACTGCACAAAATCTTAAGGGTTTGCACGTTTGGTGGTAAATTGCCTTTCTGAGAGGTGTAGCATTTGGCCTTCTCAGGATTCAAATATAGATGTCCATTTCCCTGCCCTAGCCAACATTTATTATTGTATTTTTAATTCTTTATGACTATATTGATTAAATGCTTAATTTTCTGGATGTTAATGTAGATCCAAAATACAGAAGAAAATCTACTTTATAAGAACCTTACCCACTGAGTATCTTACTTTTCACACTATCACTTAGGTTTGCTTCTTCAAGCACCGTAAGGATCATTAGTTGAAGAGTGTGACCACCATGAGACAAAATAGCCAGAAATATAAATGATCACAGTTTGGAGACTTACACACATAATTGGGGTTAGGTCTAATTCCAAGTACCTTCTGGAACCTCCAACACTTCCTTGAAGATTTGTCTCACCTTTGAGAAGTCAGGAAATTATTTATTTATCTATCTATTTATTTATGGCTGTGTCGGGTCTTTCGTTTCTGTGCGAGGGCTTTCTCTAGTTGCGGCGAGCGGGGGCCATTCTTCATCGCGGTGCGCGGGCCTCTCACTGTCACGCGGCCTCTGTTGTTGCGGAGCACAGGCTCGGCAGTTGTGGCGCACGGGCCCAGTTGCTCCGCGGCATGTGGGATCCTCCCAGACCAGGGCTCGAACCCGTGTCCCCTGCATTGGCAGGCAGATTCTCAACCACTGCGCCACCAGGGAAGCCCAGGAAAGAATTCTTGATGCTAGTCGTGTTCTTGGACATCTCATAGCATTATCCCTTTCTGACAGTGTAGTAATAAACATAATATTTCATAGTGTTCCTTTTAGGCATAGAAGAAAGAGCTCTCCAGTGGCACCTGCTGAATCTTGATAAATTGCTTTCTTTGGTTACCCAGATCCCAAGCGGTGGACTCACAGAAATCTGTAGGAAGCCCCTATCTCCCGGATGCGTTTCATCCGTGTCGGATTGGCTGGTTTCCATCGGTCTACCCATGTACGCCAGTGCCCTCACTGAAGCGGGCTTCAGCACGCTGGGCCAAGTGCCTTCTCTGTCCCACACTTGCCTTCAGGAGGCTGGCATCACAGAGGAGAGACACATAAGTAAGCTCGTGTCTGCAGCCAGACTCTTCAAACTGCCACCAGGCCCCGAGGCCATGTAGTCAGGCCCGAAATGGACCTCCCTGGACAAGAGCCACCCGTTCACTGTGTTTATGATGCTGATGCAATTCCTCCTTGGCTGGACATGCAGACCAGACCCAGAAGAAAGGCCCAGTGTGTGGCCAGCAGAACTCGGAATCTTGGCACGGGACTCTCTTCTCCAGAAAAGCCCCCTCCAGGAAATTGGTGTGGTTCTCTTTGACCCCCAAAGAAAAGACAAGCACTTATTTTTGTTTTCAGGACACAATAGAACAAAGATGCCAACTTGCCACAAATGCTCTGCCTGCAGTCTGTCTTGGTGCACTGGGTGAGGGCAGGGGGCAGAGGGAGGGGCAGCCTGTCCTGTTTCTAAGCGTGCTTCTAGCCCTTCTGTCTGTCACCCTGCAGGGTTCCCGAGGCCCAGATGGGCTTTAGCCAGGCCAAAGTAACAGACTCGGGAGTGATTGTACACTATTGACCAGGCTCATTTGTTCAAAAATAAGAAAATCTGGCTGCACTAGGAAAAAAAAGCCCTATTCTCCTTTAGATAAACAAGAGACATTTTAATAATTGCTTTCTAGCAATCAGCTTTTATTTGCCTTAATGTAAGCTTTTAAGCAGTTATCTAACTTAGTGTTCACTACCATGTAACCATAGTTCCAGATCTTCATCTTAGACTGCCATCTAACGTATCTGGGATGTTTCCAGCAGATATGGGCTTTTCTAATTGTCTCACTCTAACATGGCTTATTTTATAGGGGTGTTTATCAGGCCAAATTTCATGTTGACTTTCAGTTTTTAAACTAACTACAAATCTGGTAAAAGGCGCTCTTAAATTCACAAAGATATCACGTGTGAGAGTATATGTGTGTGTTTGAGGTTACGATCTTTCATTTTAATCAGTTTAGTGTTGTTACCACGTTGGTCGTCGTGGTGCAGTATTGACTTGGAATCTTGACCGTGTCCATTCCAAAATTCAGTCATTAGCTAACAGATCACCTTTGCAAAAGGTCATTGTAAGTTGAACATTTAAGGAGGTTGTTTTTTAAAAGGGAAGTAGTTTATAAGATACTTTTAAAGTTTTTTTTTTGGTTTTATAATTAAAATACTATTTTCCATCTTTTCTTATTTAGATAATTCACTTAAATATAATAAAGGTTCATTTTGGAGCCAAACTACATTGGCCATGTATTAAGTAGTTGCATATTTTCAGTTGTCTTCCGACTGATTTCAGCATTCTCTTTTAGTCTAGTGGCTGATTCTCTAGCAAACAGAAATTATTGTTTCCAATTGCTTACAAAGTGATTTTCCTTTACATTCTTATCATGAACCCTATTTTAAGCACTGGGTGTGATCATTTACAATAGAAATATTTGGAGCCTTGATTTAAAAGTTCTGTAATATTTCATCTACTCATTAAAACAAATGATATCCCTCAGGGGAGGGGGGAAAAAGGTGATTTCATTAATTACAAAACCATTTTACCATTTGCTTTATATATCTGGATCCATGTTTCTGAGGAAAAGGACATTCTCGGTGACATATTTTTTTTCATGCTTTTGGTATGCATTTGAAAGAATAATATATATTTCTTCAGTAATAGTCACCTTCTATAAGAAGATGCCATGTAAGAAGTTGTGGAAAAAGCTGCCAAATTTCTGTTGAACTCTTCAAAACAGCCCGTTTTTGTCATCTGGGGTAAGACATTCCTGTGGGCTGTGACATTCCATTTAGAAGGTAACAAGGCTGCAGGGCTCTCCTATGTCACTGGAAGGAATTTCAGGTGTGTGGTGAGGCGGGCACTGTAAAACGGGCTCCTCGCCCTGCGTTTTCAGTACCTCAGCATGACATCCGAGAGAGCCTGCTCATAGCTTAAGCTGGGCTAAAAGACCACGCATAAAGTCAGGTAATAGGTAACAAAGGAGAAGGGGAAAGTGTTAGTTCATTTTCACGGTAAGATTTTCACTTAATGTAAAAGTGGTGCCAGAAAAGGGAGCTTTCTGAATATGAGTTTTTGAGAATGCCAAACTGTATCTTTTTCATTCTTCTTTGGAAATCATTGCCTTTGCATAGAAGTGAAATTCAGGGACCATGAATCATTTTCAGTGGGAAGGGCTTCCTAGTCTGTGGGATCTGAGGTTATTTTTACTTTATTGTGCTTTTTAAAAAAAAATTTTTTTGTCTTTGTTTTTTTACTTTTAGTATTTGTTTGGTCTTCTTTTGCTTTAAACTTTTAATTTGATCTTAGAAAAGCCTGAGTGTGTGTGTGTGATGTTTGACCGAGGTGGTTTGGGGCCTCCTGTGGATACCAGAAGGCAGGTGGTCAGCTTCAGCAATACCCAGTTCTAATCCACTGCACTTGGTGCAGAACGTTGAGGAAGGGTGAAAATCATCGCCTTTGGAAAGCACAAAAGAAACCTGGAGAGGCACTTTGGCTCAGGTAGCTACACATCCGTTGTGTGTCATTTTTTTCCTTTGAAGCTGTCTACAAGGAAGTGCAGCCAGTCCCAACCACTACTTACATTCCCAGATAAGCAAGAAGTAGGTTTTCCTGGCCTTGCCTTAGTCAGAGGCCTTTTCTCTTTCCAGGTATAGGTGAAATTGGAAATAACTAGTCGATTGAAAATCAGTTCCTCAGAGAGCAAAGTTTGCTTTCATAATTGCAGCAAAAGGAGTCAGTTCACCAAGTCAATGCTGCATGTGTGTGCTGTTGTCAGGAAACAAAATATAATAGTCTGAGTCCAAGTTATCTCGATTTTAAATTGATAAACAAGAAACTGTCGAGCAAATTATATAACAACTAACAACATTGCACTTTCTGTATATGAAATCAATATTTAAATAACTTATTTTTCTCCATTGCTGTTCTTAAACATTGTAAGTAGCTGTAATATACCAGTACCAATATGTCCTTGCGATTGCTTCAGCCCAAGAAAGCTGTGTATTGTTTTAAAAATTGTAAAAATCATTGTGATGATTCATTTAGCAAAAAGGTGGACAGAAGGGTTTTCCTATGTATCAAAACTTGTCTATAATTATGTCATCTATGTACCTAGAAAAAAAAAGTAAATAAATTTCTTCAGTTGAACATGCCTCTATGCCTCTTTTGTTGTTCCCTGGGTATTATAAAGGTACGTAGGGTAGAAATGAAAGGGAATTTATGAAGTGTGGTTTAAGAATGAAATATATTGTAAAAATAGTAGTTGTACACGATTACTTCTGCCACGTCACAAAAACTCAGTATCATACTCACTCAGATTCTCTTTGCCAATTTATTTCAGGTTTTTTTCAAATATTGCATAATCAAGTCACATAATTGCAGCATCTTAGCCCAGAAAGAGATTTTTGGAAGCCACCTCTGGTCTAAACCCGTTGTTTTCAAATGAAGAGTTTCAGTCCACGCAGACTTGCCCAATATCGTGTGTAGTTAAATGGAAACAGTCCAGGTCTTCCATTGAGAGAGAAAAACATCTAGATTGGGATATTCTAGAAATCAACTAACTTGACATAAATCATTTTTCAACGTTAGTGTGCCACAGTTGATAGAAAAACACATTTTTAATTAGGAGGGAGTGTGTAATACATTTTGAGTAAGTAAAATGTGCACTTGAGACAGACCAAAAAGTGACCCTTTCCTTTTCTCTCAGCCACCTACTCACACTACAGGTAAGTATTATAACCAGTGTTGCCATATCTTTTCAGAAATGCTGTGTTTATTGACAAAGATAACTGCATATGCATTTTTCCATATAGGAATGACAGCATTTCCCCACACTTCTTCACTTAGCACGTGGAACCGCTGTGTTAAAGTTACGAGTATTTAAATTTTTGATAGAATAGTTTAAATCCACTGGTGGATTTCAATATAGGAAGCTCTACCGTGGTAGGTTTTATTTACAAATCATTGTTTTATTCCCCACTCCCCCTTTCATATATTCTTAAAGTCGGGGATTCCTCTGAAGCGCTGCATTATTTTAAAGAACTGACCGTAAACCTCAAATCTTATTTATCTCAAGTTGACTCTTAAGATTCTATAGTTGAATTCACAGAAGATACTTTTTTCTTATGATTCCTGAGAAGCCTTGACTGGATTCTTGGTATTTGTTCTAACTTGGCTTCACGTTTGGATATTTATGTTGAATTCACTTAGAAGCGATAAAGAACGTAAGTTTGATTAGGGAAAGGAGAAAAGGGAAGGGTGGTTGTCATTTAACCACAACTTATTTGGGGGCCTTAGAATGATGACTTTACTCAGCTCTGAGGACCCACTCAGAGAAAAGTATGTACACAATACTCTTAGGGGTGTGTGTGAGGGAGTGAGAGACAGGAGAGGATGGATACTCACTCAGGTGTAGGTCTGGACCACTCGTCTGTCAGGGGACCACGGGCAGTGTTATTTGGAAGCATTCCACTTTCCCATACAGCGCTCCTCCTACACTGTCAGAGAAGAACACTGAAAAGGGAGTTTAGCCGTCACCTCTCTAAAACTTAAGCGAAATACATGAAAGTTCTAGTCAAACCAGGTTTGAGCCCAGTATGGAAGGACCCCAGGGTACATGTGTGGGAGCCAAAGGAGTTATGACTAATCTGATTGCAATTTACTACCATCCCCGTTCATCCTCAACACTCCAGTGATAAATATGGTCGGAGCCATAAGAGATGTGTACAAAGAGCTGGGGGAGCCAGAGGGGAAACTGACTCAGTCTGGAATTGTGTTGGGGGGGGCAGTTGGAGCCCAAATGGAGGAGGTAGTTACGTGGATTCTAACTGTGCATCCGTGTGCTAAGAATGTTAGACTCTGTTAAAAAACAAAAACAAACAAAAATCTTGAAAAACATGAGAAAATATCTTCTGTGTCCCCAAACTCCTGATCCACTTGGCTGTCATCGGGAGTAGACCATGGCTTCCCCTACTTAATAGAACAATTGGAGACCATCCATTGGGCCATCTCTCTGGACCTCCTTTCAGCTCACTTGCAAAACTCCCCTGCAACCTCCCCTAGTCTTTCCTCCTCGTTCCAGCCATGACAAAAGGAGTGTTCCTCCATCTGCCTAGTCCTACCTGTGCTCAGGATCCTGTCCTGGGATTCCCCCCCCTCCCCCCCAGTCATCATATATTCCCTCATTTCTCTGGATCTTCCCCTTGAACATGTTTGCAATAGACTGTCGCTGTCTTTTCCAGGCTGGCCCAGATTGCCCCTTTTTGGATAAGCACATTCTGCATTTCCTATGCAAGAACTAGCATCCCCTACATTTCAAGGGATCCTGGTGCAACTTTCCCTGCAGTGTCCCCGGCACCCTCCGAGCAGTGAGCACAACTCCATTCAGTCTCCTTTTGCCCAGACTTGGGCTCTGGAGCTGCAAGTCAGATACACGAGAGGGGCTGCAGCTGAACTGTGCTGATGGTGGTGCCCACAGAGCCCGGGAACCTGCCTGTGCCTTCCCGGGCTTTCCAAAGCTTGTTCTGCCTTTCCTTGGATTCCTTTGCCAACTGCCATCAAACATCTTTACCCACGTACCCCTAAAATAATATCCCCAAAGTAAGGACTCCCTCACACATTTTAAAGTTGCCCTCCCAAGGTTCCCAATCGTAAGTTTAAATAATTGCGAGACTGTACATTTCTAGCTTTTTGTAAATATTTGCATTTTAGAATACAACTGCAACATTACTTAAAAAAACATATGCAATGGAAAATAAATACCACAGCAGTTTGCTACTACCATTGTCCACTGAAAGAGCAAACAAAACATTTTACTCTCCTTCAAAGCCTATAACCATTCTACTTTCTCCGCACATTTTTATCCTAATGCAATATATTTTGTATCTGTGAGTGTCTTTTTGATCATCTTACCATATTTCCCTGTAATAAAAATGTTTGTGAACTTAAGTTCAATTTTTTTTTCATTTCTTTTGATCATTAGGCTCTATTTGTAAAAAAAAAAAAAAGAAAACCCTGGGTTTAGTTATACTTATACCATGATTATTATTAATCAATTATCAATATACACATATTTCACAGTTTTTGATAGATAGTGATAAAATATAAAACTTAAAGTGTGATTGGAAAGGTCTCTCAGTTGGATGGCAGAGGTGGGCAGGTGCCTTATGGCCCCCCGGTTTATAGAAGATGTTGCAACCCCAGTTATTTCAAGTTTGACTAATTGCTGGGAGCCCCAGACATCTCTACAACATTTTGCTTTGTGTGTGTGTGTGTGTGTGAAGTGGGAGAAGGGCATTTATGAAAGAGATGGAAAAGGAATGCCAGCAGGAGGTATCCTCAGGCAGATCAACTTTAGGACTCTATTAACTTGGAAACAGATTCCCTTATTAAAGCTATCCCAGGCAATGGAGCCTTGGGAAAGAATCCCAAACTGAAGACCTTTGCGGTGGGCTACATGGGATTCTTAGAGCAAATCCCTTTTCTTGCCAGAACTATTTGTTGCTTTTACCTGTGAAGAAAATTCCGTCAACCAGATCAGTGTTCATCATTCCTCATTTAAAACATTCTCTCTCAACTCCACATTTCCCTTACCTAGATAATCCCCCTGCCCCCCACCCCTCTCTTGATTTTCAGACAAATATCTTGAAATGTTTTCCTGTTCTCATTGTCTCTTCTTCGCTATCCTTCATAGATTCCCCAGCCCACTGCTCTCTGGATACACCCGAGGCCACCGTTGGAAGCCACGCCCTGATTTCCAAATCCTCCTGGTCTTCTCTGCAGCGTCCTCTTGCTGCCCTTCCCAAGCTTCGCCTTCCCCACTCCTACCCACCCCGTCTGCCTCTGCAGCAGCTGCCTCTCCGTATCCCTCTCCCCACCCTTTGAATGAATGTTCAGGAACCTCAGACATCCATCCTAGGGCCTCTTCCGTCCCACGGTGATCTCTCTGTTTCACCTTGAAGTGCCTGCTTAGAGTAGAAGACGTAATCCCAAAGACGTAATCCCAAACATCGATCGTTTAAGAAATGTAATGCCTTTTTTTTTTCTTCTTTTTTTGGCTGTGGGGCTTGTGGGATCTTAGTTCCTGGACTAGGGATTGAACCTGGGCCCTTGGCAGTGAAAGCACAGAGTCCTAAACACTGGATCACCGGGGAATTCCCGAAATGTAATGCTTTTAACTGATAGGATACCTTTTACAACAAGAGACGAGCAAACCACGTGTTAAAATACCTTCCCAGCTATTTGCTTGTGAGGCTAAATATGCCTCTTCTGGCACCACCTCATCTTGTGTCCTTGTGGTGTATTCAGCATCTGGGCTCCAGAATAAAGCCAAAGAAGAAGAGGCAGAGGCTGTATTCAGCTGCGGAGGCAGCATCGTTCTCTAATTTCTATAAGAATATTCCACAGTCTATTCTTAGGGAGTCAGTTCTGTGGTTTCTGTAGATCTGGAAGGCTGCCACTCAAGACATCCTCTGGTCCCTCACGGGTCCATCCGAGCCTCTGACACTAATTCTCCTCCAATGGGTAGAAAGCAAGGAGAGGGTGGTTAAATCAGCTAATTACCGGACAGAGCACTATAATGAGTGCTTAAGGCAATGTACCTATTGCATTCATTCAATCAACTCCAAGTGGTCATTTATTATCCTCCTTGTCTTACCAGAGCACAAACTTCATGCGAGCAGGGACTTTTTGTTTACTCCTATGTTCCCACATCCAGAACAGTGCCTGACACATGGGGGTGCAGAATAAATAAATATGACCTGAATAACAAAGTTCAAAGAAGGTAAGACAGTTTTCCAGGGTGACGCAGCCAGTAGGTAACAGGACTGACATTTGAACACCAGCCTGTCTGACCCTAAAACCATGCTCCCTGTAGTATGATAACGACTCCAGCAAAGATACTCCCCTGCAGTCCCTGAACTTTGCACTTTCAATTCTATTTTCAAATAGATAATGTTACGGTCAACCCCTCACGGACGGAATGTCTGATCTTCACCTCCATTTCCCATTTCAGTTAATGGCACCTGCTGGTCACTTAGCTCAAAACTCTTCTTTTTTCTCTCGCAGTCCACATTCAATCTGTCAGGAAATCCTCTTGTCTTTACTTTCGACACCTCTCCGGAAGCTGACCCCTTCTCAACACCTGCATTCCTATCATGGCCACCACCTCCTCTTACCTGGATTGTCCCGGAGCCACCTGCCTCCTAGCTTCCATCCTTGCCGTTCAGCCCACGCAGCAGGCTGACTGACTCTGCTATGAATGTTTGTGTCCCTCGCCGATTCAAACGTTGAAGCCGGCCCCCCAGTGGGATGGCATGAAGAGATGAGGCCTTTGGGAGGTGACTAGGTTTAGATGAGGTCATGAGGGCAGAGCCCCACCCACCACAGGATTCGTGTCCTTTATAAGAAGAGGAAGGGTCTCCAGGGCATCCTCTGTGTCCACCTGTGGGAACAGAGTGAGAAGGCTGCCACCACACACTAAGAAGAGGGTTCTCACCAGAAGCTCAATCCTGCCAGCACTTGGTCTTGGACTTTCCAGCCTCCAGAACCGTGAGAAAATTAATTTCTGTTGTTTAAGCCACCCAGTCTATTGTATTTTATTACGGCAGCCTGAGCAGCCCCTGTAAAAACATAGGGCAGGTTATGTCACTCCTCTGCTCCAACCCTTCCATGCCTTTCCATTTCTTTCAGAGTCAAGGTTAAATTCTCTGCGGTGGCCTGCCAGGTTCTATGCAATCGTCTCCCATTTCCTATGTGGTGTCCCCCGCCCCCCATTACACCCTCCGTGTCGCTAATTCAGCCAGACAGCCTTTCTTATTGGTTCTCACACAGGTCAGTCAGGCTCTCACCTCAAGCCTGTGTACGGGTTTTCCTCAACCTGGAACGCCCTTCCCCAGAAAATCTACAGGACTAACAGCCTCCCATCCTTCTCCCACGGGTCTGTGTTCAGAAGGTGACCTTTCAGAGCACTGTTGTGAGTCCGTCACCTAAAACTGCACCGTCCCTTAGCTTTTACCTTTGCCACCAGTTCTGACCCTCACACCTGCTTTATTTTCACCTTCTAACACACTATGTAGTTTATTTCTTCGTTACGTTTATTGCTCATTAGCTGTGTCCTCCTTCTACAAGTCCAGGAATGCACAGGTGGCTCTCTGACGATTCTGAACCTCTACATCTGACACATAACATTGATATTTGTTAAATGAATGACTGTCCCTGAATCTCAAGGCTTCGAATCCTAAATGTTAAAGCTGGAGATGATCTACCTTTATTTCAGTTTATAGGTGAGGAAACAGACCCAGAGAGGCACGAGCTGAGGTCATACTCAGATGGCCAGGGACAGAGTACATCGCTAAAGAGGCACATCCTCTCTACCTATCAAAGGCTTCGCAGGAGCACGTGAGCTTCAGCAAACAAGCCCTTGCGGAGTGAGTAGTTGCTGCAGCGTTTGGCCACCGGAGGGCACTGATGTGCCAGATTGAAGGCCGAAGCCGACCCGGCGGAGGGCGGGAGGTGGGAGGAGCAGTTACGCGCTCGCTCAGCACAGCCAGAGGGGCAGGGAAAGGGAATGCGGCGGCGTGAGGGAGAGCTGGGCCTCCGCGACCCTCCAAGATACCAGCCAGACCTTGAGTGCTGTAAACCACCTATTAAAACGCCAGCGGAGGGGCTTCCCTTCCCTTCCCTTCCCTGGTGGCACAGTGGTTAAGACTCTGCCCTGCGAAAGCAGAGGGCCCGGTTCGATGCCTGGTCAGGGAACTAGATCCCACACGCATGCCGCAACTGAGTTCCCACGCCACAGCTAAGGAGCCGGTCTGCCACAGCTAAGACCCGGTGCAACCAAATTAAAAAGTAAGTACTAAAAAATAAATAAAAATAAAAGTGAGGGCTTCCCTGGTGGCACAGTGGTTGAGAGTCCGCCTGCCGATGCAGGGGACGCGGGTTCGTGCCCCAGTCCGGGAAGATCCCACAGGCCGCGGAGCGGCTGGGCCCGTGAGCCATGGCCGCTGAGTCTGCGCGTCCGGAGCCTGTGCTCCGCAACGGGAGAGGCCACAACAGTGAGAGGCCCGCGTACCGCAAAAAAAAAAAGTGATGTTTAAAAAAAAAAATGCCATTGGAGAATGATGATGGAGACTGGTGGAATTCACAATCCATTTTAATAAGCACTGAGAGGCTCTTGGCTCCCGTCTGTTTACTCCTTTAATTAGCAAAGAGGGATGACGGCTTGTGTTCACTGCTCCCAGCGGGGCTGGGTGTCTGGGCGTGTGCAGGAGCCCTCCTGCCTGCCACAGGGGCAGGATGGAGGAAGGAGGTATTTCGGTGACTCTGAAACAAAGTCCTAAACTTTACACGTCAAGCAACGAGATGTAAACCAGGCTCATTTTTGTTTGAATGGTATTTCGTTGCTCATGGCTCAGAATAGCCTGACATTTTAAGAGCCGGGGCCAGGATGCAGTCCAGATGTTCACGGAACTCAACATACATGAGAGCATTTGGCCTTCACAGTGTGCCCCTGCAGTAGACACCGTGATCCCCATTTCACAGCTGAGGGACCTGAATTCACAGAGGTGTAGGCAGAAGAGATGAGATTTGACCTTGGATTGTTTTATTCTGATGCTTTTTGGCTTAACCACTGCGGGATAACTCCCCGGTTCTCAGCCTGAGCAACACATTAAAATCATCTGGTGCATTAGTCTGGGTTCCACCAAACAAGCAGAACCGACTGGAGATATATATTAAGAAATGTGGGGACTTCCGTGGTGGTACAGTGGTCAAGACTCCGCACTTCCGCTGCAAGGGGCGTTGGTTTGATCCCTGGTCGGGGAACTGAGATCCCGCATGCTGCGCACCTCAGCGCCCCACCCCCCAAAAAAGAAAACAGAAATGTATTTCACGGATTGGCTTCTGCAGTCATGGGGGCCAGCTGGGAAAGTCTGACATCCGTAGGGCATGTTACCAGGAGCTGCAGGCTGGAACCCTTGGGCGTGAGCTGCAGCTGTTGTCCACAGGCAGGATTTCTTCTTCATCAGGGAATCCTCAGCTCTGCTCTTAAAACCTTTCAACGGATTGAACCAGGCTCACCCAGATTTAGTCTCCCTTACTGAAAGTTAACTGATGCAGGACTTGAATCACATCTGCAAAACACCTTCACAGCAACACCTAAGGTAATGTTGATTGACTAACTGAGGGCTGTAGCTGTCTCAGTTCAGGCTGCCATAACACAATACCACAGACCTGCTTATCGACGACAGAAATTTTATTTCTCACGGTTCTGGGGGCTGGAAATTTGGGTTCAGAGTGTCAGTGTTGTCAGGTTCCATTGAGAGCCTGCTTCCAGGTTAGACTGTCGACTTCTTATATCTTCACGTGGCAGAAAGAGAGAAGAAACAAGCTCTTTCTTGTCCTGTAAGGGCACAGATTCCATTCATGAGGGCTCCACCTCCCTGGCTCATCTAATCCTGATCAGCTCCCAAAGGTGCCATCTCCTCACACCATCACATTGGAGGGTAGGGTTTTAACTTAGAGATTCTGGGGGAGCACAGATTTTCAGTCCTTAACGGTAGCCTGGCCAGGTTGACACATTAAGAACACCATTGTACTGTGAAGGCTTTTAAAAGTAGACTCCTTGAACCCCATCCCAGACCAGAAGTGGAATTATTGGCTCATATGGTAGTCATTTCTTCCTAATAGATTGATTCCTTGTAAATCAATTCAAAACCATGTTTGAAAGTGCCACAAATTGTCTGAAATTCTGTCCAAGGACACTTTGCTGTCTCTCATACATGCTTCTCAGTTTCCTTAAGTATGTCATTTATCTAAAGAGCCAGTAATAGAAGTTAAGAGAATACTCCTAACAGCTTTGAGCTTGTTCCATTTCTGAAAATAACCAGTTTGCTCTCTTCTACCAGTGTGGTTTAGTCCTTTTCTATCAAATTTAATGGCCTCAGTCCCCACTTGCCCAAATTACAGGGCATCCTGTATCTCTCCCTAAGACATGCCTGAGAAAAATTGCCCAAGAATCCCAGGATTTACTCACCTCAGAGGGGCCTGTCTTGCTTCCAAACAATAGGTTAAAATCAGAGCCAGAGAAGTCAGTCATCTATAGACAGGCTGCAGCTCCTGCCAAGTTCTTTTGCTACAGGGTCACTGTGTCCCTGTGGTTCACTGTCCTTGCTTTCACCACTCCCAATGAAGGCAAATGCCATAGTGACATTTTGTTTTGAGGGAGGACAAAAGACAGTCTCAGAGTTCTGTCTATCTGAAGCTTATAGCCTCCAAAGGGGGTTTACACTCAGTACCACAAAATGCTCTCTTTGTCTGGGTGGCTTTACTGGGGGTACTTTGGGCCTCGGCCAAACAATCTGCCAAACCAGCCCCCAAATGGACCTTGCAGTGGGGGACCTGGGCCCAGGTTATTGTCCAGTCTCAGGCTCCCTTAGAACTGGGTTCCTTGTTGGGGGCTCTTGGTGTCCTTTCCCTTCTGACTCATCTCAGTCTGTGGGAGACATTCTATCATGTTGCATTCTCGAAAGGGAAGAAGTTAGGGGACTATACCTCTTTCTTTCCCAGGTAGCAACTTCGTCCCTATTCAGCTTTACCCACATTCCTCCAAGTGACCACTCTGCATAGCAAGGGATATAGGGAGACAGTTGTTCAGGTCACAAAGGTCCCAGGGTAATTAGTGACTTAAACCAGAATCACCGTGAGGTACCACTCAAGTGACCGTACAGGGACGACTAGTGTATCCACCTAGACAGAGTAGACAGAGAACTAACTACCTGATCCTTTTTTTTTTTTTCCTGGCAGCTTCTAAAAGTACTGCTTAGTCAGGCTCCTAAGAATTCAGACTCTAAACTCTGAAGGGGCTCAAGCTTCCACTAGGAACTCTGGTCAGAATGGAGTGGAGTCACATGACAGAAGTCAGGGATTTTAACAGGCGCTGGGCTTTCCCCAGGTATCCCCACTCCTGGTGTGGTCTGTGTGCAGCCGGGCTGGGAGAGTACACGTGGGAAGCCCCCAGTTTCAAGGACGTGGCCCTCCCTCAGAAGGCGGGGGTGTTGGGGCAGACCCAGGAAAGCAGCTGAAAGCATGCTGTCCTCCCTCTCTTCTCTGTCACATTGATAGGTGGTAAGATGGGGCTTGGGATGTCACACCGAGGCCACGATGGCACATCAGAAGATGGGACCATGCCCCCCACTTGTCCTCTCGCATAGCGCTTCTCAGGTTAATTTCAATCCTTTCCCCTTTGGCGAATGCCAGTCCTCAGCCCCACGAACCCTCCTCTTGGCTTCCGTCACAGGTGCCAAGTCCAAATCTCTTTCAAAGGAATGTTTCTGGAGCAGTGGGTCATGGTGGGGTTGGAGGGAAGGAGGATAAAGGGGGAGAGATTAGACACTGCCCTAGACCTGGGACCTGGGCCTTTGACAAGAGGTTTAGTGACTTAAACCAGAATTACCCTGAGGTGCCACTCAAGTCACCCAAACCCCTTTCTCCGGTTTCTGCTTCTGAAGCAGCCCAAGTGTTTGTCAAGGACCTCCTCAGATTAAGGCCTCACTGCTGAGAGCTGCAGCTCCTGCAAAGGCCTGCAGTGGTTTGCAGAGCAGATTCGGTGCCATCTCACTGGACACAGGGACGGTGTGTGAATTTCTTCCATCTTCCTAGGAGAGGTTTCCAAAAGTTTTCCAAGGCCCCTTTCAGCTGTGGTCTAAATGCAGGGCCTTGGCACCTCTCCAGGGAGGACCCTCATTTACTTTGGCACCTGGGCCACTTGCTATTTTGTCCCAGGCTCAGAATGTATGGAATAGGGCTTTGCTGGGAGGCACACCGCAGTACTTCTCTGTGCTGTCGGGATGGATGGAGACTGGCGACCCAAGCCATCGGGGAACTCCCATTCTCACCCCCGGAATTCCTCCCCTGTTGGCTTTGAGGTAGAAGGGAGTTGCCCACCAAAGAATGTTCGATGAGGGATTCACGCTGGTTGGATTGTAGACGATCTTAAATTGTCCTCAAATTTTCCTTGCCGATATTTTTTCCCTCCAAAATTGGAGAAAATGTGTAGTGCTCACTTTGTAAAATCTATTCAAAAGGTGGCATGAAAGACTGATTTTCACAAACCAAGAAATCAGGTTTTTTCTTCAGGATCATGGTTAACACAGCCTGGTGAGGCCAAATACCTGCCCGATGCAGGAATACTGGTTCTGCTTCAGAGCGCTCTCTAAATGTACAAATTGGACGATTCATTTACTCGTTTATTTGGGGCAGGAAGAGGGAAGGAGGACTTGCCAGGACCCCGTTCTTTTACCTTAGCCCCTCCCAGGCATATGTTCATTTCGTGAGTGCCATGAAGGTGATCAACTGTGCTTCGGCCTGGGGTATCAGCCCAAGCTTCTCTCGCCCATTTCCCTCCCGGAGAAACAATGGGTCAGCGCTCAGCAGAGATCTCAGAGGCGCTCCGGCCATCAACGTTCGCGGAAGCACCGCCGTGTTTCACCCGAAGCCTCATCTGTGCATCTCGTCCTGGCAGATTTCCCGGCTGAACCATCAGAGCCGGTCCTGCTTCTGGGCATTTGCTGAACCACTGAGGCTGCGGCTGTGGCAGGCGGTAGCTCAGAGGTCGGGGTTTCTGGCACCGTTTCCCCTCCTTCGTCCCCCCGTAGTCACTTGCTCATTTCTCTCCGAGGGATGGCACCCAGAATTAGTTTTCAAATTTATGGAATTTTATAAACTGTTTTATCCTTGTGCTTTACTTCTTGGCCTTTTGGTTGGCATCGGCAGGGAGTGGGGCTGGGGAAAGGTGGGCTGGCGGTGGGAGGGCATAGAAACGGAGTGCTTTCTCAAGAGTGATGGCAAGAAGCTCGGTCCCCATTCTCTCCTCCTGATACCTTGATATCCGTTGCTTATATTTACACGTAGGGTAAAACCCTGAGAAGGAAGGTAACCTAGAGTTTAGACGATTTCATTTTAATAATTAAAAACATTTCTTTTTTTTGTTGTTGTTGTTGTTTTGGTTTTTTTTGTTGTTTTGGGTTTTTTTGCGGTACGCGGGCCTCTCACTGCTGTGGCCTCTCCCGTTGTGGAGCGCAGGCTCCGGACGTGCAGCCTCAGCGGCCATGGCTAACGGGCCCAGCTGCTCCGCGGCATGTGGGATCTTCCCGGACCGGGGCACGAACCCATGTCCCCTGCATCGGCAGGTGGGCTCTCAACCACTGCGCCACCAGGGAAGCCCTAAAAGCATCTTTTTCTTTTTCTTTTCTTTCTTTGTGTGTGTAGGTGCGAGCGTTCACTTTGAATACATCTGCCTTACGTGCACTCCTTTTTGCTCCAGTTGTATTGAGCTATAATTGACATATAACATTATATTAGCTTTAGATGTACAACAGGATGATTTGGTGTATGTATACATTGAGAAATGATCACCACAGGAAGTTTAGTTAACATCCATCATCTCTCATAGTTGCAGAGTTTTTTTTCTTTTGATGAGAACTTTTAAGTTCTACTCTCTTAACAACTTTCAAATCCTGTCAGTTTTTTGTTTGTTTTTGTTTGTTTGTTTGTTTCCTCAATGAGGTGCCCCTGTCAGCCCCTCCCGGCTCCCCCAGCATCAGGGTGGACTTCTGAGCCTGTATAGTTACCACGAGACACTGCAGTGACATGTCTACTTGTCTGTTTCTCTCGCTAGACTGAGGACAGAGGCTGGGGATTCAGCATGATTTCTCAAGCACCCAGCACAGTGCCTGGCACACACCAGGGCTCAGTAGATATTTGTTGGATGAACAGAACACATCAGGAAAGTATGCCAGCACCTTTTTTTTTTTTTCTTTTTCAAGAGGCTACCCCAAGGGAGAGTGAAATTGGGCAAAAAGCAAATGCGCAGCTCTGGACCTTAGGAGGCCACTCTGGCCTGTCTTCTGGTCTGGATTTCAGGACACGAGTCCACAAGCGGTATAACCCAATGAGGGCAGACAGCCTGGTCTTTATGGTCAGTAGCCCAGTGGTCAGTGGGTCAGTCGTCCCATCCAGCACTGCCCATGCAAATGCACAAGCGTTTCCTCTTTGACTCACTCACTTGACCAAGGCGTGGGCAGGACCACAGGAACATCCAGCACAGATTCTGAAGTCTGCCATTGTATTCTCCTGTGAGCGGGCATTGTGCAGACAGGACCTTCCCCTTTCCTGACTTTTAAGGCCGCATGCATTTGTGTTTTGCACACTGCCCCGCAGGAGGCGGAAGCCATGGTGGGGCGAGGTGGGAGAACAGCCGAGGCCCCTGAGATCCCACAGCAGCAGCACACACAGCTTAGGCGCCCATGCTCGTGTCAGGGTGACTGCCTCCCTGGCGTGAGCCTCACAGATACGTGCCTGGTGTGTAGACAGGTCTAGGCCAGCCTCAGGCTAATGCTGGAATTACCTCTGGACAGGGGTTCTGAACTCTGAGGGTCCATAAACTTGAATAGAAGAATTATGTCCTTTTGCTTCCACTAACCTCTAACTGAAATTTAGCCTTTGCTTCAATCACGAATGTAATGACACCATCTGTGATGTTGTCACCAACACAAACTACAGCTGTGTGCTTGTCACTTCACAGTGCCTACAGATCTTCCACAATGTCTTTTCCAGTCATTGGTACTTAGAAATTATGTAACTATTAGACCCACTGGTCGATCTTGTTTTCTAATGCATGACTAAAGAAGCCCTCGTGTTACTATAGGTATTTGTCAGGGTTCTCCAGAGAAACAAAACCAGTAGGGAAGGGATATGTGTGTGTGTGTGTATTTATTATGAAGAATTGGCTCATATAGTTATGGAGGCTGAGAATCTGCCATCTGTAAGCTGGGCACCCAGGAAAGCCAGGTACTACCTGGTGGCGTAGCTCTCAGAAGCAGAGGACAGTAAGTCCCAGTTGAGGTCAGGAGAAGACTGATGTCAGCTCACCTGTCAGGCAGAGGGTGAATTCTCCCTTCCTCCGCCTCTTTTCTGTTTTTGTGTTTTTAAAAATAATAACTAAATGTTTAATTTTAAAATGATACATTATAAAGAAATCACTAAAAGAATAAAACAATAATTTGTTTATAAAATGTTCATTATAAGGGTCCTTGGAAGAATAAGCTCAAATAGATTTGAATATAATTCAAATTACGAAAATATGTTTTACTGCAAACTTTTTAGGAATATATATGCAGCATATGATAAAATATACCTTCAAAGGTAAATCTTCTGATGTTTTGTGCTGACCTCAAAGTTAAATAGAATGTAAAGAACTGTAATTCTATGTATTTTAGATATACATTTTAAAACATTATTTTGAGAAGATATACACAGACTTCACCAGACAGCCAAAAGAATTTATGACACCAAAAAATGTTAAGAACCGCTGTGAGAACAGCTCTGCTGTGTGGCCACCAGCCTCTGGCCACTTCACTGGAGGAAACAAATCCCTCTCAAAATTCTGTTGTATATTCTTTCAATACATTGAAAGGAAGGAGGCGTGTGCCAGTTATCAATTGATTGCCCCTCAACTCTGAATTCACCTTCCTTGACTTAGCCATGGAGCCCGGCACTGTAAACTTTTCTCCTTTGTAGCTGGCATGATGCTAAACCTTGTCAGTGGAGGGCGATAGAGGGACCACTGCAGGAAGAAGGGGTTTCTCTTCCTAGCAGCCAGCAGTGACATGGGGTGGTGGTGGGGATCCTCTGGGGCTCACTGGGGCATTTCAGCAAACTAATTGGGCTGCAACCACACCTTCCCCAATGATGTCTGAATTCCAGTTTGGGGAGGAGGCTTCCTGTGTTCATTTCCTAGGGATGCCATAACAAACAGAAATGTATTGTATCAGATTTCTAGAGGCTGGAAGTGTGAGATGCAGCTGTCGACGGGCTTGGTTCCTTCTGAGAGCCGGGAGCGAATCTATTCCATGTTTCTGGTAGTTTGCTGGCAATCCTTGGCTCATAGAAGCATCACCCACATCTCTCCCTTCATCTTCACATGGAAGATGCTCTGCCTGTGTCTGTGTCAGTGTCCAAACCTACGCCCCCCCCCCCCCACACTGTTGTGGCCTCTCCCGTTGTGGAGCACAGGCTCCGGACGCACAGGCCCAGTGGCCACGGCTCACGGGCCCAGCCATTCCACGGCATGTGGGATCTTCCCGGACTGGGGCACGAACCCGCATCCCCCACATCGGCAGGCGGACTCCCAACCACTGTGCCACCAGGGAAGCCCCAAACCTCCCCTTTTTATATATGAAACAAGTCATTCTGGTTTAGGGTCCCACTCTACCCCAGTATAACCTTATCCTAACAACTAATTACATCTGCGGTGACCATAAGGTCATTCCAAATAAGGTCATGTTCCGAGGTTCTGGGGTTTAGGACTTCAACATATGGATTTGGGGGACACAGTTCAACCCATAACACCACATTTTTTTTATATATAAATATTTATTTTTTATGTTAAGAAAAATGTATTAAATTGTATAACCTATTTTTGGTGATGTGGATATATTTTTTTCTCTATTTTTTTTAAACATCTTTATTGGAGTATAATTGCTTTACAATGGTGTGTTAGTTTCTGCTTTATAACAAAGTGAATCAGTTATACATATACATATGTCCCCATATCTCTTCCCTCTTGCGTCTCCCTCCTTCCCACCCTCCCTATCCCACCCCTCTAGGTGGTCACAAAGCACCGAGCTGATCTCCCTGTGCTATGCGGCTACTTCCCACTAGCTATCTGTTTTACATTTGGTAGTGTATATATGTCCATGCTACTCTCTCACTTTGTCCCAGCTTACCCTTCCCCCTCCCCAAATACTCAAGTTCATTCTCTAGTAGGTCTGTGTCTTTATTCCCGTCTTGCCCCTAGGTTCTTCATGAGCATTTTTTTTTCTTTAGATTCCATATATATGTGTTAGCATACAGTATTTGTTTTTCTCTTTCTGACTTAATTCACTCTGTATGACAGACTCTAGGTCCATCCACCTCACTACAAATAACTCAATTTCATTTATTTTTATGGCTGAGTAATATTCCATTGTATATATGTGCCACATCTTCTTTATCCATTCATCTGTCGATGGACACTTAGGTTGCTTCCATGTCCTGGCTATTGTAAATAGAGCTGCAGTGAACATTGTGGTACATGACTCTCTTGGAATTATGGTTTTCTCAGTGTATATGCCCAGTAGTGGGATTGCTGGGTCGTATGGTAGTTCTATTTTTAGTTTTTTAAGGACTCTCCATACAGTTCCCCATAGTGGCTGTATCAATTTACATTCCCACCAACAGGGCAAGAGGGTTCCCTTATCTCCACACACTCTCCAGCATTTATTGTTTGTAGATTTTTTGGTGATGGCTGTTCTGACCGGTGTGAGATGATATCTTATTGTAGTTTTGATTTGCATTTCTCTAATGATTAATGATGTTAAGTATTCTTTCATGTGTTTGTTGGCAATCTGTATATCTTCTTTGGAGAAATGTCTATTTAGGTCTTCTGTCCATTTTTGGATTGGGTTGTTTGTTTTTTTGTTATTGAGCTGCATGAGCTGCTTGTAAATTTTGGAGATTAATCCTTTGTCAGTTGCTTCATTTGCAAATATTTTCTCCCATTCTGAGGGTTATTTTTTCGTCTTGTTTATGGTTTCCTTTGCTGTGCAAAAGATTTTAGGTTTCATTAGGTCCCATTTGTTTATTTTTGTTTTTATTTCCATTTCTCTAGGACGCAACACCACCACCCTTTTACATTTGCTCCTCCCTCAGTATTCCTTCACTCAGCCTTAGGGTATTCTTCAGAGATATTTTTTGCCCCTTTATAGCTAATACCCTTGTTTGTTTGTTTTATAATTTATTTTACTAAAGTACAGTTGATTTACAGTGTTGTGTTAATTTCTGCTGTACAGCAAAGTGATTCAGTCATACATATATATATTCCTCTTCTTTTTTTTTTGCAGTACGCAGGCCTCTCACTGCTGTGGCCTCTCCCGTTGCGGAGCACAGCCTCCAGACGCGCAGGCCCAGCGGCCGTGGCTCACAGGCCCAGCCGCTCTGCAGCATGTGGGGTCTTCCCGGACCGGGGCACAAACCTGTGTCCCCTGCATCGGCAGGCGGACTCTCAACCACTGTGCCACCAGAGAAGCCCTTCCTTTTCTTTTTTAAAAAAAATAATTTATGTATTTATTTTTGGCTGTGTTGGGTCTTCGTTGCTGCACGCGGGCTTTCTCTAGTTGCAGCGAGCGGGGGCTACTCTTCGTTGATGTGCTCAGGCTTCTCACTGCGGTGACTTCTCTTGTTGTGGAGCACGGGCTCTAGGCACAGTAGTTGTGGCTCGTGGGCTCTAGAGTGCAGGCTCAGTAGTTTTGGCGCACAGGCCTAGTTGCTCTGCGGCATGTGGGATCCTCCTGGTCCAGGGCTCGAACTCATGTCCCTGCACTGGCAGGCAGATTCTTACCCACTGTGCCACCAGGGAAGCCCTATATTCTTTTTCATATTCTTTTCCATTATGGTTTATTATAGGATATTATATATTACAGGATATTACAGCAGGACCTTGTTTATCCATTCTATATATAATAGTTTACATCTTAACACCCTTGTTACTAGGTAATTATTCTCTACTAGTATAACTTCTCTAAGTTAAACTTCTCCTTTCTCCTGACTGAACCCTAATGGATATGAAAGTAAAGGAAACTAACAGAAGACGTGCCAGGAACTTTACTTTTAATCTTTCCTCAACCTTATCGGGTAGGGATTTTTCTCACACTCATTGATAAAGTGATTATGTAGCTTTCCCAAGTGCCACGCTTGGGGAGTGGCAGTGCTGGAGCTTAAACTTTTGTTTTGTTTTTTGTTTTATTCCAAAGGCTGAGCATCCTCTACTGCCCAGTGCAGCTTCCATACTGAAGAGGCCTATGTGGGTCTCCAGCAGGCTGGTCTTGTCCCCACCACGATGGTCACAGTCTCCGTCCAATGAAAATGTTGGCTTCGTTCATTTGCTCATTTATTCATTCAACAAATATTCACATTGTGTATATTTACTACCACATGCTAAGTTCTATATGCTAAGGGACACAGAGAGGGCTGAAGCCCTGATCTCCAAGAGCTGAAATTAAAATGGCAGAGGCCGACAAGTGGGAAACATGTGTTAGATGCTGTGGAAAAGCTTCTCTGAGAAAGTGATGCCTAAACTGAGGTTTGGAAAAGACCAAACCAGGAAAAGAACGAGGGAAGGGTATTCCAGACAGAAGAAAGAGTGGGGACAAAGGCATGAAAAGAACTGGGCGTGGTTTCTTAGGGAGACCGTATCAGCAATGGTGGAAGGAATTGAGAACATTAAACCTATAAAAATGAATATATTTCTCAACACACAGGATTCCTATGCCCTTAAAATGCTTGTGGTCCAAAAACCATGCACGGTTGTGATAGACAGTCATGATCCCAGAATGTCAGCCAGGCAGCAAACCTAGAGATTCTCAATGTCCTCATGTGGAAGGAGATAAAATATGGAAAGTTCACATCTGATATTAAGACCATAGCTGTGCACAAGGGGGAGTATCCAGGGCCACACTGTGGCTCTTTGCTAGGCCAGCCTGGAGATCCCGAGGGCCAAATCTTACCTCTCCTAAGTAATTCTTGAAAAGTGATACTTCACAAAATCAGTGTTCCCCATGTGTTTTTGACCTTACACGCTTGTCAGTTACAAAGTTTTGAATGCACCCCACAAACACAGATTGTGTAAGTATATCACTATACTACTGTACTGTACCCATTATGAAACATAAGTGAGATTTAAAAGTATGAGATGAAGACTCAATAAACAATTTAAATACATTGTTTTTACTTATTACTGACGCCAAAAGCCCTTGACCTATCTCCCATGAGAAGTACCATTTTTCATGAGAGCACCCTGATTATACATACTTCATTTCTGAAAAATCTTGATTTACATTTGGTGATACAGGGATTTGAAGGCTTATTTATAAGCCTGGTCTTCATGGCATTAGCA
The DNA here is from genome assembly GCF_003031525.2 of Neophocaena asiaeorientalis asiaeorientalis. Lineage (NCBI taxonomy): Eukaryota > Metazoa > Chordata > Mammalia > Artiodactyla > Phocoenidae > Neophocaena > Neophocaena asiaeorientalis. The sequence continues at coordinate 4,618,298 of NW_020173666.1, forward strand.
GCTGAAGCAGATCCCTCACAAAGATGCAAATGGAGGAAGTCATCCTTGGCTGAGTTTACGAAGCTATGATAACCGTCAGTAGCTCAGTGAGGCCAAATGGTGCCTGACGGCAATATAATAATGCCCTGTCTTCCTAGACTTGCCCAGAAATGAATAAATACATATAAAGGGGTATTCATGTGTTCAATGTTCAACAAATGTAAAATTATTAAGTCGGTGCAAAATTGCAATGAAAAACTCTCTTACTGGTGTCTTTGTTGGTCCTCATAGCTGACACTGAGAACAGATGGACCTTTGCACCGCCTTCACCGTCACTGGCAGGGTCTGCTGTTTGACGTGGCAGCCGACTTCCCACAGAGCAATCGAGTGATCCAGGAGGGCAAGGTAGGAGCTGCAGGAGCCTTTCCTGACCTGGCCTCCCAAGTCACACACCAGTACTTTCATTGTATTCCATTTGCCACACGGGTCCGCCTAGGAAGGAACGACACAGGGCAGAGACATCAGGAAGCGTGGATCACTGCGGAGTATTGGAGGCTGGCTACCACAGAATAGGGCAGAAAAAGGAGAGAAGGTGCTGAAAAAAATATATATCTCTATGACAGCCAGAAAACAGAGAATCCAACCTAACAAAGTAACAGAAAAGTCCCAGGATGACACTGTGTCGCAGGCTTAACAAGCACCCAGAGCAGACTGTATGAGGAGTCTGCTGAGGGGGGCAGGCGGGAGTCCTCCAGGAAAAATAAATAAACAAAGAAAGAAAAAGATAGAAAGACCCTCTGGTGTGCTTAAGTGTTTTTAAAAGGTGGTTTGTATAAAAGATAAACTGAGGTATATTACAAATTTTAAGAGTTTCTTAAAAAAAATCGGTTGGACTCTGGTAGCACCAAACAGGAAGTGGTTAGGGGCCCTCTCCCACAGGAGCCAGGGGAGACTTCGATGAAGTGCAGCAGCAAAGAAAGGAAATTATTTGATTGGCTATAGCTTGAAGCCTCCTTGGATGTTTGTGATTGGTTGTCCTTAGCGTTTTCGTAACCTGGAAGCATTTACAGGCTTCGATTTTGGGTTGCTTATGTAGGCTTCCATGGTATTAGAGTCACCTCAGTCTAATGGCCGCCTTGTTTAATTTAACAATATATCAAATAATTATAAAAATTGTAGTGTGTGTAATTTTAATAATTATGCAGGAAAATCAAACCTTCAATACATAAAATACTATAAAGGGAAAAAACAAGACAGTTATAAGTCTAGGAGAACAAAACATTTTGCCAGAAAGACAATATAACAATTGTATGCTACTTAGGTTTTACAGGGAATATTGTTTCCATGAACATACTAATGTCAGAGACTTTTATTCACCTAGATAAATAAAAATGGAATATAACTGTTAGGAAAATGGCAAGAGACGAAGTAGGAGTAGAGAATACAGAAGCACTAAATTTTCATCCAACGTAACAGAAAATCAATAGGTAACGTCCAAGGTTAAAAAAACTCACATAAGCATTACTTAGAAATCTAGAAATAAATATCAAACAAAATGGTTAAAGAATTTAAAGTCACCCCCTCTGGGGATCAGAACCAGGGATGCAGAAGCTGGAGGGGCAAGGCAGGGGCACCTGTTTTTTGTTATAAACCATTTAGTACTATTTAATTTTCTTTGCTCCTATAAAAAAGAAGACTAATTCAAATAATATGTATAAAGTAGATCTCCTGTGATCTAGGAACTAGCATTTCTGAATTTCTACATTCAGAAATTACAACACTTATGGCTGCAAATATATCTGGAGAGTAAACTGCCGCTGTGATGAATATAGAAATGTCTTCACTGTACCACACATAGTCAATTATAGGAACTAAAAAGGATTAGAAATGCACAACTAAATGGCTATTTAAATTATCCATTAAAAACCAAATATTTTCAACCCTTTTAGAAATCATTGCTTTAGCCCCTTGGTTGCATGTTTCTTCCCTTTTCTGCCCATTTTGGCTGTCTTAGCCAGGACCTCCACAACGCCTCCTTCCCCAAGATTTCAACACCTGGGCTCTGCTGCCACTCCTCTTTCCAAGTCAGAAGAAATCTTTCCTTCTGCTCAGCGCCTTAGCCCTGCATCCACACTTCATTTACGACATTTTAAGCTTCTGCCTTGTATTATTTATGTCCACGTCTGGAGGACAAGGTCTGTATTCCCATGAGCGCCTTTATCCTACTCATGTGCTTCTAAAATGAATGGCTTCTGCAACAGGACTGTATTAGCTCAGTGCAAAATTGAAATGAAAGATTACCTGAGCAGTGTCTTTGCTGTTCCCCACAGCCTGACACCTGGAACTGCGTGTCTCCTTTACACCCCCTTCACTAGATATTTCAAACTCAGTTCTTTGATTGCTGAGTTATCGTGAGCAGCCAACCACCCTTATCAAAGCGTAAGGCAGCCTGCGGTTATTGGGCAATGAAAAGGGTGGCTTTTCAAAGTTACTACCTGGAAGTTTAGAGTTCTTATGAATATTTCTAGGAAGCCAGAGACTCCTGGGGAACATTTCAATGAACACTCTGGTCAATAGCTAGCTTTCATCAGTGATAAATTCAGGTCAACATAATGCCTTTATCCTACTAATGTGCTACAAAGATGAAGTACTTGAACAAACACAGGCCTCTGCCTGGACTGTCACTTTCAATCAGATTTACCTGAGTTTGATGCACGTGTGCCTGCTTAAAACATGCATAGGTATATATAGAGTTCTTACATGGAAGACAAAATGTGCATAAAATGTTAAGATAGAACAAAACCCAAGGAAATGTCTTGCTTGCTCCGCATTGGCCAGAGCTTCCCTTTCCTTTAGAGACCTGATGGCCCACACTCCCTCCCTTCTGCCTGGGACATTTTAGGAGAGGCTGAGAAGTGAGTGCATTGAGGTCAGCCATCTAAAGACATACCCTGGGACCCCCTGGTGGAGTGTCAAAGACAATTTATCAGAATAAAGGGTAAAAATATTAGAACTTCTATGTGTATTTAATTTTTATATTAAAAATAATTAACTGGGCTTCCCTGGTGGTGCAGTGGTTGAGAGTCCGCCTGCCGATGCAGGGGACACGGGTTCGTGCCCCAGTCCGGGAGGATCCCACATGCCGCGGAGCGGCTGGGCCCGTGAGCCACGGCCGCTGAGCCTGCGCATCCGGAGCCTGTGCTCCACTACGGGAGAGGCCACAACAGTGAGAAGCCCGCGTACCACAAAAAAAAAAAAAAAAAATTAACCATTACTAACATTCTATATGAGCCGTCACTGACATCATCACTAGGTCCATAGGTCAGATGCCCAATGTCACTAGGCACCCTGAGGAAAGAGTTCCACAACAGGGTGGTGGGGGGAGGGGTGGGTGACAATGACCCTCATTCATTTATTCTCTGAAGAATTTCCAAGGTGTTGCTGTTTCTATGTGACCGTGGAAATAGTTTTCAAGATACATCACTGGATTTAACTGAAATGACGCTCACCGAATGGGCAAGTGAGCGCTACTAATGCAAGTGCAATGGGCAGCCAGAAAGTGGCAGAATGGACCTGTGGTCTCGGGATGATTTGTCTATGTCATCATAATAAGATAAAAAATAATGATTATCCAATTCTGTCTTATAAAATGTTGGTCAGAAAAATTCAAAAATTTCAAGAAAAGACTCAAAAGAGGGATTCACATCCATTATCTGTAATAGTGAAATTAACCTAAGTGTATTATTTGTTGTGCCTTGGGATGTTGGCTATTAGCTCTATAAAGTTTCCTGGAAGAGCAAGACATTTTCAGATCGAGCATCTGGAACATGAAGACAAACCTCTATAATTGGTAAACCGGAAGGGAATGATATTTATTTCTAGAGTTCTAAATAGTGTGCTTACAGAACCATTTTTTAAAACTTGGATATTACTTATTGATTTTCTGTTATGATAGCTGAAGAGTTAGTGCTCCTATATTCTCCACCCCTACTTCCTCTCTTGCCATCCCCCCAATAGTTATATCCCATTTTTAGTAAGGTCAGTAAGGGTATTTACATTAGTATGCTTTGGTAAATAATATTCATAGCAAAACCCAAGTGATCCACTATTATCATCTTATCATTTTTTATCCTTGCAAAATGTTTCTTTCCCTGGAGTTATATAATTATTGTACTTTCTATACACTGAGACTTGATTTTTTTCCTAATCAGATGATTTATATATCAACCAACTTTTTTATGCTCAAGCATATCAGATGGTGTATCATTTCATCACTGTTGCTTTTACCTGGAGACCCACACCCCTAACACCCTCCATCCTCCACATACAATCTGGACTGTTCACTTTCTAGGCCGCAGCACTGTGTCATCCTGCTTATTAGGGGACTAGATGGAAAAGGGATTGGAGCAAGATTGTCAAGGGGCTGGTTTGTCACAATAGGGGGTTTGGATTGCATTAAGTTATTGGAAGACCCCATGAAGTGAGAAGATGAAATCTGCTAGGTAGAGTCATTGCACCAGCGCAACCCGGGGTTAAGGAGATCATGTCTTTCCTGAAGTTCAGCTCTCAGCTGCAGGTTGAGGCACTTACAATGGGAGGAAAACAATCTATGATAAAAAGTTGAGGATAAAGAATTTTCAACGTCACAGGAATTCATAGTTCAGGCCATTGTAACTCTCTAAATCTCTCTATGCATTTAACACTTTGCAAAATCTGTGTCAGAACAAGCATTTACTTAAAATGCAAACTTTGAAGTTGGAAATAAAGCTGACCTCTCATTACAAAGAGAGATTACTAAGACAACTTGAATTTCAAAGGGCGGCAAGAACAGGAGAAAATTTGTTCTGGTGGCTGCACTGCAGCAGGCAGGACCCGTGGAGCCCCCGCTCCGACTTCCCTATTCTTTGGACCCTCCTCACGTGCTTTTGTCCTCTTCTATGCTTTTTCATTTATATTATTGAAACTACATTATCATGGCTATCTTACTGCCTTATAGTAGTTTGTAATTTTCCAGTGCTTTCACAAAAATCCCATTAAGCCTTCTGACAGCATACAAGGTAGATATAGGTAGATAGATAGGGTCAGTGGTGTAATTTCCATTTTTATAGGTAAAAAAAGGCTAAGAGAGGTTTAACGACTTGTTGAGAATCCACTAGCTGGTCAGCAGCTTCAACAGCTTGAACAGTAAACTTTTCCAACTATCAGCAGTGTTTTATCTCTTTCTCCTATGACTCCTTGTCTTTCTTTCCCAGCTCACTTCCAGTTCTTTTTTTCCTTCTTCTTCAACATGATATCTATATTATTATAACTGAAATCTATTGCTTATCATATTTATAAAGTTTGTTTTCTGTTGTTAATAATTTTAAATAATCAAAATAACTTTAAGAATTATAAAAATTAATCTATATTAATGATAGCTTATATGTTAACATAATTTAAATATAAAATATAACTACCATTTATTATATTTTAATAAATAATATTTTAAATAATAAATAGTTTTTAAAGAAAATTATGTTTTTCTTAAAAAGCTCGTCCTTTGTACTCGCATGTGGTTCTCAACTCTTTCCTCCCACCCCAGCCTGAGGGTCATGGGGTTATTGGGGAGGGAGATTGCCACGCCTGCAACAGAATCCACATGGTTCACCTTGGATCTCTCACCCACGTGTTTCTGTTTGAGGTTTGTGTGAGCCTCGATTTCAGAAAACCTGATTCTCACGTTCTGAACGTATACAAGAAATTAGGAGGCATGGTTTATCCGCTTTCTTTGATCTACAAAAGGTAACTCCACAGGATTTGTGTAATCATCAAGCTAAGTCTATTTTTAATTCAACCCAACTGTCTTCAATTCAACCTGGGAAAATCAACCTGGGAATTTCCCACCTGATTTACCCGCCGCCTGCTGCGGGGCTGACGCAGCTCAGCCAGCGGGGGAGCCGCTGCGCTAGGGGGCGCTCGGAGCGGTCGCTCGGAGGAAAGGGTTGCGGAAGCTGTGGCCTGCGAAGAAGCACGGCGTTCGGCGGACGTGAGGCCGCATCTCTCTGAGCTCTGTAGTCTTTTCGGGAAGAATGAGGACCCCTCTGCCCTGATGAAAACTGGTCGCAGCGGTAAGCCATCACCCTGTCATCTTCATCTTGATTGGTTCATGTTTATCGAGTTCTAGGGCACCGTTCCTCCCTGCCCGCAAATAAAGAACATCCTGGAACACATGGGAGAGCAGTCGTCCTTAGTGACTTCTGATTTGACAAAGACAGTTCTCTGTAGCTGACTGTGCCCTGTGGACCTAATCCCGAGGCACAAATTATCTGCCTGGGGTCAGTCTGGCCTAGGCACATGCTTTATTTAACTTGTCGCTTTAAACAAAATGTTTAAAATAGATATCAAGGGCTTCCCTGGTAGCGCAGTGGTTGAGAGTCCGCCTGCTGATGCAGGGGACACGGGTTAGTAGTGCCCCGGTCTGGGAGGATCCCACATGCCGCGGAGCGGCTGGGCCCGTGAGCCATGGCTGCTGGGCCTGCGCGTCCGGAGCCTGTGCTCTGCAACGGGAGAGGCCACAGCAGTGAGAGGCCCGCGTACCGCAAAAAAAAAAAAAAAGGTATCAACACTTCAGAATGAAAAGACTCACGGGAAATCCCGATTTTGTGTTTCTTTTGAAAAAAAGGTATTCCTGGCAACCATGGCCCCAAATTCCTACAGGGCAGCTGTGAGGGTGGACTGGGCCTGGGCCCCTCAGTTCTGCACAAACCCCACTGGCCAGCATGGCCTCTTAGGGGCTCACCTGGTCACCATCTGCTTAGTGTGAGCAATTCCTGCGCTGAGGTTTTCCTGCAAGGGCCTCATCCCCTTCTCAGCGCAGGCTGTGTGCTTTGGTCAGCTTTGGGGGAGCAGGGTTGGGGGGTAGTGTCTATGTGTTCTGGGGGACGGTCAACCACTTCTTCCTGAGGACTTTGCTTATCCTTGATTCGTCACTTTCTTTGCCAACTTCCTGAGGTGTGGCAGAATCTTATCCCCAAATATACGTGATATTCATCCCCCAGGCCTCTGAATAGCTCATACTACCTGCTGTGTGGATCCGTGACGAAGCCAGGGACCTCTCCCCTTAGGCTTGATCAGAACACAGGTCTAAACCCAGACCTAAACCAGCGGGGAAACTGAGGTTCAGAGCTGCAGAGTGGTCCTGAGGCAGCCAGCATTGCAGGGCACTGGGGCTGAGAGCGGCCGGCACTGCTCTGTCATATGCTAAAGAAATTCACTACCTAATGTCACTTAGCTCTCCTAGATACGTAGTTTTCTATTTCTTACTTTTTAATATTTTTTTGAATTTTATTTAATTTCTTTTTTATACAGCAGGTTCTTATATTAGTTATCCATTTTATACATATTAGTGTATACATGTCATTCCCAATCTCCCAGTTCATCCCACCAACCCCATCTCCCCTGCCTGCCTCTTTCCCCCTTGGTGTCCATACGTTTGTTCTCTACATCTGTGCCTCAGTTACTGCCCTGCAAAACGGTTCATCTGTACCATTTTTCTAGGTTCCACATATATGCGTTAATATATTTGTTTTTCTCTTTCTGACTTCACTCTGTATGACAGTCTATAGATCCATCCACGTCTCTACAAATGACCCAATTTCATTCCTTTATATGGCTGAGTAATATCCCATTGTATATATGTACCACATCTTCTTTATCCACTTGTCTGTCGATGGGCATTTAGGTTGCTTCCATGACCTGGCTATTGTAAATAGTCCTGCAGTGAACATTGGGGTGCATGTGTCTTTTTGAATTATGATTTTCTCAGGGTATATGCCCAGGAGTGGGACTGCTGGGTCATATGGTAATTCTATGTTTAGTTTTTTAAGTAACCTCCATACTGTTCTTCATAGTGGCTGTATCAATTTACATTCCCACCAACAGTGCAAGAGGGTTCTCTTTTCTCCACACCCTCTCCAGCATTTGTTGTTTGTAGAGTTTCTGATGATACCCATTCTAACTGCTGTAAGGTGATACCTCATTGTAGTTTTGATTTGCATTTCTCTAATAATTAGTGATGTTGAGCAGCTTTCCATGTGCTTCTTGGCCATCTGTGTGTCTTCTTTGGAGAAATGTCTATTTAGGTCTTCTGCCCATTTTTGGATTGGGTTGTTTGTTTCTTTAATATTGAGCTGCATGAGCTGTTTATATGTTTTGGAGATTAATCCTTTGTCTGTTGATTCATTTGCAAATATTTTCTCCCATTCTGAGGGTTGTCTTTTCGTCTTGTTTATGGTTTCCTTTGGTGTGCAAAAACTTTGAAGTTTCATTAGGTCCCATTTGTTTACTTTTGTTTTTATTTCCATTACTCTAGGAGGTGGATCAAAAAAGATCTTCCTGTGATTTATATCAAAGAGTGTTCTTCCTGTGTTTTCCTCTAAGAATATTATAGTGTCCGGTCTTCCATTTAGGGCTCTAATCCATTTGGAGTTTATTTTTTGTGTATGGTGTTAGGGAGTGTTCTAATTTCATTCTTTTACATCTAGCTGTCCAGTTTTCCCAGCACCACTTATTGAAGAGACTGTCTTTTCTCCATTGTATATCCTTGCCTCCTTTGTCATAGATTAGTTGACCATAGGTGCGTGGGTGTATCTCTGAGCTTTCTATCCTGTTCCATTGATCTATATTTCTGTTTTTGTGCCATTACCATATTGTCTTGATGACTGTAGCTTTGTAGTAGAGTTTGAAGTCAGGGAGGCTGATTCCTCCCGCTCCGTTTTTTTCCCTCAAGACTGCTTTGGCTATTCGGGGTCATTCGTGTCTCCATACAAATTTTGAGATGATTTGTTCTAGTTCCATAATAAATGCCATTGGTAATTTGGTAGGGATTGCATTGAATCTATGGATTGCTTTGGGTAGTTTAGTCATTACAATATTGATTCTTCCAATCCAAGAACATGGTATATCTCTCCATCTGTTGGTATCATCTTTAATTTCTTTCATCAGTGTCTTATAACTTTGGATTTTGTTTGTTCTTCTTTCTCTAGTTCCTCTAGGTATAAGGTTAGATTGTTTATTTGAGATGTTCGTTGTTTCTTGACGTAGGCTTGTATTGCTATAATCTTCCCTCTTAGAACTGCTTTTGCTGCATCCTATAGGTTTTGTATCATCATTGTCATTTGTCTCTAGGTATTTTTTTGATTTCCTCTTTGATTTCTTCAGTGAACTCCTGGTTATTTAGTAATGTATTGTTTATAGCCTCCATGTGTTTGTGTTTTTTATGTTTTTTTCCCTGGAATTGATTTCTAATCACATAGCGTTGTGGTCAGAAAAGATGCTTAATATGATTTCAATTTTCTTAAATTTACTGAGGCTTGATTTGTGACCCAAGATATGGGCTATCCTGGGGAATGTTCCATGGGCAGTTGAGAAGGAAGTGTAATCTGCTGTTTTTGGATGGAATGTCCTATAAATATCAATTGAATCTATCTGGTTTATTGTGTCATTTAAAGCTTCTGTTTCCTTATTAATTTTCTGTTTGGATGATATGTCCATTGTTGTAAGTGAGGTGTTAAAATCCCCCACTGTTATTGTATTACTGTTGATTTCCTCTTTTATAGCTGTTAGCAGTTCCCTTATGTATTGAGGTGCTCCTATGTTGGGTGCATATATATTTATAATTGCTATATCTTCTTCATGGATTGATCCCTTGATCATTATGTAGTGTCCTTCCTTGTCTCTTGTAACATTCTTTATTTTAAAGTCTATTTTATCTGATATGAGTATTGCTACTCCAGCTTTCTTTTGATTTCCATTTGCATGGAATATCTTTTTCCATCCATCCCCTGACTTTCAGTCTGTATGTGTCTCTAGGTCTGAAGTGGGTCTTTTGTAGACAGCATATATATGGGTCTTGTTTTTGTATCCATTCAGCATTTGTCGTAGAGCTGGTTTGGTGGTGCTGAATTCTCTTAGCTTTTGCTTGTCTGTAAAGCTTTTGATTTCTCCGTCGAATCTGAATGTGATCCTTGCTGGGTAGAGTAATCTTGGATGTAGGTTCTTCCCTTTCATCTCTTTAAATATGTCATGCCACTCCCTTCTGCCTTGTAGAGTTTCTGCTGGGAAATCAGCTGTTGACCTTATGGGAGTTCCCTTGTATGCTATTTGTCATTTTTCCCTTGCTGCTTTTTTTTTTGTTGTTGTTGTTGTATGCGGGCCTCTCACTGTTGTGGCCTTTCCCGTTGCGGAGCACAGGCTCTGGACGCACAGGCTCAGCAGCTATGGCTCACGGGCCCAGCCGCTCTGCGACATGTGGGATCTTCCCGGACTGGGGCATGAACCCATGTCCCCTACATTGGCAGGCGGACTCTCAACCACTGTGCCACCAGGGAAGCCCTCCCTTATTGCTTTTAATAATTTTTCTTTGTCTTTAAATTTTTTCCATTTGATTACTATGTGTCTCAGCTCATTTCTCCTTGGGTTTATCCTTCCTGGGACTCTCTGTGCTTACGGGACTTGGGTGGCTATTTCCTTTCCCATGTTAGGTAAGTTTTCAACTATAATCTCTTCAAATATTTTCTTGGGTCCTTTCTCTCTTTCTTCTCCTTCTGGGACCCCTATAATGCCAATATTTGTGTGTTTAATGTTGTCTAGAGGTCTCAGGCTGTCTTCATTTTTCTTCATTCTTTTTTCTTTATTCTGTTCCACAGCAGTGAATTCCACCATTCTGTCTTCCAGGTCACTTATCCGTTGTTCTGCCTCAGTTATTCTGCTATTGATTCCTTCTAGTGTAGTTTTCATTTCAGTTATTGTATTGTTCATCTCTGTTTGTTTGTTGAATTCTTCTAGGTCTTTATTAAACATTTCTTGCATCTTCTCGATCTTTGCCTCCATTCTTTTTCTGAGGTCCTGGGTCATCTTCACTATCATTATTCTGAATTCTTTTTCTGGAAGGTTGCCTATCTCCACTTCATTTAGTTGTTTTTCTGGGGTTTTATCTTGTTCCTTCATCTGGTACATAGACCTCTGCCTTTTCATCTTGTCTGTGTTTCTGTGAATGTGGTTTTTGTTCCACAGGCTGCAGGATTGTAGTTCTTGCTTCTGCTCTCTGCCCTCTGATGGATGAGGCTCTCTAAGAGGGTTGTGCAAGCTTCCTGATGGGAGGGACTGGTGGTGGGTAGAGCTGGCTGTTGCTCTGGTGGGTAGAGCTCAGTAAAACTTTAATCCACTTGTCTGCTGATGTGTGGGGCTGGGTGCCCTCCCTGTTGGTTTTTTGGCCTGAGGCGACCCAGTACTGGAGCCTACCCGAGCTCTTTGGTGGGGCTAATGGCAGACTCCAGGAGGCCTCATGCCAAGGAGCACTTCCCAGAACTTCCGCTACCAGTGTCCTTGTCCTCACTGTGAGACACAGCCACCGCCCCGCCTCCACAGGTGACTCTCCAACACTAGCAGGTAGGTCTGGTTCACTCTTCTATGGGGTCACTGCTCCTTCTCCTGGGTCCTGATTTGCACACTACTTTGTGTGTGCCCTCCAAGAGTGGAGTCTCTGTTTCCCCCCAGTCCTGTCGAAGTCCTGCGATCCAATCCCGCTAGCCTTCAAAGTCTGATTCTCTAGGAATTCCTCCTTCCGTTGCCGACCCCCAGGTTGGGAAGCCTGACATGGGGCTCAGACCCTTCACTCCAGGGGGTGCACTTCTGTGGTATAATTGTTCTCCAGTTTGTGAATCACCCACCCAGCATTTAAGGGATTTGATTTTATTGTGACTGCGCCCCTCCTACCATCTCGTTGCGGCTTCTCCTTTGTCTTCGATGTGGGGTATCTTTTTTGGTCAATTCCAGTGTCTTCTTGTCGATGATTGTTTAGCAGTTAGTTGTGATTCCAGTGCTCTCACAAGAGGGAATGAGAGCACATCCTTCTACTCCGCCATCTTGAACCAATCTCTTAGATATGTAGTTTTTAAAAAAATTAACCACAGAAATTGGCTTTTTTCCTCCAAGTAGTTTGAGTATCTTATATATCATTTAAAGTGTCTTCCTCTGTAGTAGAAGGGGTTGCCAGACGTTCACCCAGTTTTCTCCTCTTCCCCCCAGGGCACACAACCAGAGCTCATTTCCCAGCCTCCCTTGCCGTTAGTTGAGGTCATGTGACTTGCTTCTAGCCAATGTGATATGACAGGAATAAAGACATCCCATCCACTGCTGGCTCATAAAATCTCTCACATTCTTCTCCCTCAGAAACACAGATTGAAGAGAATGCAGGTTTGAAAGGAGTCTCTCTCCTGAATGAATTCTTCTGTGTGTAGCATTTGATAGGTTACATCTCTCCTCTACCAGTAAGGGGTAAATTAGTTAATTTTTCTGTGCCTCAGTTTTCCTCATCTGCAAATTGGGAATATTGATTGTAACTAACTTGTAAATATTGTTAGAGCTATTGGAAGTATTATATGAGTTAATATTTGTAAATCACCTAGAAGAGCACTCTGTTTATAGTGAGCACTGCAGGAAAAATGTGTTAAAATATTAAAGCTCTATAAATATTATAATATTAGCTTTTATGGCTGTTCTAAACATTTTCACACATTTCCTTGGATGGCAATGAGAATTTCCTTGGGTGACAGGTTTGTTTGTTTGTTTGAGGATAGGATAGAACTTAGGAGTTATGGCCTAGGTGTCAGATGGATTAGCCTGGGTTCAAATCTTGGCTTTGGCACTCAGCTGTGAGGCATTTAAAAATTACTTAACCTCACTGAATCTCAATTTTCTCATTAATAGGACCCTTAATACCTACTTAATATGGTTATTGGTGGATTCATGAGATAAAGTTTATAAAAAATTTCGTCAAGTGGCTGGCACATAGTAACTGCTCATTAAATAGCATTGCTGCTAGGCAGTAAGTGATTGAGAGGTCTGGTTTGAGATGCAGTTGTCCCGAACATTTGTAGTTAATATCTGAACCATTTTCTTCATCCCTACAATGAGGTGGTTAAGCTGAATTTAATTTTCATACTTTTTTTTTTTAGCTGCAAAACTCTTCCTTCAAGCAAAATCTTAGATAAATATCCAATCTAACATAGATGGAAGCAGTAGGGTAAAGAGGGAGGAGACTCCTCTCCACCCACTGTTTTTCCCTCACAACCCCTTTCTGGATTGTCCCTGAATCACCTTTGTGGAATCCCAGGGTTCCTCAGCACAGTTTGATCATTTGTAGGACTTGAAATTCTCTTAAACAATTTTGTTCCGGCTCTAACATTTTATGACCGCCAAGAACTGGCATTTGGCAATGAAATAGAACTGTGGTTAAAATGATACCAACACAACCTGTTCCCTATGCCGAGGCCTCTTCTGACTTGTCCAGTTGCTTCCATCGCTGCCTCTCACACTCACCAGTTCAACCCTCTCTCTCAGGGAACAGTCCCTCCCTTTCCACCTGCTTCTGCCACATGGAGAGAGGGGGCAGGATACTGACGTAAGGCCATTGTCCAGCTGTCTCAGACCTCATCTAGGGGCCTAGCCTGTAGCATCTAGTGGAGCCACGCTAAGGCCAGAGGTTGAGTTTATGACAGATAAGTCCCTCAGCCAATTGCAGAGCAAGGTTTTAAAACAAAATAAGCTATCTAGAGAAAAATGAGCTCTCTCAATGCTTCTTCTCTAGCCCTACTTCTTTGTGTCAATGTAAACCATCCAGTCAAAACTCCAGTCAGCCAGCTCTGACTTCAGAGGAGCAGCTCCATTTCCCTTGCATTCAGAGCAGGTCACTTTGCTGCTCAAACCCTCAGGGGACTTCCACTTCCACTGAGGTGAAATTCAAGGACTTTTCCTTGGCCTCAGACCTTATCTCCCACCACTCTCCTCCTGGCCCTTGCTGCCACAATCATAATGACTCTGTAGTTCCTCCAACGTGTGAAGCACCTTCTGCTTCATCTCTTTCTTGCTTGAGGATACCTTGAAATTCCTCAGTTCCCTCTAGTAAGCCATCATTCTGTGATTTTTTTACCTCCTCTATAAAGCCTTCCTAAATCAATAGATAAGATCAGTGTCTCTCTGGATAAACACAGTTATCACAAACTTACATACATACAAACTGTAAAAAAACAGGAAGAAAAAACCCCCTCTTTCTCTACCCTCTTAGGTTCTGTGACTGGGGCTCTGGAAATTAAATGGACAAAAGTCAGACTAACAAGAGAAAAACAGAGTTTATAAACTTGTGCAGTGCAAATAGACTTAGGAGTTGCTCAGTGATGCATAGCTCAAAGGGGTGCTTACAACCTGGGGCTTATATAGCACCTTCAGAAAGAATAATAGATTTGTGGAGAAGTGACAAGATAAAGAAAAAGGGGTTCAGACTCCTAGACGTGGCCAGCTGTGGGAAGGTAAGTATGTGGGGGGAAGTAATGGAAGATAAGGGCTGTTTTAGTAAGATTTGTTATGTACATTACATCTCTGGGCTAAGAGTCTCTGGTGATTAAGAGTCATCTTGCCCTTCCTGGTACAGGGAGGGCACCTTTCTCACAAGAAATTCTAGATCCTGCTTTTAGATAGAAAGGTCACAGCCCTTCTTGCGTTGCTGTGTCTGAAGTACCTTCAGCTCAAAATAATATTTATGCCAAAGTGGCATACTTTGAGGGGGCATATTCTGATTCGCTACAATGTATATAAGGTGGACCAAATTTCTACCATTGGTACCTCTACCTTTAACTCTTACTATTAATAAATTCAGCTAATACTTATTAAGCACAATTTATATGCCAGTGAATGTGCTAAGCATGTCACATAGCTTATTTCATTTAATTCTTTCAACAACTCTATGTGGCTCAAAGAGGTTAAGTTAACCTGCCCACAATCACACAACGAGTAGATGGCAATAGACCAGGAATCCAACTCAACTCTACGCGACAGACGGGTTCTCCACAGCCCCACTACAGACGACTGAGCTGGACTCAGCCAGCAGTTGGGGTGTAGTTATCTTTACTGCCTTTGAATTTTGCTGTGCCAAGCACCCCCTAAGGCTAAGAGGCTTTTGTTATACATCTTAACCTGTTAGCCCTGAAAGGCAAGGAAGGTCATTACACACAATGGGCACTTAAATCCATTTGAATGATGACTCTGCTGCTTTTATAACCAAGCCAGCAGTTTGGACTGGAGTCCCAAACTCTGGGCTGCTCGATAAATCCCTGTCAGAGTGATTGCTGATGGCTTGTTTTCTTTCCTTTGCTGGAGTATTTATAGAAGAACTTTGAGCAAGCTCCAAAATATAATACTCTCCAGAGATACTTTTTGGACCTTGAAACTATGTCCTGTAAAGAGAAAAAATTGCTAGGATTTCAGATAAGTCTCAAATATTGATTTGTGAGTACCTCTCAGAGAACTCAGCTATGCTTAGTTGAATCCTGTATTATTCCTATCCAATCCTACCACTGAAACAAACTACTAACATATTTAAGTACATGCTGACTAAAGTAAAAATTTTTAAATATTTTAGTAACTTCATTGCCAAAAACAAGTTGTTGCATTACTTCAAACTTGTCGCAGAATCTGAGTCAAACAGGAAATTTATAAACCATGTAGTGCAATACTGTTATTTTTCAGAATAAGAGATGTAGAGAAGAGAATGAATTTGCCTGAGATCACAAAGCTAGTCTTTGTCTCAGTTATAAGTAAACAAATCAAACTTGATATCTATAATTCATTCTTTTGGATGTGTTGCCCACTTCCTGAATTTATTACTTTTTTTGTGGTATCTTCAATGCCTGGCACAATACAAACACAATATACAAGTGCTCAAGAAATGTTTACTGAGTTGGACAATGTTTCAAAAATCTGATATGTTTCCAGATACAATATTTGCTTTTATCAGTTACTGATCCAAATAATTTTTAAAAATAAAAATGCATCCATACTGTAAAAGAAAAAGTGTACCGGAGTCAAACAGTCCAGGAAGACTTTGTTCAAGACTATTGCAACTGGGGAGAGAGAGTGAACTCAACTCTGCTGAAACAAAAGGTGGGGAGAATTTTTGAACACTAAGGTGAGCTAGTGAACAAATATTGGAGGATGTTAGTGGGGAGGTTGATCATCTGTGTATGCTATTAGGCTCCTACCCTCCCACAAAGAGTGGGATATGGGGACACTGTCCTTCTTAAAGATTACATATCAGAGGAGTGGCTCCCAGGTCCTAGAGAAGATGTTCCTGGGTGTGGCAAGAGGCTAGGTGAAGATTTATGTCTCAGTGGGAGAGAAAGAATTTGTGATGCCAAATTTTCTAAAGTAAATGCTCTAAGCAGAGGGAGGTCAGGGGTCAAGGGTCAGGAAGAAGACTGTGTAAAGTTTAGTCGAGCTGAGGGGAATGCTAAGGTTGTCTTGGTCAGTACCTTCTGGTAAAGAAGGAAGTTTAAACACATATATTTACTTTTACTCTCTCCCAAAACCCCAATAAAATGCTAGCAAAAATATTTTTGTTAAGGCTTAATACCACAAGGACTGGAGGTAAGAGTAAAGAACTTTTGGAAACTGGAAAGCAAATAAAAGAACAGAAATTGACTCTTGGTAGACTGAGAAGGTTAATTCCTTAACTGGCTTTGTGGAAAGCCAAGAAGCAACCTGGTTTATGTTGCACACCCTGCCCTGCCCCCCAAATGTTTCTGAATTGTCAGTGTCAGGAATATCTGGATGTGAAGATAGGGTTAAAAACAGGGTGATTGTTTGAATAGCACAAATGAAAAACTCAATTAAATGGTTGGAAGATTAGTTTGAGGAAATCTAATGGAAAATGGAACAAAAAAGGCAAAGAGATGAAAAAAAGAGGAGAGACAACTATAAGAAAATTAAAGAACTAGTCCCTGAAATCAAATAGCCCCCAAAGGAAGGGGTACTAGAAATAGGACAAAGAATATAAAGGGGAGGAATTAAACAAGGCACAAGTAATGCAAGATAATTTGCCAGCACCAGATCAAAAGGCTTCCACGTAAAGATGCATCAATGTGAAATTTTAGAATGTTAGGGGCAGCAAGAGATCCCGTGAATTTCCAGAGAGGAACAAACAAGGTTGCATGTAAAGAATGGGGAATCAGAATTACAGTAACATTTGAAAGTGAAAAGGCAATGGCCTTAAAATTCTGAAGGAAATCTTTTGAAAAAATGTATTTTCGAATAGAGAGTTTCAACCTTTCCAAGCTATCACTTTATATGTGAGGTCAGACTAAAAAGAGTTTTGGATGTTCTAAGTCTCCCATATTTACCTCCCATGCGATTTTTCGCAAGAAGTTAATGTGTATCACGGAAATAGAGGAATGAACTGAGAGAGGAGAGCATGGAATGTAGGAAGAAAGAGATCCAATACAGGAAAGGGGAAAAAGGCATCTCTAGGGGGACAGGGAATGTTAATTCCAAGATCACAAGTGTGCCCAGCTTAGATGGCAAGTTTAGACTACAAATACTGTGTGCTGTCACTTATATATGGAATATTAAAAAACCAAACTTATAAAAACAGACAGTAGAATGGTGATTACCAGGACCTGGGGGGTGGGGGAAATGGAGAGATGTGTGATGGTACAAACTCGCAGCTAGTAGATGAAAAAGTCCTGGAGGTCTAATCCACAGCATCGTGATTTTAGTCAACAATACTGTATTATAAACTTCAAAGTTGCTAAGAGACTAAATTTTAATTGTTCTTACCACAAAAAAAGAAAGTAATAATTATGTGATGATAGAGGTGTTAGCTAATGCTAAGGTGGTAACCGTATTGCAATATATAAATGTATCAAATCAACATGTGTACACCTTAAGCTTCTACAATGTTATATGACAATTCTATCTCAATTTAAATAACTACATACATACATACATGGATACATAATTTAAAAAGAGAGGTTAAAAGATTCTTAGTAGTTTTCATTATGAAGATTAAAGTGATAGAATACCTGAGAAGCGATTTAGCTATTTGATGATGATTTGGGGCTTAAATTAAGGATCAGGTTATAGAAACCTGAGAAATTTAACATACAAATGGACAATGGCCAGACCATATATAAAAATGGAACTGTGACCCACAGTCTGTAGCAATCAGACCAGAAAACCAGTCCATTAGCTACAGTAACTGGCCCAGGAAGCCAGGCTGTGCTATCTGTAAGTCAGACCTGTAGGAAGTCAGACTACCATCTCTAGAAAATGGTCCAGGAAGTCAAATAATAATCCCTGTAACAATCAGCCTCAAACAGCCAGGATCTGATGAATGACTGACAGCTTTCCTAACTTTTATTCCTGCTTCCAACTTAGGACTAACCAGAGAAAGCCGAATATGTACCGCTAACCAATCACATGGATGCCCTGCTTCTAGTTAGTCCAATTACATCTTTCCCAGACCTAGAGTCTCTATTCAGGGCACACCTGAGGCCTTCCCTTTGTTCCACTATGAAGCTTTCCTACTCCACTGTCTGCCTTTGGGTTTCTGCTGAAAAGCAAGTGATGGTGTCTGACTCTTGCTATAGTGATCTCTGAGTAAATAGCCTTTACTTGTTCTCATATTTCCACAAACCCAAGCCAAAAAAAAAAAAAAAAGCCATTTTTAAATGCAATCATTTTAAAAGCAATGATAATCTATCATGAGACTTAGCTGTGAGTAAAAATTTCATAATCATAGACTTTATGTTTATAACATAATTATGTTTAATTTACATTAATGTATAAATTTTAATGTAAGCATTAAATATTAACACATATTTTTATTTGCTTTCATGGATAGAGTTAAAAAGTATATCTAGTCCATTGTACTGCAGGAGATAGAAGCCACTAAAAATCTTTTTTAAAGAACACTCTGCTATTGTGATATAATTTGTGTATAATTAAAGACATCCATCTAAGTGTGAGGTTTAATGAGTTTTGACAAATGTATTCACCCATGTGACCACCACTACAATCGAGAACATTTCAGCATCCCCCAAAGTTCCCTTATGCCCGGTTGGATGCCCCACTATACACCCAGCCCCAGGCAACCAGTGATCTGCTTTCTGTCACTACTGATTAGATTCCCTATGAAGGAATTGCAGAACGAACAAACAGAACCAAGCAGTACCATTGTTTTACCATTTTTCATCCTCACCAGAGATGTACTACATGAGCATCAGTCATTTCACGTTAGCTCCAGTGAGTCTTGTCCGTGTTTTACATTTTACTTCATCTTTTGAGTTCCTGGAGGTCTCCCTTTGTGGTGTGGTTTTGTTTGGTTTTAGGTACATAGAACATGCTTTTGTTTTCAAGAATTTCGCTCTGACATAGACTTTCAGTTATTTCATTTCCTGGAATGAGTGAGAAAGGCCAGGTTATCAGCAGATAGTATGTTTCAGGATATTATTTCCAAGAGTGGGATTTAAGTTATTGTGGTTGGGTTGAAATGGGGGATGTAGTTTACTAGGAGCTCTGGACTTGTTCAAATAGAAGATGAGAGGTAATCAAAGCATAGTTTCCATGCTACAGAACCTGTGAATCTTTATGTGCCTGTAGGACGCCCTCTTCTGTACCTATCATTCCGTGTACTAACCATTCTCCTTTTATCTTCTTCCTTCCACAGAAGTCAGGTTATTTTGATATAATTTACAAATGGTAACATTCACCCTTTTAGGTGTACTACAGTTCAATAAGTTTTGACAAATGTATGTAGTCCTATAACCACCACCACAATCAAATAATGATATTTCTGTCATTCCCAAAACTTCCCTTGTGCCTCTGTAGTCAATCCCCTGCCTCCGTCTCCAGCTCCTGGAACCATGGATCTGATTTGCCTTTCCCAGGTGTCACATAGTTGGAAGTATGCAATATGTAGCCTTTTCAGCTTGATTTCTTTCACCTAGTAATATGCATTTGAGATTCATCCATGTTGGGTATATCAGTAGTTTGTTTCTTTTTATTGCTGAGCAGCATTCCAGTGTATGAATGAACCACAATTGTTTAGCCATTTGTCTGTTGATGGACATTTGAAAAAGTTCTGGTTTTGGAAACTATGAGTAAAGCAGCTGTAAATAGTTGCATACATGTCTTTCTGGAATATATACTTTCTCATTTCTCTTGGATAAATACCTAGAATGGGATTGCTAGGTCAAATGGTATATATAACTTTCTAAAAAACTGCCAAACTCTTTTCTAAGTTGACTGTACATTTGTTTTCTTACTAGGAATGTACAGAAGTTTCATTTGTTCTACAGCCTCATCAGCACTTGGTATTATCAGTTTAAAAAATTTTACCTATTCCAATAGGTGTGTAGTAATGTCTCAGTGTGGTCTTAGTTTGTTTGCATTTCCCCAAGGACTAATGATATTGAGCATCTTTTTTTGTTTTGGCTGTGTTGGGTCTTTTGTTTCTGTGCGAGGGCTTTCTCTAGTTGCGGCGAGCAGGGGCCACTCTTCATCGCGGTGCGCAGGCCTTTCACTGTCGCAGCCTCTCTTGTTACGGGGCACAGGCTCCAGACGTGGAGGCTCAGTAGTTGTGGCTCACGGGCCTAGTTGCTCAGCGGCATGTGGGATCTCCCCAGACCAGAGCTCGAACCCGTGTCCCCTGCATTGGCAGGCAGATTCTCAACCACTGCGCCACAAGGGAAGCCCTGAGCATCTTTTTAAGTGCTCATTTTCTAACCATATCTCTTTGGTGAACTAAAGTTTTTTGCTGTTCTTTTAAATTATTCAGTTGTAAGGGTTTTTTGTATATTCTGAATACAAGTCATTTTTCAGAGATGCGTTTTACAAATATTTTCTCTTAGTTTGTTGTTTGTCTCTTTTATCTTCTTTAAGGTATCTTTCAAAGAACAGAAGTTTATAATTTTTTAAAATAAATTTATTTTATTTATTTATTTATTTTTGGCTGTGTTGGGTCTTCGTTACTGCATGTGGGCTTTCTCTAGTTGCGGCGAGTGGGGGATACTCTTCGTTGCGGTGCGTGGGCTTCTCGTTGTGGTGGCTTCTCTTGTTGCGGAGCACAGGCTCTAGGCGTACAGGCTTCAGTAGTTGCAGCACGCGGGCTCAGTAGTTGTGGCACATGGGCTTAGATGCTCCGCGGCATGTGGGATTTTCCCGGACCAGGGCTCGAACCCGTGTCCCCTACATTGGCAGGCGGATTCTCAACCACTGCACCACCAGGGAAACCCAGAAGTTTATAATTTTGACATAGTACAGTTTATATCAGTTTGCCCATCTCAATTTCACAAGGCTTTTCTCCTGTGGTTGCCTCTAGAAGTGATATGTTTACATTTATTTTTTAGGACTATGATCCAATTTGAGTTACTTTTTTGTATGTGGTGTGAAGTAAGAGTTGAGGGTTTTTTACTTTTGCACTTAGATAACCAGATTTTCCAGCACCATTTGTTTAAAAGTCTTTCTCCATCGAATTGCCTTGACACCTTGTCAAAATGAATTGATCGTATATGTATGGGGCTTTTATTCCCACTTGAATTGTCCTTATCAGAGTAATGCTGGCCTCAGAGGATGAATTGGGAAGTAATCACTCCTTAATTTCTTAGAAGAGGTTGGGTAGAATTGGTGTTCTTTCTTTCTTAAATATTTGCCAGAATTTCCCAGTGAAGTCATATGGGCCTGGAGTTTTATTCATGGGAAAGTTTATTCATACAATTTAATTTAAAAAACAGATATAGAGCTATTCAGGTTATCTATTTCTTTTTGTGTAGACTTTGATAAATTTTGTATTTTAAGGAATTTGTCCAATTAATCTCAGTTGTCACATTTTTTGGCATGGTGTTTATTAGGAAAAAGTAATTCTTGATAATCCCTTATTATCTTTTAAAATACTTTCTAGTACTGCTTTAGTTGCATCCCACAAGTATGGGAATGTTGTGTTTTCATCTTCATTCAGTTCAAAATACTTTCTAATTTATTTTTTGATTTCTTCTCTGACCCACGGATTACTTTTTAAAGTAAATTAGTGTCCAAATATTTGACTATTTTTCCAGACAACCTTCTGTTATGGATTTTTAGTTTAATTTCAGTCAGAGAACATATTTTGTATTACTTGAGCCCTGTTATATTTTTTGAGACTTTCAAATGGAAATATATTAATTTATAATACTATGTTAGTTTTAGGTGTAAAACATAGTGATTCAATATTTTAATAGAGTATATTCTATTTAAAGTTATTACAAAACATTGGCTATATTCCCTGTACTGTACAATATATCCTTGTAGCTTATTTATTTTATACATAGTAGTTTGTATCTCTTAATCCCCTACCTGTATCTTGCCCTTCCCCAACCCCTCTCCCCATTGGTAACCACTAGTTTCTTCTTTATATCTATGAGTCTATTTCTGTTTTGTTATATTCATTTGTTTTTTTTTTAGATTCCAAATATAAGTAATAACATATAGTATTTGTCTTTCTCTGTCTGATTTATTTCACTAAGCATAATACCTTCCAGGTCCAGTTGAGACTTCTTTTATGCATCCAGGATATGGTCTAACTTGGTAAATGTTGTGTGCACTTGAGAAGAATGAGTATTCATTCTGCTCTCGTTCAGTGGCGTGTTCTAGAAATGTCAATTAGGTCTATCTGGTTAATAGAGTTGTTTAAATTTTCTGTATCCTTACTGATTTTATGTCAACTTATTTGATTAGTTATTGAGAAAGGAGAAAGAGGTGGTCAACTCTCCAATTACAATTGTAGATCATTTCTTCTTGCAGTTCTGTCAGTTTTGTTCCATGTATTTTGAAGATCTATTATTAGTTGCATTCACATTTAGGATTATGTTCTCTTGAGTAATTAACCTTTATCATTATGAAATAACCTTTTTATCTCTGGTAATACTCTTTGCCATGAAATCTGTTTTGCCTGATATTAGTATAGGAACTCCAAGTTAAATTTTTTTCTTATCTATTTATTTGTAGTATTAGCATGATATATCTTGTCTCATCTCTTCATTTCTAACATATTTGTGTTTTCATATGTGAAATGGACTTCTTGTAGGCAGCATACAGTTGGGTCTTTCTAACCAACCAGACAATCTCTATCTTTAACTAGAGTGTTTAGACGATTTACATTGAATGGGATTGTTGATCTTTATGGATTCTTTCTCCATGCACTCTCCATCAACCCCCCACAATACTCTGCGGTATAAGTTCCAACCACCTCAGTATTCTCAAACTCAATTTTTGTCTCCTCAAATAAAATACTCTACTTGTGATCTCTTTCTCCATGATTCATGATCCAGAGAAGACTCCAAACAGATAGCTGGGGTGATTACTTGGCTCACCTTGTGTGTTTCCATTCTCTGAGAGAGCACAGTCCTGTGTTGCCTGTTGTCTAATATCCCCAAACTGCTTCCTCATATATTTCGTCCAATTTTCTTGTTTCTGGTGAGAGGGTAAATCTAGTCCCCATTATTCAATCATGGCTGGAGTGGAAGTCTCCCTCAAAATCTTTTAAAATTAATAAATTAGCTAAGGAAATCTTGACATATATGCTGTGAAATGCATGTTATAAAATTATGTAAATTGATATATGTATTAATTTCATATAAAATGATAGAAGTGGGAGAATATAATATCTGCTTAACTCTCATTCCCTCATATCCTAGCATTGGACTCTCTCTTGAGGTAATGAGAGTTGGCCTCCTTTTATCTTTTGTACTTTTCTGCATTGCAAGTCATGGTGTTCATGTGTCCACCCCAGGATATCCCACCTTCAGGTTAAGCTTTTTCAATGGCAATATAAATGATTTTAATTATAAAAGTAAGAGTGGGCTGTTATAAACCACTACGCAGGATTTATAGTGCCCCAGCTTTGAAGACAGCTTTGCTTAAGGTGCCTTGGTGGGATGTTGCTGTCCCCACATGCTCACATTATTTTGAAATTAGAGTCCTTTACAGCAAGGTCCCTGAGAAGTCTGTATTTTTTTTCAGTCAGAAAAGAGTCAGGAGAGATTTCTTTCACAGAGTACAAATGGTTGCTGCTTTATGTGTTTTATCTGATATGTTTACTCTCCACTCCCTGCCTCCTCCTTCTCTGCCTCTTCATTATCTTTATCATTTTTCAAATTTAGTTTAATTTATTTTTTTACACAGCAGGTTCTTATTAGTCATCAGTTTTATACACATCACTGCATACATGTCAATCCAAATCTCTCAGTTCATCCCACCACCACCACCCCTCCCTGCTGCTTTACCCCCTTGGTGTCCATACGTTTGTTCTCTACATCTGTGTCTCAATTTCTGCCCTGCAAACCGGTTCATCTGTACTACTTTTCTAGGTTCCACATATATGCGTTAATATACGATATTTATTTTTCTCTTTGTGACTTGCTTCACTCTGAATGAGTGAAGATCCATCCACATCTCAACGAATGACCCAATTTCGTTCCTTTTTATGGCTGAGTAATATTCCATTGCATATATGTACGACATCTTCTTTATCCATTCGTCTGTCGATGGGCATTTAGGTTGCTTCCATGACCTGGCTATTGTAAATAGTGCTGCAAAGAACATTGGGCTGCATGTGTCTTTTTCAATTATGGTTTTCTCTGGGTATATGCCCAGGAGTGGGACTGCTGGATCATATGGTAATTCTATTTTTAGTTTTTTAAGGAACTTCCATACTGTTCTCCATAGCGGCTGTATCAATTTACATTCCCACCAATAGTGGAAGAGGGTTCAATCTGATATATTTTGGAATAGTTTGAGAAGGATAGGTGTTAGCTCTTCTCTAAATGTTTGATAGAATTCACCTGTGAAGCCATCTGGTCCTGGGCTTTTCTTTGTTGGAAGATTTTTAATCACAGTTTCAATTTCAGTGCTGTTGATATTTTCTATTTCTTCCTGATTCAGTCTTGGCAGGTTGTGCATGTCTTAGAATTTGTCCATTTCTTCCAGATTGTCCATTTTATTGGCATAGAGTTGCTTGTAGTAATCTCTCATGATCTTTTGTATTTCTGCAGTGTCAGTTGTTACTTCTCCTTTTTCATTTCTAATTCTGTTGATTTGAGTTCTCCCGCTTTTTCTTGATGAGTCTGGCTAATGGTTTATCAATTTTGTTTATCTTCTCAAAGAACCAGCTCTTAGTTTTCTTGATCTTTGCTATTGTTTTCTTTGTTTCTTTTCATCTATTTCTGCTTTGATCTTTATGATTTCTTTCCTTCTGCTAACTTTGGGGTTTTTTTGTTCTTGTTTCTCTAATTGCTTTAGGTGCAAGGTTAGGTTGTTTATTCGAGATGTTTCCTGCTTCTTAAGGTGGGATTGTATTGCTATAAAATTAGCGGGCTGCACAGGCTCCCCGGAAGGGAGGTGTGGAGAGTGACCTGTGCTTGCACACAGGCTTCTTGGTGGCGGCAGCAGCAGCCTTAGCGTCTCATGTCCGTCTCTGGGGTCCGTGCTTTTAGCCGCGTCTCGCACCCGTCTCTGGAGCTCCTTTAAGCAGCACTCTTAATACCCTCTCCTCGCGCACCAGGTAACAAAGAGGGAAGATAAAGTCTCTTGCCTCTTCGGCAGGTCCAGACCTTTCCTCGGACTCCCTCCCGGCTAGCCATGGTGCACCAACCCCGCGCAGGCCGCATTCACGCCACCAACCCCAGTCCTCTGCCTGGGATCCGACTGAAGCCCGAGCCTCAACTCCCAGCCCCGGCCGCCCCGGTGGGTGAGCAGACAGGCCTCTCGGGCACCGATCCTCTGTGCGGGAATCTCTCCACTTTGCCCTCCGCACCCCTGTAGTTCTTCTTGCTTCTGCTGTCTGCCCTCTATGTTTATCATTTTAATAGTACTGCTTTATAACTTATTTAGGCTTTAGTATGCATAAACTATTTTACATTATTATAAGGAATACAAGTTTGTAATGAAAGTAATTATTAACTTCTACTCTATAGAAAATGAAACAGCTACATAAATGTTGTTAAGACTTACTCAAGGTCAGGTATGGATATGTATTAGTAACAGAGCTAAGACTAAAACTCCAGGTCTTCTGATTCCAAATCTCATGGTGATTTTTCACGGTACTTCAGTGTCTTTCCTGCAGGCCCTTTCTTATTTATTGGTCTAGTTTGTTCTCAACTAACCTTGCCTTCAAAACTCATGCTTGATGTAATTTTTTTAATCCCAGAGGCTTTCAATTTCCCTGATGTTACAGAGCAGTATTCCTTTTATAAACATGTTGGAAGAATCCCTTTCTAAACAAGGTTCACGATATAAATGTTTGTTTGTTCACGATATAAATGTTTGTTTTTGATGCTTCTGTTTTAATGAACACATGAAGTTCCAAAAAGCTTTTTATAAGTCCATTTGTTCATGAGTCCAAAGCATTACTTTTAAATTGGTTAATGTATCCATATCATGTAAAGTTAGTTTTCTTCAAAGAACTGTACACATTGATGGGATTAGTTCAGAATTTTGGACTTTCTTGGCCCCTTTCTTACCACTTTCATCATTCTCCAAAAGCTTTGTACTTTTTGGACATAATGGAGTTAATGATGTTAACAAACTAACTCAGAAAACACAAGCACGATCTGGCGTGCAGATCTGGGTGTGTTTAGTCTACACGGAGCTTTTCCAAAATGTGAATTAGCTGCAATATTTAAAACCAGGAGACTTCATAAAAATCAGAATTTTTTCTGTCTTGAAAAATCAGAATATCTTGCACCAGTGAGCCCTCAACCCCTCATGATAACAGTTGTCCAGAGCTGAGGTTTGGCTGCCCTCTTCCGATAGGGCATGCACTACTTGGTCTGCTACAAGTTTTATTTTCCCGTTGTCTTTTACTGGTCTCACTTCACTCATTTACTTTATCTGCCTGAGCTTATGATTTCAGCCGCAGACTAACAAACTTCAGTCGAGACTAAAATATCTGGGTGCAACCATGGTGCCCTCTGTTGGTGAAGAGCAGGCTGGTGGGGTGTGGCTCTGAAAAGTTGCTTTGTTCATCTGTACAGATGGCTGTGAATTGAAAGTTTGTAAGTAGAGAAGCACTTACATTTATTAAGTATGTATATGTAGCAGCATAAGTATTCTCCAAGTTTCCCACACCTGTGTACCTGCAGTTCAATTCCTAACCTTGACAGACCTTTCGGGAGGATTGGGTATGTGTGTTTGTATGTGCACGTGCACTGTGGGATACAGGAAGTGGAGAGAAGTTAGCAGTACGCTTCCCTTGAAAATTCTTCCCAGAGACCAAGCATTACAGGAATTTGTTCATCTGGCTTTCTGGAAGAGGTCCCGCCTTTCCTGCATTGCTGTTGAACATGACTTATCCCATAGCAGAAAGAGCAACAACGTTTGGAATCAGAAAACCCTGATAACGGTCTTATTCTTGCCCATTACTATTTGGTCTGGATCAAGCTACCAAGTTTCTGTGGTCTTTTGGTTTTCTCATGGAAGAACCAGGATAATAACAACCATGCAATTTAGCAAGGTTGTTGTGTGATAATCTGTGTCGGGTTAGAAACAGAGATGGTGAAAGACATAAATTATGCCACACTTCATGTTTCTGGCTTGTTTACATAGGGATTCAGGCTGGAAGGTTGAAACATATCCCATTAATTTTGAAAACTTATTTTTTTAATTTAGCAGAAGTCAATACGTTTTAAAAACAGCTCTCTCCTAGAGTTTTAATAATAAAATGCCATTTGATCAAGTATGGGTAGGATTACGTACACAGCTCTGTCATTCTAACATCTCTCAGTCCTGGGCAAACTTTCTGTGTGGAATGTAACTGGTCCTCAGATGTAAGGGATAATAGCAGTAAAGCTTTGCCTTGGGCCTCTGCTCTTCTCTCGCTGTGGGCTCTCTTCCTATGAGTGGTCAGCCATTACCATGGTTTCAGTATCACATTCTTGCAGGTGATTTTTTTATTACCTCTAACCTGATATTCGTGTACCTCTTTGATTACATAAGTGATATTTTCATTTGAATTTCCCTTCATCAACTCACAGTCCAGAATTCAAAACTCAATTCATCTCCTTTCCCAAATAGAGGCCCTTCTAAAATCTTCTATCAGTGGCATCAGTATTCTCTCAATACAATGTAACTAGATTGTTCAGTGATTAACATGGCCACCATCACTGGGTTTGAATAACCTGTGACCCAGTCTTCCCCTTTATTCCTTGTATCTAGTCTAGATAGATCTTTTTCAGTATCATTCACATCTGTCCTTCCTTTCCTATTTCACTTATACCACATCAGTCTAAGGCCTCCTCACTACCGCTTGAATCATAATGGAAATCCAGCCTAAGGATCCTGAAATTAAGCTTTTCATGAACAGGTATGTGGGTGTATCTCTGGGCTTTCTATCCTGTTCTGTTTATCTATATTTCTGTTTCTGTGCCAGTGCCATATTGTGTGATTACTGTAGCTTTGTAGTATAGTCAGAAGTCAGGGAGCCTGATTCCTCCAGCTCTGTTTTTTTCCATCAGGATTACTTTGGCTATTTGGGGTCATTTGTGCCTCCATACAAATTTTAAGATTTTTTATTCCAGTTCTGTGAAACTGACTTATCCATACTTCTTGTTCACCGTCATTCATGAGTGCCATTTTTGCCTCTTCATCTAAATGATAAGCTACTTGAGGAGAGATATCACATCATGCTGAATCTCTCTCAGATTCCTCGACTGTGGTAAATATTGATTGAAGAATCAGGATTACTTTGGCTATTTGGGGTCATTTGTGCCTCCATACAAATTTTAAGATTTTTTATTCCAGTTCTGTGAAAAATGCCATTGGTAGTTTGAATTTGGATAAGTGAATTGAACAATAGATTCAATTAGATTTTGACAAGGCCTAACTTACTTTGTTTTTTTTGAACTTTTTTTTTATACAGCAGGTTCTTATTAGTTATCTATTTTATACACATTAGTGTATATATGTCGATCCCAATCTCCCAGTTCATCCCACCACCATCACCCTCCCCCACCAACCTTGGTGTCCATACGTTTGTTCTCTACATACGTGTCTCTATTTCTGCCACAGGTCTTTTACCTCCTGAGGTAGGTTTATTCCTAGGTATTTTATTGTTTTTGTTGCAGTTGTGAATGGGATTGTTTCCTTAATTTCTCTTCCAATTTTTCGTTGTTAGTGTATAGGATTTCAAGAGAATTCTGTGCATTAACTTTGTATCCTGTAACTTTACCAAATTCATTGATTAGCTCTAGTAGTTTTCTGGTGGCATCTTTAGGATTCTCTATATATAGTATCATGTCATCTGCAAACAGTGACAGTTTTACTTCTTCTTTTCCAATTTGTATTCCTTTTATTTCTTTTACTTCTCTGATTGCCGTGGCTAGGACTTCCAAAACCATGTTGAATAATAGTGGTGAGAGTGGACGTCCTTATCTTGTTCCTGATTTTAGAGGAAATGCTTTCAGTTTTTCACCATTTACAATGATGTTTGCTGTGGGTTTGTCATATATGGCCTTTATTATTTAGGTAGGTTCCCTCTATGCCCACTTTCTGGAGAGTTTTTATCATAAATTAGTGTTAAATTTTCTCAAAAGCTTTTTCTGCATCTATTGACATGATCATATGGTTTTTATTGTTCTGTTTGTTAATATGGTATATTACATCGATTGACTTGCATATACTGAAGCATATACTTGCTTCCCTGATAAATCCCACTTGATCATGGTGTATAATCCTTTTAATGTGTTGTTAGATTCTGTTTGCTAGTATTTTGTTGAAGATTTTTGCATCTGTATTCATCAGTGATACTGGTCTGTAATTTTCTGTTTTTGTAGTATCTTTGGTTTTGGTATCAGGGTGATGGTGGCCTCATAGAATGAGTTTGGGAGTGTTTCTTCCTCTGCAATTTTTTGAAGAGTTTGAGAAGGATGGGTGTTAGCTCTTCTCGAAATGTTTGATAGAATTCACCTGTGAAGCCACCTGGTCCTGGACTTTTGTTTGTTGGAAGATTTTTAATCACAGTTTCAATTTCATGACTTGTGATTGGTCTGTTCATATTTTCTATTTCTTCCTGGTTCAATCTTGGAAGGTTATACCTTTCCAAGAATTTGTCCATTTCTTCCAGGTTGTCCATTTTATTGGCATAGAGTTGCTTGTAGTAGTCTCTTAGGATGCTTTGTATTTCTGCAGTGTCTGTTATAACTTCTCCTTTTTCATTTCTAATTTTATTGGTTTAAGTCCTCTCCCTCTTTTTCTTGATGAGTCTGGCTAATGGTTTATCAATTTTGTTTATCTTCTCAAAGAACCAGCTCTTAGTTTTCTTGATCTTTGCTATTGTCCTCTTTGTTTCTATTTCATTTTTTTCTGCTCTGATCTTTATGATTTGTTTCCTTCTGCTAACTTTGGGTTTTGTTTGTTCTTCTTTCTCTAGTTCCTTTAGGTGTAAGGTTAGGTTGTTTATTTGAGATGTTTCTTGTTTCTTGAGGTAGGCTTGTATTGCTATAATGTTCCCTCTTAGACTGCTTTTGCTGCATCCCAGAGGTTTTGGATTATCATGTTTTTGTTGTCATTTGTCTCTAGGTAGTTTTTGATTTCCTCTTTGATTTCTTCAGTGATCTCTTGGTTATTTAGTAATGTATTGTTTAGTTTCCATGTGTTTGTGTTTTTTACATTTTTTTCCCCTGTAATTGATTTCAAGCATAGAAAGATGCTTGATATGATTTCAGTTTTCTTCAAGTTACTGAGGCTTGATTTGTGACCCAAAATGTGATCTATCCTGGAGAATGTTCCATGTGCACTTGAGAAGAAAGTGTAATCTGCCATTTTTGGATGGAATATGCTACAAATTTGAATTAAATCTATTTGGTCTATTGTGTCATTTAAAGCTTGTGTTTCCATATTAATTTTCTGTCTGGATGATCTGTCCATTGGTGTAAGTGAGGTGTTAAAGTCCCCGCTATTATTGTGTAACTCTTGATTTTCTCTTTTATAGCTGTTAGGATTTGCCATATGTATTGAGGTGTTGCTATGTTGGATGTATATATATTTCTAATTGTTATATCTTCTTCTTGGATTGATCCCTTGATCATTATGTAGTGTCCTTGGTTGTCTGTTGTAACATACTTTAAGTCTATTTTATCTGATATGAGTATTGCTACTCCAGCTTTCTTTTAATTTCCATTTGCATGGAATATATTTTTCCATCCCCTCACTTTCAGTCTGTATGTGTCCCTAGGCCTGAAGTGTGTCTCTTATAGACAGCATATATACGGGTCATTTGGCAAGCCTGTGTCTTTTGGTTGGAGTATATAATCCATTCACATTTAAGGTAATTACTGATTGATTTATTTATTATTGCTGTGTTGGGTCTTCATTTCTGTGTGAGGGCTTTCTCTAGTTGTGGCACGCGGGGGGCCACTCTTCATCGCGGTGCACGGGCCCCTCACTGTCGCGGCCTCTCTTGTTGCGGAGCACAGGCTCCAGACACGCAAGCTCAGTAGTTGTGGCTCACGGGCCTAGTTGCTCCGTGGCATGTGGGATCCTCTCAGACCAGGGCTCGAACCCGTGTCCCCTGCATTAGCAGGCAGATTCTCAACCACTGCGCCACCAGGGAAGCCCTAAGGTAATTATTGATATTATGTTCCTATTACCATTTATTTAATTGGTTTGAGTTTCTTTTTGTAGGTCCTTTTCTTCTCTTGTGTTTCCCACTTAGTGACATTCCTTTAGCATTTGTTGTAGAGCTGGTTTGGTGGTGCTGAATTCTCTTAGCTTTTGCTTGTCTGTAAAGCTTTTGATTTCTCTGTCGAATCTGAATGAGATCCTTGCCTGGTAGAGTAATCTTGGATGTAGGTTCTTCCCTTTCATCACTTTAAAGATATCATGCCACTCCCTTCTGGCTAGTAGACTTTCTGCTGAGAAATCAGCTGTTGACCTTATGGGAGTTCTCTTGTAATGTAAGACCAGACACTATAAACCTCTTAGAGGAAAACATAGGAAGAACACTCTTTGACATAAATCAGAGCAAGATCTTTTTTGATCCACTTCCTAGAGTAATGGAAATAAAAACAAAAATAAACAAATGGGACCTAATGAAACTTAAAAGCTTTTGCATACCAAAGGAAACTATAAACAAGACGAAAAGACAACCCACAGAATAGGAGAAGATATTTGCAAATGAATCAATGGACAAAGGATTAATCTCCAATGTATATAAACAGCTCATGCAGCTCAATATTAAAAAAGCAAACAACCCAATCCAAAAATGGGCAGAAGACCTAAATAGACACTTCTCCAAAGAAGACATACAAATGGCCAAGAGGCACATGAAAAGCTGTTCAACATCACTAATTACTAGAGAAATACAAATCAAAACTACAGTGAGGTATCGCCTCACACCAGTTAGAATGGGTATCATCAGAAACTCTACAAACAACAAATGTTGGAGAGGGTGTGGAGAAACTGTTGGTGGGAATGCACTGTTGGTGGGAATGGAAATTGATACAGCCACTATGGAGAACAGTATGGAGGTTCGTTAAAAAACTAAAAATAGGGCTTCCCTGGTGGCGCGGTAGTTGGGAATCCGCCTGCCAATGCAGGGGACGCGGGTTCGTGCCCTGGTCCGGGAAGATCCCACATGCCGTGCAGCGGCTAGGCCCGTGAGCCATGGCTGCTGAGCCTGCGTGTCTGGAGCCTGTGCTCCACAACGGGAGAGACCACAATAGTGAGAGGCCCATGTACTGCAAAAGCAAACAAACAAACAAAAACTAAAAATAGAATTACCATATGACTGAGCAATCCCACTACTGGGCATATACCCAGAGAAAACCATAATTCTAAAAGACACATGCACCCCAATGTTCGTTGCAGCACTATTTACAATAGCCAGGTCATAGAAGCAACCTAAATGCCCATCAACAGACGAATGGATAAAGAAGACGTGGTACATATATACAATGGAGTATTACTCAGCCATAAACAAATTAAATTGGGTCATTTGTAGAGACATGGATGGATCTAGAGACTGTCACACAGAGTGAAGTAAGTCAGAAAGTGAAAAAAAAATCGTATATTAACGCATATATGTGGAATCTAGAAAAATGGTACAGATGAACCAGTTTGCAGGGCAGAAATAGAGACACGTATGTAGAGAACAAACGTATGGACACCAAGGTTGGTGGGGGAGGGTGATGGTGGTGGGATGAACTGGGAGATTGGGATCGACATATATACACTAATGTGTATAAAATAGATAACTAATAAGGACCTGCTGTATAAAAAAAATAAAGTTCAAAAAAAACAAAGTTAAGCCTTGTCAAAATCTAATTGAATCTGTTGTTCAATTCACTTATCCAAATAAATCAACAAGGCATTCCATTTTTCCTTCAATCAATATTTACCACAGTCGAGGAATCTGAGAGAGATTCAGCATGATGTGATATCTCTCCTCAAGTAGCTTATCATTTAGATGAAGAGGCAAAAATGGCACTCCTGAATGACGGTGAACAAGAAGTACGGATAAGTCAGCGTGATGACTGCATGACAGATTGTTACTGTTATAGAAGTTCAGGAAGAGGGAAACAAGGATAGGAAGGAATAGTCAGACAAGCCTTAGAAATGGGGTGGCATATGACTAGACCTCTTAGATCTTGTCTGACTTGGATAGACACAGAAGAGTGTCCATGCAAGGAAAACATGCAAGCAAAGAGGCTAGGGTGAAGGAGTGGAGGGTTTGACTAGTGAGAAATGAGATGCAAAACGAAAATATGTAAAGATGTAAGGTTAGCGTATGGAAAGGCTTAAGACAGGCAGAAACATTCAGGCTTAATGGTGTAGTCTATAGGAAACCAGTGAAGGGTTTTCATGAAAAGCTTAATTTCAGGATCCTTAGGCTGGATTTCCATAATGATTCAGTGGTGGTGAGGAGGCCTTAGACCGTCTATTCATCTACTTTCCCAAATAGAGACCCTTCTAAAATCTTCTATCAGTGGCATCTGTATTCTCTCAATTCAATGTATCTAGATTTTTTCAGTGATTATTGTGGCCACCATCACTCGGTTTGATTAACCTGTGACCCAGTCATCCCCTTTATTCCTTGTATCTAGTCTAGATCTTTTTCAGGGCAGGTAGCCCTCTGCCTTTTCATTTTGTCTGTCTTTCTGTGAATGTGGTTTTTGTTCCACAGGCTGCAGGATTGTAGTTCTTCTTGCTTCTGCTGTCTGCCCTCTGATGGATTAGGCTGTCTAAGAGGCTTGTGCAAGTTTCCTGATGGGAAGGACTGGTGGTGGGTAGAACTGGCTGTTGCTCTGGTGGGTAGAGCTCAGTAAAACTTTAATCCACTTGTCTGCTGATGCGTGGGGCTGGTTACCCTCCCTGTTGGTTTTTTCGCCTGAGGCGACCCAGCACTGGATCCTACCTGGGCTCTTTGGTGGGGCTAATGGCAGACTCTGGGAGGGCTCACACCATGGAGTACTTCCTAGAACTTCTGCTACCAGTGTCCTTGTCCTCCCTGTGAGACACAGCCACCGCCCCGCCTCCACAGGTGACTCTCCAACACTAGCAGGTAGGTCTGGTTCACTCTTCTATGGGGTCACTACTCCTTCTCCTGGGTCCTGATTTGCACACTACTTTGTGTGTGCCCTCCAAGAGTGGAGTCTCTGTTTCCCCCCAGTCCTGTCGAAGTCCTGCGATCCAATCCCGCTAGCCTTCAAAGTCTGATTCTCTAGGAATTCCTCCTTCCGTTGCCGACCCCCAGGTTGGGAAGCCTGACATGGGGCTCAGACCCTTCACTCCAGTGGGTGGACTTCTGTGGTATAATTGTTCTCCAGTTTGTGAATCACCCACCCAGCATTTAAGGGATTTGATTTTATCGTGACTGCGCCCCTCCTACCATCTCGTTGTGGCTTCTCCTTTGTCTTCGATGTGGGGTATCTTTTTTGGTCATTTCCAGTGTCTTCTTGTCGATGATTGTTTAGCAGTTAGTTGTGATTCCAGTGCTCTCACAAGAGGGAGTGAGCGCACGTCCTTCTACTCCGTCATCTTGAACCAATCGATTAACTTACTTTTCAATACATACATCCCTCTTGGGCAAGTAAGTTGTGTTTTTAAATAAAAGGAATGGAGGAAATTGTTGTAATTTACTTTTAAAGTAAAAATTGGGACCCAGTTTAATGAATACACAATGTATTTTGAAAGGCAGTGGGACGGAATATTTGAAATCAGGCCTGTTCTAGAAAAATCTAAGATATTTGTAACAAAATCATTAGATCTCCTAAATTCATCATGTTTCTAGTACTTAAACACTCCTAGACCACTGGAGAGGGAGTCAGAACAATATTGGCTATAGAACCTGACCAATGGGATTGACTGCCCAACGAAAGTGACAGGAACCTTCCGCCCACAAAAGTACCATGTCTTTTTTCCACGAACTCACCCTGCAGTGATTAAGTATGTGTACTTGAGAATGCTTCCAAAGGCTTGAGCATCCATCTGGCAAAAGCATTTGACGTTATGGGATTTGTTATTGTGCTGCTGTGCCAGCGCCAAGACTTATTTAATTGCATTAGTCATCAAGCAGCAGTGCCACTAATCTTGGATCTTACTGAGTGCCGTCTGGATTATATGTGTGAGAAACAAAACAAACAGAACTAAACAACTACAAACATCACCCATGTTTAAGTCTGAGGTCTGGATGTTCTGACCCCAGCTCCCAACCAGTCCTGTGGTAAAACTGTAAGGTTCACCCCCATGCAAAAGAGGCATAACTGAGGTCAAAATGGTGAGAGCTTCCAAAAGGCCTTGTCTATCCAAAACACAATTCCCCAGTCACGTGCTGAAGGTCTCCAAATTCTTACTATTGGGTCTTACTGTACTATTCTGTATATTTGAGTGGTACTTCCAAGAAGTCCCAGTTTAAACACAAGTATATTACCTGGAATTAGTTACCTGTTAACCCCTTAGTTCTCTGCTGTGATCTGTAAGAGCTAGCTAGCTTCCTCCAGCTGGATCCTGAGGGAATTGAAGTCAAGTAGGTTGGTTGTTTCGATGGGTTCAAAAATGCAAAGGCTATAACCATGAGATACTGCTGGTTAGAAATAACAGGGTTATAAGGATGTATCCTGAGAAGCTAGCCTTAGTAATGAGGGGGGAAGAGGGAGAACAGGGAAGAGGAAGAAACTTCCTACTTTATGACTTTGCCTATCTCTGATCTGACATTCGTGACTTCCCATACCAGATGTCATGAGACTGAAGCCTAACCATTACTTTGTGAAGCCCTTTAGCTTTGCCAATTGACACATTAGAAACTTACTCAAAACTTCCTCCCAACTCTCTGAAAGTTCAGCCAAGAGAAAAGAAGTTAAAGGGCAAGGCAAAGAGGAAGATAAAAAGCAGACGTTCAGTTTCCAGAAAAATCAACTTCCTTTTATGTCTAGAAAATCTCCCTTTCTGCAAAATGTTGCCCTATTGTGAAAGGTTTTGTACTTCTACCTTAACAGCCACTTGGAGTCCTGTCCGTACTCCTCTGTGTATTCTAGGATAAAATAACCAAACTCCTTATTGCCTGTGGCAGGAGAACTAAAAAAGTATTTAGAAGTGATTGGGCAGAGCTCCTGACAGGGACTAATATGGGTGGGTAGCCTCCCAATGGATGGGTAGTTGGCTAGAAGCAGTATGCAGAGCTGCGGTGGGAATTTGTGAGGTAGAGGAGAGGGACACACACAATGAACCACATCAAATGATTCACTAGAAACATCCTTCCCGCCCACCGTTGACTTGAGACCTCTGTCCTAAGAAACATAACTTCAGTATCACCTGAATATAAAATTTTGGTTTACTTTAATGGGCACATAGATATTAGTTAAAATATCAGATTTTGTGATATTAATCTTCATGATATAAAATAAACAGTACTACCCTCTCGTCCCTTTTAAACTGCCACTCTTCTACCTTACAATAAAATTGGCTTTCCCAACAAGGGTCTGAGAGGGAAAATATCACTGAATAAGGTTACAAATATAATTCACATGCCTATGATTTTTATTTTAAAAATGGAAATCAAAGCAAACTTCATTCATTAGCAAAACAAACCGAGGACTTGTTTCTCCACCAAAATAAACTTTCAGATGCTCTGAGTACATCAAGAGCCAAAACAATTTTTTTTTTAGCTAGTCTTCTCTAAGAGCGCTCTTTTGGCTGCTATGATACAATCATCTGTCACATCTGGCCTGGCCCACCTTAGTCCTCTCTGCCTAGTATGGAAGAGACTGGATTGATTGCAGCTGTACGACAGAGTCACTGGCTCCTCCGATCAAAAGTTATGAAGAACTTTAGCCTGGCTCTCTAAGATTTATTCCTCAAAATGATCCCAATGATAGCTCTGACTATACCAAGAAGGTCCTGAAAAGGGCAGGGTTTGGAACACCACAGGATCATATACATGCTTCCTTCACAACTCATCCTTCACCTTGGCAGGCATACGTCTTCAAGTTCAGTTCAGGACGTACAATGATCAAGAGACTGAGACAAAGTAGATTTGGCTCCCTGGCTTGGAGTGGATTCCTGGCCGAAAACCCAGGGCAATGACTTGAGTGGTCAGATTTCCAAAATATAAAAGGAAATAGCAAGGGAAAAGGAGAAAAGAGAATGGTGTGTGTGTGTGTGTGGTTTCAGAGGTGGGTGAGTGAGAAAGATGGGTAAAACAAAACAGATTAGAAACCATGCCTCGCCTCTGCTATGCTCTGTGCTGGATGCCACTTGTTCACCTCTCCAGGTTCACTTTCCACCTTTTCTAATGTGATCTTGCTCTAGAAAGCCAACCTTTTATAGACCTCATCAATAGGTTCCCATGCCCTCTGACTCCCCATGGTTTCAACCACTGGAAGGCCCTGGCAGGAGTTCTGAAAGCTAAAGAGAGTAAAGCTGTAGTTGGCAAGGGTGTGTCCGCCTATGAAGACCACACCTCCTGCCAGGTGGCTTCTCCATGACACCCTCTCTGGAATTTCATGACTTTGCTCCCGTTCTGCCTTTCACACCTATGGGTGGTAATGGTGATAACAGACCTTTACTGTTGCCAGTTCTGGGATCTGACACTATCGTCTGTTGGTTCCCTTAAACCTTGCCCACACCTCAGTAAATTATCCCTTTATTAAACTCTCCCCAAATCAAATTATTTGAGCGTGCTACTGGTTTCCCATCAAGACTTGGATTGACACATGTGCTACATACAAGAGTTTTTGCAAAGGAAGTGATGGAGATTGAGCTTGGGAAAGGCAGGTTAGAACCATAGTAATGTTATTTCTGGCTCTAGCGTTGTCGATGCCAATGGAACAGGCCTATCCTTTTGTCTCCACAGACAGCACAGCATAAACAAAAAGAAAAAGCAGTAAACGAGGAGTCAGAAGACTTAGAATCCAGTCTGAAATTTACCCCACACTGGGTATGTGGCCTTGGTCAATTAATTTAATTTTTGTGTGACTCAGTTTTCTCATTTGTGTAATGGAAATAACCTGCTCCGTATACTTCACAGCACTGTTAGGAGATTCAAATAACATAATGCTTTGAAAAAAGCCTTCTCTGTATTTATCTACTGTAAAAATTCTGTAGGCTCTTCCGGGCTTAGCAGCAATATCAGCTACTTTGAAGATTTCCTTGA
The DNA here is from genome assembly GCF_003031525.2 of Neophocaena asiaeorientalis asiaeorientalis. Taxonomy (NCBI): domain Eukaryota; kingdom Metazoa; phylum Chordata; class Mammalia; order Artiodactyla; family Phocoenidae; genus Neophocaena; species Neophocaena asiaeorientalis. The sequence goes on from NW_020173666.1 coordinate 4,656,765, forward strand.
GTCTCCCCATAAGAATTAATTCTCTTTCCTTCGTTTTCACGTAGCAACTGATCAAACCTCTATTAAAGCATCTATCCCATTACATTATAGATGAGTGTTTATAAATGTATTACGTTAGTTGCATGATCTGCTCTTTACAGGTTGTATTCCAAACACCAGGCATGAAGATCTCAGCATGAGTTCAGGAAGGAATGCATAGCACAGGCTCTTCTCTTTTACTCTCATGTCTCCATCATGTTTATATACTACTAGTTATCTCACCATCACCTTGTTTTGCTCTACAATAGCCTTGCTCCACAATGCCTGTCCCACTCATAACTTCTAGAAGTAGCCCGAAGGACTGCACAACACCACACTAACTGAGCCAGGGATAAACTCCAAAGGCATCTGAGCAGACAGCTAGCCATATATTGTCTGGTTTGGACCAATGAGCTATCCCTATCAGATTTTTTTTCTAAAAATTTGAGCTATTCTGTAGTCAGTCAAGAGAGTTTTGAAGCAGGAAGGTACTAGAAACCTGGGACATGGGCATTTGTGAGCTCATGTAAAAGCTGATGAGTAAGCTAAGGAGGTGAGCCTGCAGCAGGGACAGAACAGAGGAGGCATGCGGAGATGAGTGAGGTGAGAGGCTGCACCGTGCCAGCAAATGGGAATTCTACTCTGGGGCTTTATAGACCCTAGGAGGCTGGGTTATGTTGTGTTCACCAACCTTAGATTCTGTGACACTTCTCCGTGTCCCTCTGCATCTCCTGTGTGTGTGTGAGCGAGCTTCAGGGGGTTTCTAGTGCTTGGCAGTCCAGTGAGCTCCGACTGGAAGATCCATCTTAGTTTTCTTTCATGGTCCCGACACGGTTGTTGGGATAGTGAGTGAGTTGAGCTATGGCCACTTTGAATTTGTCAGATACGGCTTACGGCTCCCCCCACGGCCATGGCTCATGGGCCCAGCCGCTCCGCAGCACGCGGGATCCTCCCGGACCGGGGCACGAACCCGTGTACCCTGCATCAGCAGGCGGACTCCCAACCACTGCGCCACCAGGGAAGCCCTCGTCCTATTTCTTATATGCATGAGCTTTCTTCTTGTTTACAAGGTTTTCACAGCTTGGACGAAATCTTTTTTCTCTCATACCTGCTGAGCAGATGTCTCCTTTCCTTTGCCATCAAGTGTCACAATTGTTTTGTTCTTAACCACTTTATTCCCTTAGCTCATTGTCCTTTTTCTCTACCCCATAGGTGCTCACATGTCACACAACTTCTGATAACCCACGTCTCCAGGGAGCAAAACAGAGTAAGAGTAAGAACAAGCAAAAAAATGAAGTTTTAAAGCCAACAATTATAATACTATAGGCAAGCCGTAGGCCTGGGGGACCTCCAGTCTTTTTTGTTTTTTTTTGAATTTTCGAATTTTATTTTATTTATTTTTTATACAGCAGGTTCTTATTAGCTATCTGTTTTATACATATTAGTGTATACATGTCAATCCCAATCTCCCAGTTCATCCCACCACCCCCCGCCACTTTCCCCGCTTGGTGTCCATACGTTTGTTCTCTACATCTGTGTCTCTATTTCTGCCCTGCAAACTGGGAACCTCCGGTCTTAACCCTGTCTCCCACATCTGGGACAGGGGCTATACTTCTGGGGCTCTTTGTTGACAGGGATTCCAGTGGGCCCAGACTGCACTGAATCAAGATGATACAATTGATCTGGGATCCCCCATACTGAGTTGCTTCTGGGTTCTGATGAAGAGAAACCTTAAACTGTGTCCCAAAGGAGCTGAGCGCCATCCGAATTCCTAAGAATTGGAACCAGCTGACTCTTTCCCGGTGTTCAGGATGGGAAAGTTTCTAGGGGCAGTTCTATTACCCGGAGATACTCAGAATCACAACTTGTCATATGGCTCTAAATTTGATATCAGTTTCTGTAACAGTGGGTTGCGAAGTGCTGAAGCAGAGAGGGGAAGTTGGAACCTAAAAGAGGAAGAGGAGAAAAATGGCCTTGGAAAAATGGCGGCAGATTTGCTGCTTTCTTACTGTGAAAGTGTTATTTTTCAGCAACTACCTTGTGTATAAAGTAGTTTCTGTGGTGAAATCCCACCCTTTGAGCTACAGTTTAAGTGTGTGCATTCTGCTTTTAGGAACTTATGCTAATGGTTTCATTAAATAGTTATCCATAATAATAAATTCATGAAATACTTGCTTAATTATTAAAGAAATGATGTAACATCCAGCTATAGAGTCCACTAATTGCCTTTATAAGTATTGTAAGTTGCAAACTTTCTTAGAGAAGTGGTCTTTTTATTTTTCTTTCATCTTTTTGCTTCATAATGGCTTTCCTGATAACAATGATAGTACAGAAGAAATATTAACAGCATGACCAACAACTGGGCTTTACTTCCAAGGATCATAAGTGATCATCAGAGGTTATGCAATGGCACTTGAAGGAGGGAAAAACGGAAGGGGGAAATCTAAGTTCTTCAGTCAGATGTTCCGTTTGTTTTGACCAGGGCCCTTTCACCAACTCTCGGAAGTCTGTGATCAGGGATTCATTGCAGGCAGCTGTGTTACCTTTCAATCTGTGAGCAAGCCAATACCCTTCAAACCTCAGAGTGATGAATATCACCCCCAGTTACAAAGAGGTTTGTTCCTTGCTTTAAAGTGAGAATCCAAATCTTGAAGTTTGGATGAAAAACCTTATTGAAAAAACAGTGAGTGGTGAAATACAGTTCAGTGTCACAGTTTTTTAAAAGAAGAATATGGGCGTCTTTAAAAGGAGGTAATGATAAACACATTTAGCCTGTTAGTCCCTAGTGAGCTGTAAATCAAGTTCTGAGCTCTCAAAGCCTGAGATAATCATGTGAGCCCGGGCAGGGATGGCCTGAAATCATATTCTGGTGACATTATAACTTTGGCATTGACCTAAGGTTGTTATTTAATATCTCCAAGCCTCAGTTTATCTGCAAAAAAGGAGAGTGGTAGGATTATTTCTCAGGATTAATATGGAAATTAAAATAGATATTTTGTAAAAGCTCAGTAGTTGCTGCTAGAGGTGTTCCCACATATACGACTATATATCCCAGTTCATCTGAACTGCACTCAACTCCTGAAGTTATGAAATCCAAATAGTGGTGCCTTACTCTGTTCAGGCTGCTATACCACAATACCATAGGGTGGCTTGTAAATAAGAGAAATATATTTCTCACAGTCCTGGAGGCTGAGAAGTTCAAGATCAAGGTGCCAAGGATTCAGTGTCTGGTGAGCCCATCTTCTGGTTCATAGACGGCTGTCTTTTCATTGTGTCCTCGCATGGTAGAGGGCTAAGGGGTCTCTCTGGGGCCTCTTTTATAAGAGTACTAAATCCCATTTATGAGGGCTCCACCCTCTTGACCTAAACACCTTCCAAAAGCCTTACCTCCAAATACCATCATACTGGGGCTTAGATTTCAATATAAGAATTTGGGGAGACACAAACATTCAAGGAACTCATAGTCTTGTTGGAAAGACAGACAGTAACAATTCAGAATGACAGATTCTCTAGTAGAAGTTACCACTGGAAAGTAGTGAGGGGATAGTGGATGCCAGGTGCAGTGGTAATTTTCTGTTTTAAGAAAAGTATTTTTCAATGTCTCCTGTGAGATAGGTTAAGGTTAAGATGGTGAAATGTGAGCTGGATTAGAGAAATGTTAGACAGCTTGCATCTGGCTGGCTCACTAGACCCAAAGGATATTAATGAATAGTCAGTTAACCTGTATAGATTTCTAGTGGTGGACCGCAAGGCTCTGAGCCCTTGTCTTATTCCGCTTTTGTATTAGTGGTTTAATAAAGTCATAGAAGGCATACTCATAAATGTATGCAGCAGATGCACACCTGCCAAAAACAACTAATTTAAATGATAATGGAATCAAGATTTATAGTGATCTCAGTCTGTTGGGATATAGCATCAAAATAAATCAGATCTAACTTAAAAAAGGAAGAAGCCTTCATTTATGATTGTACTGTTGTATCCTCATAAACATTCTTACTGTTAGTGCTGGTTATGTCAATTTCTTTTCTTGCACCTAAGAGATCCCCAACTGAGACAGCTGATAGCATCAAGTTCTCGGGGGCCTAACCCGGGAGAAGTGTGGAGCTGCTAGGGGGTAGATGAGGGGAGTAGATTGGACTCTATGGCTTCCTACATAGGTAAGGGAAGTGTGTTAATCAATTTTGTTTGAAGTTGAAAATAACATAAACAAAACTAAAAAACAAACAAAACGCATTGCATGTCATACTTAACAAATTCCAGAGATAAACCTATGTGCAGCATAGTTGGAGCCAAGTGCTCCCTGTAGGGAGAAATCTGCCTCTCTCAATCCCTTGACTTTTGTTTCCTGTGTGCTGTATTTATTCTTAGATTGGTTCTCATTATATGGGGATAAAGATGACCCTCAACATCTATGACATATTCTATTAACTTAGCAGAACGAAAACCCCTTTCCCATTAGTTCCCCCAGAGCCCTAAGGTGGGCTCTCATTGACCTGACTTAGGTCACATCCCAACACCAGTCACTGTGGACAGGGTAGGGTGGCCATATGTAGGTCGTGTTCCCATTCTAGGTTTGGAAGGGTTAGTAGCAGCAGATAGGATCATTTCTATCCAAACCACATGAGGTAGGTTCCCACACAAAGAGGCATCCTATGAATAGAAGCAGAGGGGAGTGGATACTAGATAGGCAAACACAACAGGTGATCAGCCTGGAGGTAATATTCCCACTGTACTATTCACAACAATACTGGATAAGACGGGATGGAAAATGGTTAGAAGAACTGCGGTGAAAAACCTAAGGGGAGGCGTGAGAGCTGTTTTAAAGCTTGTGAAGAGTGAAGAGTCTTCCTGGAGAGAGGGCACTGGCTTGATTTCTTATATTCAGAGGATAGAAATAAGATTATTGGATAGAAGATTCTAGGAAGCTAATTTTAGTTCAATATGTGAAAAAAATTCTATAATGACTTATGTTGTCCAACCATGGTCAGTCACAGAGCAAGCTCTTCCCAAAGGGAGGGACTGATCACGAATTCCTGTTGATGAAGAAGCTTCCATTGGGTGGGAAGCTGAATTAAATGACCACCAAGATATCTGTTTTATCTTTAAGTTCCTATAACTCTTTGATTTTAAACGATATGGCAAGCATCCAGTGCATTACCTAGACAGTTTTGTTGGAATCCAGCTATTTCAAACTGCCAAAGCCAGAAATTTGAACCCTCTGACCAAGTTAATTAGGAGTGCCTGTATCCATGGGTATGTGTCAGCATTTGTATAAATGTAATCTTTATGAAAGTACCTCTTGTTGCTGGAAAGGCCCATGTAGCTTCTGGAGAGCTATTTTGCATTTCAAGGCTTAAGTTTAAGCGCTAAGAAGTCCCAGAAATGCACCCAATAGCCTGACTTGAGATTTCCATTTATAAATACTTTGACTGTATTATGGTTAAAGGAAGTTGATTAAAAGGAAAGAAGATAAGTTTTGTAATGAGTGGATCTGGTGAGTTTGGAAAATTCCATATTAAATGTTTCTCTCATTCACTTATAGTCTCTGAATGATGTTAATGATTATAGCTTTCGTTTGTTGAGTGCTCACTCCTAATATTAATAGCTAACATTTATTGATATTACTAAAAAATAGCTGATATCATTTACTGGGAATGATTCCAAATACTTTATATGTAGTATCTCATTTAATACTCATAAGACCCCTATGAGGCAGGTATGAGGATTATCGTCATGTTATCAATGAGCAGATGGAGGTGCAGAGTTTAACCGCTTGTCAAGTTCACACACTTGTAAGAAGCAGTACTGCGATGCACCAAAAATGCTTTCATATGTGTTATCTTCTTTAAATCACAGAACAGCCCTGTGAAGAAGGTATAAATAGTTCCATTTTTAAAATGACGATAAATATCAAGATGTCACTTGTTTAAGGTTATGTCACCTAGCTATCCGGTAGTGATTGGAAGTGGAGTCAAGCTGCCTCTGAAACTTGTGCTTTACTTTCTCTTATATTCTGGAATCCAGAATGGTGGATGCAGCCCTGACTGGATTGGTCTTGGACTCCGTCCGCTGTGAACTAGTCTTTTCTTTGGGGTAGCTTCTATCACACTGCCCTCTGCTGGTCTGGGGTGTAACTGGTGGCATCAAGTGTCTGCTCAGCCCCTCGGGGTTCCAGAGAGGGGCAAGAAAATCCTCAGAGTTCCTCACCTGCTTTGTCTTCAAATTGTTAGTTCCTTGGGTGATCCCACAGTTCTTTTGTTTCTTAGCCTATGGATTTTCAGGGATTTCCCTAAGAGCAATGTTTCTTCACTTTCTGCTTCCAGGGACCATTAGGGAGCATAATTTTATGTAGCAGTTGACAGGGATTAGGAGAATGGAGTGAAAGGTCAGTGACCATGACTTATCGTCTTAGAGTGTCCTGTGCCTTATAACAAATCTGTTGTATTTTTAATCCTGTTCAGAAGAAAATGAAGCATCTGGCTACCCAGGGTCCTCTGTATCTTTGTAATTAATCTCAGGTACTAAGTTATATTGTGTAGATCAAGAATTCAAGAAACAATATAATCTCCCTAAATTCTCATGAATTATGTATATAACATCAGTATATATGTATATATATATATATTTACATGTATAGGATCTCTACTAAAGTATGTGTTCAGAATCTCCATTTGTCTGTCTGATCTATTTATATCTTGCTCCATGTTTTAATCTACACCTCATAAATTTTATCATGCTGAATACAATGACTTTTTCCAGTGAACATTCTGGAAACTGTCCTACAATGGTAGTAGTGACTTGGATTCTGGGTGGGAGGGTCATTCCTGAAATGGTGCCAGGGGAAGAAGGTCCTGAGCTGAATCAGCACAAGAAAGAGCAGAGTCAGTGTGGAGAAGTGGACGAAGGTCATGGATGGGAAGGCAACAAGCCCGGGAAGCAAGAACAGAACAGAAATAATTAGAGACTGGGCTGTGATATCAGCTCCCAGATAATGATAAGGTCCCTAATAGATTTGTCAAAAAAGCGTAACATCAGCTACATTTCGTATTTGCATTTGTTTTCTTTGTTTTTATTTTCATAAAGATAGAAAATAAAAACAAAGAAAACTTGTGAGCTCTTTGTAACGGATTTTCCTTTGTGCCATCTCTATTCCAGATGGTATCCATTCTGCCCAGGCTCACTTCTTCTCATGGCAAGTTTCTCAAAATGAAACTCCGTTTAGAACTTACAAATGAAGGAATAAACAAATGCACAAGAATTTAGTGACTCGATGCAAATATAATCTCAGCCACACAGAGTTTAACTTCATCTCTTGCTGTTATCAGCTGAATCTTAGCTGCTGCTTTCACAGCGAGGCTGTCCAGGTCTCAGAGGCGTTCCCCATTATATGACTCCGGAAGCCCAGCCAAGGACTTCGGACAGCACAAATGTTATTTGGTCCATGATATCTTTTTTTAAAAAAATTAATTAATGTATTTATTTTTGCTGTGTTGGGTCTTCGTTTTCTGTGCGAGGGCTTTCTCCAGTTGTAGCAAGTGGGGGCCATTCTTCATCGTGGTGTGTGGACCTCTCACTATCGCGGCCTCTCTTGTTGCGGACCACAGGCTCTAGACGCGCAGGCTCAGTAGTTGTGGCTCACGGGCCTAGTTGGCTCCGCGGCATGTGGGATCCTCCCAGACCAGGGCTCGAACCCATGTCCCCTGCATTAGCAGGCAGATTCTCAACCACTGCGCCACCAGGGAAGCCTGGTCCATGATATCTTTAAAAAGTGTTTCCCAGAATCATGAAGGAAGAGAGCTCAGACACCTGACTGGAGGTTATTTATCTAGAATTAGTAACCAAGCTGAAAGCGCCACATACACCCAGCAATGTTACAGAGAAGTTTGCGGAATCAGCTGAGAGATAAATGATACTTTATTAATTTATTAAAAAAAAATTTATTGGAGTATGTTTAATTTACAATGTTGTGTTAGTTTCAGGTGTACAGCAAAGTGAATCAGTTATAATACTTTATTAATTTAATCTCACCTTAAATCACTTGGCTCTTTGGTTAGAATACTTTCATACTTTCTCTTTTCCATGTTTATCTCAGAGGTCCTAAAGCATTCTTTTTTTGTTTACAGGAATGTGGTGATGGTATCATTGGCAAAATAACATAGTGGGAATAAACCTGCTAATTTATGTTACTCAAAACATGTTATTAATTTATGAGTAACTTGTGAGTCACATTAACCTGAAATTTCTTATAAAGCTCCTTGCTTGCCCCTGTCCACTTATGTAGAAGTCTAGCACTACTATCATGAGTAAATGCTACTTCCTGCGTGCCATCTGCCTCCAGTATTTTTTTTTTTTTTTTTTTTGGTACGCGGGCCTCTCACTGTTGTGGCCTCTCCCGTTGCGGAGCACAGGCTCCGGACGCGCAGGCTCAGCGGCCATGGCTCACGGGCCCAGCCGCTCCGCGGCATGTGGGATCTTCCCGGACCGGGGCATGAACCCGCGTCCCCTGCATCGGCAGGTGGACTCTCAACCACTGCGCCACCAGGGAAGCCCCGCCTACAGTATTAATTTACTTCCCTCATCTACAGTGAAGTCCAGATGCAGAACGGGAAGAGGGTTGAGGAGCAAATAGAAACAAGCAGCTTGAGACTGACTTTACAAGCGGGACCCCGCTCCTCTTCCACGTGGTGCACTCATGCATGGACTGGACCAAGTAGTTCAAAGGGTCCGTGGTGGATTAGGAGTAACAACGGATGTACTTTGAATGTAAAGGAGAAACGAAAGGGAGAAGTGTCAAACTGTAGTGACATATGCTGGTTCTTCAGTAAATCCAAAGGTATTCAAGTGCCGACTGTACACTTAACACCATGCTCAAACGTCACTGTGGTAACATTTCCCTAGGGAGTTAAAATGGCTTGCAGACTACTGAGTCCTCCAGATAAACCTGCATTTTATATAGTACCCTGTATGACTATGATGTAGACAGTCAATGAGACATCCTTCAAAATGCTGTTTTGGGTACCATTTGGAGCTTGGTGTGGAAAAAATAATTTTATCATCCTTTATTGGGCGTATGTGACTTAGTAATGAAATTTACTATTTAATAAGTGATTATCCAATAGTACCATTTTTGGGCAATCATAATAAAAGGTATTACAAGGGGAATCAGTTGTAAAAGCCATAGAAAATAAGTACATATTGTACATATTGATACATGAACTGATTTGAAAATGCAGGTGAGAAAGGTTGTGTTATCTCGGAGAAGCCAGAATGGAGGTGGGGTGGAGGACAGTTAGTAATAGGCGGGCTCACTGAGCGTCTGGCTATGCCAGGGGCCCCAGAAGCAGGCAGGGGGGTCAGTATCTGCTTAGGCATGAATAGGCTCTGATTTATTCTGAGGCAAAGCAGAAATCCCAACTCAAGGGCAAAGACAAAGAATGAGTTTCAACCCATTGTTTGCCTGTTGCTACAGTTGACTTTTATGGGCTTGGTCACAGTTGTAGGTGCTCTCACCCCAGGGAAAAGAAATAATTTTTGATTGTCTATTTATGAAGAGTTTTCAGATAGGTTATGAAATTGAAGCCTCCAACAGTTCTGTAAAAGGGGTATCATTTCCCAATTAGGTTAAGGAATATCAATTGTAACTAAAAGTTTCCATTCAAACTCAGGTGTCCTGATTCCAGATTTAGTGCCTGGAATTTAGTTATGCTATGCCCTTGGGAAGTAGCTGTATATTAATTATTTAGGTCAATTTTAAATTTCTCCAGAGCTGAACAAAATTGGGATGACCCATATTAAGGGTTATTCTTAAGAGATTGGTGCAATAGCCTTCTACTGAAATGAAGATTTTCTTTGCAACAGAAATTGCTAAAATTTTTGTAAATCAAGTTAACAGAACCATTTGGATAATGTTAAAAAGTATTTACCTAAACAAGTTTTACAACTTCATTTCCTAGAATCCAATTGTTTAAATAACTGCACCATTGTAAACACACAAGTGTAATTTTGCTAAGGAGTTGATTTTGACCAGAAGCAATCAGATTGGTTTATTACTGAAAGGATGATGTAGTCCTTGCGGGGGGAAGGTACTTAAAAATGACATTTGAAAAACTTTTCTAAACATTAATGTTAAATCTTTAAACTGTTTAGAAAAACTAAAGATTTGTAATGCTAGGGAACTTGCCTACATTTCTTTGTCTGAGTTCAAAATAATTATCATGTAATTCCTATAGATCATACGGTTCTGAAATAAAATAAATAGTATTAAATAAATGCAGGGAATTTGATAAATTATGATCCCCTTTAGGAGCAAAAGGTTTTATTTATTTATTTTTTATAAATTTATTTATTCATTTATTTATTTTTGGCTGTGTCGGGTCTTCGTTGCTGCGCACGGGCTTTCTCTCGTTGCAGTGCGCAGGCTTCTCATTGCAGTGGCTTCTCTTGTTGTGGAGCACGGGCTCTAGGTGCACGGGCTTCAGTAGTTGTGGCACTCAGGCTCAGTAGTTGTGGCTCATGGGCTCTAGAGTGCAGGCTTAGTAGTTGTGGTGCATGGGCTTAGTTGCTCCGTGGCATGTGGGATCCTCCTGGACCGGGGCTCGAACCCGTGTCCCCTGCATTGGCAGGCGGATTCTTAACCACTGAGCCACCAGGGAAGTCCAAAAGGATTTATTTTGACAGCATTTTTATTTGCACCAGTTGTTCTAATAAATATAATTTTCATATTTAAAAAATTATGGGGCTTCCCTGGTGGCGCAGTGGTTAAGAGTCCGCCTGCCAATGCAGGGGACACGGGTTCGTGCCCCAGTCCGGGAAGATCCCACATGCTGCGGAGCGGCTGGGCCCGTGAGCCATGGCCGCTGAGCCTGCGCGTCCGGAGCCTGTGCTCCGCAACGGGAGAGGCCGCGGCAGTGAGAGGCCCGCGTACCGGAAAAAAAAAAAAAAAATTATGAGGTTCTGATTTTTCTCCTTTATGGAACACACCTATCGAATAAGACAATTTAAAAAACTTACAGAGCTCTCCTAAACGGTGGCATTAAAAAAAATATGCCTTCACTTTTTCTGCCAGCCATTGGTGGTTGAAAACGTGTAGTGTTGCAGCAAGAGCCTGAGGTTATCGTAATAACTGAGTGAAAATATAACAATGCACTTGAAAGCTCCTGGCATGTGGTAGAATCTCAATAATCAAGCATTAAATTCTTCATGGAGCTGGATATTTATGGGAAAAAAAAGAATTCATTTGGAATTTTACTTTCAAAAATCTTAAAAATTTACTTGGCTCCAAACTTTCAGCAAACATGTATTGTGTCCTTATGCATTTGCGACCTTGGAGCCACCTGCTATTTTCCCACAGCAGTGTAGTTCATGTGCCCGTGATTAACTGCAAGCATTGTTTATTTTGTCTTCATTAGCAAGAGCTGGCAAGAGACCCAGTTTTCTTAGCCTCAGCTAAGAAAGGAGGAGTCAGCTTTGATAAACTTGCAATACTTCAATTTCAGTGAAATAGTGATCTGGAGGCAAAGCCAACACATGTATCCACTGTTTCTCAATTCATATGGAGGCCACATCTAGACTGCACAGGTACTCCATTTTCACATGCAAAAATGTCAGATAATTCTATTGTTTCTTAGCCCAACTACCTTGTCCCATCTTTCCCCTTCCATATAGAGAAAGGAAATTTATATTTAAATGAAAAAATAACTGACAACTCGTTTTTTGATTGTTTTAATGTCTTTATCAAAGACCATATTAGTTTTTATTTGAGAAGTCTTTTTAAAGTACAAATAAGAATACTCAAATGTGTATTGAGAAGTAATCTGTAATAAAGAGTAAATGGTCATTGAACAGTAATGAACAGTAGCATCTAATAACAATAATTGAACAATTGAATAATAATGTCAAGTGACTTGTGACACTGACCAAAATGTGGCTCCTGAATCTTTCCAGCTGTATCAAATGAATAATCGTGATTAACCTGTAAATAGCTTTCGGGTTTTTACAGATTTCTTAATTTAGAAAATATTAACAAGGTGTTGGGGAAGTCAAAATGTTTATCCCTCTAGTTCCAATCCTGTAACAATTATATGTCAACTTAAATGTCTCTTGTAGCAAATCTAGCCAGCCAGCCAGCCACTCTCCCATGATTGGACTAGACAGAATGAGGAAGTTGAGGGAAAAAAATTCTCAAGAAATTTGGAGATACCAGACATGAAAAATGTGAGATCATAGTGTAAAGGGAGGAAAACCTTTTCCTCTACCCTCTTACTTTACTCTCTTATTCTGAGGACTGTGAATTAAACTGACAAAAGACAGAGTGACGGGAGAACAGGTTTATTTCATATGCACATGGGGAGCCTCACAGAAAAAAAGTAAAAACCCCCAAAGTGGTTAGGTCTGGGAGCTTATATACTGTTTTAACAAAGGATGATAAAGTGTGGAGAAGTGATAAGACAAAGAAAAAAGGGTTTGGGCTTCTAGGGCAGTAAATTATGGGAAAGTAAACACATGGAAGAAACTAATGGAAGATAAGAGTAATTTGGTAAGATTTGTTGTGCAGACTCAAGTCAGTGCTTTCTCCAGTGATGAGAATCATCTCCTCATCCTGGTGTGGGAAAAGGGAGAGGGGACACTTTCAAAAAGGGAAATTTATACGCTGCTTTTAGGTAGAACTGCTGTTTCTCAGTTGCCTTCAGCTCAGAATAATCCTTATGCCAAAGTGACATATTTTGGTGGTGGCATATTTGGACACCCTTCAATAGCATGGTGCAAAAAAAAAGCAAACTAAATATAAATCCCAGCCTGGGTCTCCCTCTTACTACTAATGCGTCATTACAGATGTGGTTTAACTTGTCTGATATTAAGCTATCTTATCTAAGATGGACATGATAATATTGATCCCACCTATAAGGTTGGAATAAGGACCAACTGAGAACTGCATGTGAGCCCTTTATAAACTGTTAAGAACTTTATGCATGCTGAGTATTACATGTTAAGTGCACCATGTGGGGTAGCCTCCAAATTAGTTTTTACCAAGTAAAAAAAAAAAACATTGTACCTAGAAATCCTGATATAAAGAGGGGTGGGTGCAAGAGAGGTCTACTCTCCTAAGAAGTTTATTCCTTTTTCACGTCTATAAATCAATGCAAATAGTTTTATCTTTTATCTTAAAATACATTATGATATCCTTTAAAAATTATGCCTAAGATTCTTATGTGCTTCTCTCCCCCTCATCCCTACCCCCAGTTGACAAGCTTTGCTCAAAATGGAATAAACGGTTCTCCAGAAAAGTATTAGTGATGGCTCAAGTTTTAGTGACAGGCCTCCTAGAGGAAATGGCACTTAAACTGGTGCTGAAGGAAGAAAAGGCTTGGCCAGGATGAGGACAGAGAGAATAGTATTTGAGAATAAAGCAAAAGCATAAGCAAAAACAAAGAGATGGCAAGAACAGAGTGTGATGGGAAATTTAACTGTGAAAATATCTTAAAACATTTCAAAATATAACCCAAAAAGTAATTTAATATTTAAAAATGATTCCTTCTGAGAAGTCACTTCAATGAAGCTCTTTGTTCTATGAATGCTGGCTATTTTGTTTTATTCTTTATCTTTCTGAAGAGCATGATCTAATTAAATCTGTTATTTTGAAGACCAAGGTAAGTGTCAAAATGGCCACATGTAAAGTCCTTTAAAAGAATGCTCTTCTTTTTTTTTTTGCGGTACGCGGGCCTCTCACTGTTGTGGCCTCTCACTGTTGTGGCCTCTCCCGTTGCGGAGCACAGGCTCCGGACGCGCAGGCTCAGCGGCCATGGCTCACGGGCCCAGTCGCTCCGCGGCACGTGGGATCCTGCCAGACCAGGGTATGAACCTGTGTCCCCTGCATCGGCAGGCGGACTCTCAACCACTGCGCCACCAGGGAAGCCCTAAAAGAATGCTCTTCTTTTATAACAGAAGGCAGCCTTAATTTGGCTGAATGCAATAGTAATTTTTCTTTTTGATAAGAGCTTTGGGTAAAAAAATAGTTATCCAACTCTTCTTTTGAAAAATACCAACTCTTCTGAAAAATGCAGCAGATTTTTTGGAATCAAATGAAAATGACCTTTTTAGACACAGGAAGCCAAGTAATTCATGAAGATGCCCGGCTTTGTTTTAGCAGCGAACCAAGAAGATGCACTTTGACAGAGTTTATTTTCAAGTTGGTGAAAAGGAAAGGACAGTGAGATGCTTTCCTGTATTACCAGTGAGATGCTTTCCTGTACTACCCATAGAGCATATTTGTTACTTCACCAGACTTGATAATGAGATGGACTAAGCCTTTCTAGAGACATTTGGGATAGAAACTATTATCACACACGTGAATAGTATCCTTCAAACCTCCTATGTTCAACATAAACATTAAATGTGTTCTTCCTTCTCTTTGGAAGATTCTAGGGGCGTTCGGCAAGAAGAGGCTGCTGACTGGAGTCCAGAACCGAACTAATCAACTCTCTGAAGTCAAAACAGTGTCTGAATGATGAGTCCCCAGGCAGATTTCAGGAATGTAGAACATTTGGTGAGTTTGCATATTGTACCAGGAGCCTCTTGTTTTCTCTGCAGGTTAAACCAAAACCAAGAACGTTCTGGGGAACCAGAAACTCTTGGGCTCTAATACTGTTCTTTGAAAAGCCCTCTTCCACTCCTTCACTGACAAATGCAATCAGATTCCTGCAGTGTGAAGTGCATTGTGCTGAGGGCTAGAGAAGACAAAGGAATATAAACACATAAATCTCTGTCTTAGGGGGGGTGTTCAATTCTTAGGGGAGATAGGCATACATACAAAGAGATATAATGAGATTAAATAAAAAATTAGTGCCACGACATGCATTCATTCTCTCTTTCAACAGATTTTGCTGATCATCTGTTGTCAGCTAGACACTCTGCTTGCCTTGTTAGGAAGTTTAGACTTTATCCTATGGGCACTGGAAGCCATTAAAATGTTTAAGCAGGCACTAGCTTGACAAGATTGTGTTTTAGAAGGGCCTATCTGTTGTAAAGTGGCAAGATTAGAGTCAAAGCCACCAATGGAAGTTGTTTCAATGATCAAGGCAAGAGATGATAGTGGCCTGAGCTAAGGCAGAGGAGTAGAAACGGAGGGAAGTGAACATGTCTGAGGAAGTACTGTTGGAGAACTTGGGCAATGATGAGATGCAAGGAAGGGGTAGGGAAGGGGAAAACCCCAGACTGGGACTCCACAGAAGATGGGTGTGAGCCCATGTTTGGGAGGAAATCTGGACGTGACACTGGGAAATAATGCTGATGTTCTGCTTTCACTTAAGGCAAGAAGTGGAGAGAACTTCCAGGGAGAATTTAAGGATCTAGGGGAGTTTGCTTACTATACAATAAGACAATGTTTTCCACAATAGATCATGACCCATCAGTGAGTCAAGAAATCAATTTAGTGGATTTTGACTACCATTACTTTTACTTTCTCAAGATAATTAATTAATTTTTGGTTGCATTGGGTCTTCGTTGCTGCACGCCGGCTTTCTCTAGTTGTGGCGGGGGGGGGGGGGGGCTCCTCCTCGTTGCTGTACACGGGCTTCTCATTGTGGTGGCTTCTCTTGTGGTAGAGCATAGGCTCTAGGCACGCGGGCTTCAGTAGTTGTGGCATGCCGGCTTAGTAGTTGTGGCGCACGGGCTTAGTTGCTCTGCGGCACGTGGGATCTTCCCGGACCAGGGACCCGTGTCCCCTGCATTGGCAGGCGGATTCTTAACCACTGTGCCACCAGAGAAGTCCTGTGTTTACTTTTAAAAGCAGCTTTTTTGAAGTAAAATTTACACACCATAGAATTCACCTATTGCAGGTGTACAATTCAGTGATTTTCAATTTATACAGTTGACCGTTGAACAACAGAGGTTTGAACTGCGCAGGTCCACTTATACACAGATTTCTTTCAATAAACATATTGGAAAATTTTTTGGAGACTTGCAACAATTCGTAAAAACTTGCAGATGAACCACATAGCCTAGAAATATCAAAAAAATTAAGGAAAAATGTATGCCATGGATGCATAAAATTTATGTAGATGCTAGCCTATCCTTACATGCACGTAAGGTGAGTGAGTGATATTTAATCTAAAATCAATAATGTGTTAGGGTTTTCTTTTTTACTATTTTTAACTTTGCTTTCAAAGAATTATATTACTGTACAGTATGCCTCTCTCTCCTGTAATTGGAGCCTATTATCACAGGTAAGTGGATTTTTAAAAACTGTAACAATGTTTCCAATACTGTATTATGAATATGACTGTAATATTGTATGACATAAAGTTTTTTATAACGATTCATTCATTAGTGTATATGCTAGGCTACTGTGAAGCAGTTGTATTGATTACAACTAGGTGACCATAAAGCAATCATATTGCTGCTTCGTTGTTATCAATGCATGAATTATTATACCTGTAAATAAATATGAATTTCTTTTTCACATTATCTTTTCATTTTTCATGTCTACTGTTAGTAACACACATAACGTCTACAGTGTTTTGTATCCTATAAGACAATACTGATGTAGGTACTGACAGATGGTTCATCTTGTAAACAGATGACGTGAACTTATGGTATGGATAAGTATGGTACAGTACTGTAAGTGTGCTTCCTCTTCCTTATGATTTTCTTAATATCTTCTTTTCTCTAGCTTGCTTTTTGTAAGAATACAGTGTATAATACATATAACATATGAAATGTGTGTTAATTGACTGTTTATATTATCGGTAAGGCTTCTGGTCAACAGTAGGCTATTAGTAATTAAGTCTGGGGGGAGTCAAAAGGTATACATGGATTTTAAATTGCCCAGCGGGTCAGCATCCCTGACCCTTGCACCGTTCAAGAGTCAACTGTGGTTGTAAAGCCATGACCACAATCCAATATTAGAACATTTTTAACACCTAGCAGGTTTCCTTGTGTTGTTTGAAGTTCATCTCTGCTTCCATCCTCAGCCCTAGGCAACCATTGATCTTTCTGTCTCCTTATAGTTGCCTTTTCTGGACATTTCATATAAATGGAATCATAGAATATGCAGTCTTTTGTGTCTAGCTTATTTCCCTTAGCATAGCATTTTTGAGGTTCATCCATGTTGAATAGGTATCAACAGTTTGTTCCTTTTATTGCCGAATGGTCCGTTGTATGGATACATTTTGTTACCCATTCACCAGTTGATGGACATTCGGACGGTTTCCAGTTTGGGGCTAATATGAATAATGCTGCTATGAACATTTGTGTATAAGTCTTTGGGTGGACATGTCTTCATTTCTCTTGGATATATCCCTAGGAGTGGAATTTCTGTGTCATCTGAAAAGTTTATGTTTAACTTTTTAGAAACTGCGAAATTATTTTTCAAAGTGGCTGTACCATTTTACATCCCAGCAGCAATGCGTGAGTGTTTCAGTGGCGGCACACTCTCCAACTGGTAGTGTTAGTCTGACTATAACTCTTCTAGTGCGTGTATTGGTATCTCATTGTGGTTCTAATTTCCCTAATGACTAATGTGGTTGAACACACAATGAGCTTATTAACCATTCATGTATCTTCATATCTTTTGTGCATTTTGTAACTGGGTTATCCTCTTATTATTGAATTATGAGAGTCCTGGATATATTTCTTTACTAGATGCAAGATTAACAAACATTTTCTTCTACCCTGTAGCTTGTCTTTTCATTTTCTTAATGGTATCACATTAGAAGCACAGAAGTTTTTAATGAAATCCGATTTCTTAATGTTTCTTTTATGGATTTTGCTTTTGGTCTTTTATCTAAGAACTCCTTCCAACCCAAGGTCACAAAGATTTATATTCTCTTCAAGAAGTATTATAGTTCTAGCTGTTACATTTAGGTCTCTGATTCATTTTGAGTTAAATGTTGTGTTTGGTATGAGGTAAGGATATAACTTCATTTTTTTTTTTTTTTGCCTGTGGGTGTGCAATTGCCTCACAGAGTGTTATTTGTTTAAAAAAGACAATAGAATGCATTGCACGTTTCAAAATAAAATGTGTATATATTCCACGTGGTTTCTGAGTTATATAAAAGAAAAAGATATAGTATTTTGCTGGTTTGTGATCAAAATATCTTCAAAGCTACTGCAGTATGGCTTCTGGAGTGTACAGTGCAAAAATTTGGGAAGGAGGAAAAGGAGAAGGTAGGAAGCAACTGAGGTTGGAAGCCCAGAGTCAGGACTTAACATCTAGGGCGATGACCAAGTTCAGAGTGAGTGATATGAGCTGGTGAGGGCCCTATAATATTGGGGAACTTGGGCTCTAGACAAAAGCCAATCCTGAGTAAGAGAAATCTGTGAAAGTATAATGAAGGGAGTGTGTAATTCTAACAGGGAGGATTAGAGTAAATTCCCCACTGGGAGAGAACATTTGAGTTGGGCTTGAAGGATGAATAGGCTTTATCAGGCATCCCAGGGAGAGAGGCACTTTACTCAAGGGAAGAGCAGAGGTAAGCAAAGGAATAGATCAACTAGAAAGAAAAGAGCCACTAGCGCATCGTGGTGAGAGATGATAGAAAAGTAAGTCAACTGTGATGAAAATTCCACTAATGTAGGAAGCTGGGTTTGAAGTTTTTAAAACCAAAACCTTACTTGGTCTCACCACCTAACTAAATAAAGACTAGTGTTTGTGTTTTTCAGTCATCTTCTATTTAAAAGTTTGATTAAAATAATTAAATTAATGTTTGTTGTATATACATGTAGGAAAGTCTTTTATCCATTCACTGTTCAGTCTTTCAAAATTTGTCTTTTTTCATTCTTCAAGACTCACTTTTTTCCAAGTGATAAACTTTTAAAATTGGCATTGCCTATAATGACAACCTATCCACCCTTTTCATTTTTACTTAAAAAAAAATCTACAGCCTCACGAGAAATTAGAATATCAGGCCTGCCCCTCTGTGCTGTCCTTCTTCCCCAACCTTAATAATCCATGTCAATATTTAAACCCCTTTAGCAGTAGAACATTCTTCACAAAGTTAGGTTAATGGTACATTCACGTGGGATCTTTAACTCTTCCAGTGTAATTTGAGTTATTTTCTGCAAGTTAATTTTAACATACAGGCCAAAAAGAGGTGTGGGCAGGTGCACACCATTTTACAGCTCACAAATATGTTTTCAAAATCCCTATTGGATGGGTATCTATCACAAAATATCGATCTCTGTCATTACCTTGCTTTTTGGCCTTGAACAAATATAATTTACCAGGCCTTGATTGCCTTACCTATAAATTCGGAAGCTTGGACTATTCTAAGGTTCTCTTCCTGCAATAGAAGCATGACTATTTTAGCCATTCCCCTGGACATCTTCAGCATAAATTATATTCACTTATACAAGCCAAGATCCAAAAGCAACATATAAACCCACCAACTGGACAGAAAAGTGTGATGAATAAGAATAATGGACACTCATATACATTTATAAGAAATAACATTTCCTTTCATACTAAACTTTTAAATCTTAAGCACATTAAGTATATTGTATTTTCTTTTGCGACTGGTTTGTAACGGATGTGATTTTTCATCATAGGCAGCGTGCACTTAGTCATTTATTTATTCAGAAAATATTTCTCAGCCACATATTGCATGTAGATTCTGTCCTGGGTCCTGTAATGGGCACAGACATCCAAAAATGATCATCTAAAGATCGAATAAGACAGCTAGGGCAGGGATGTAAATAAGAATGGTGCCAGTCAGTCTGTGTGATCACTCGGGTCAGGGAGTCACAGATAACAGCTACCATAAAGTACAAGGGAGTGAGTGCTTATTTCCAAATGTGACGAGGAAGACCACAGACGGCAGCATCTGAGAAAACTCCTTTGCATCCTAATGAGCACCTGTTCCCAAGAATGTTGTAGACTATCTGAAGGTTAAGTCAACTTGGCAGAAAAGCACTTAGATCATCTGTGTCAGTGTGAGCCTGTGGACCAAAACAGATCGCACTTTAGGGCCGTAATACTTGACAGTGTCTCCTCAGAACATTTTAGGGTGTTTTCTGTAAATGACCTGGGTTTTGGCACCGCATTTATTGCCTAGTATTTTCTTTTTTGGCTGTCAGTTCAACCTCAGAGCTACATCATAGAAGTATAGGAAGTACACATAGAGGTTTAAAAATATTTACTGTAAATTGGAATAAAACTTAGGAAATAGATGATATTTTAGTATGCTATTTTAAATATCACATTTCCTCTTTTTTAAAAGCTGGCAGAAGTAATAACTTAGTTATCTGAATGTCTTTAAAGACTAAGACATAGCTTTTTCCTGACTTATTTTTAGTTTTAAGAAACAACGTTTTTTTTAAATCCAATTTTGGAGGCGGGTAGAGACACTTTATAACAACCACATGTATGAAGTTACATACATATTCAGGGCATAGTAGAAAATGGTGTTGTAGGGAGAGGCCAGGACTCAGAGATAATGTCTAGTTCTGTCATTAACTAATTGTGAAGCCCTGGATGAATCTCTTAAGTGTACTAACCTTGGGTTTTCTCCACCATAAAAGTCAGGGGACTGAAATAAATGATCTCTAAATCCCTTTCTAGTTCTGATAATTTTTGTCTATATTTATAACTTATTCTGTGTAGAGGCAAATAGCCAAGTTTTATAGAGTAATATTTACCCATTAGTACAAATACTGAGAACGTCTCCTTGAATTGAAGCAGATCAGCCTGGGAGGACTGCCTGCATAAAGAGATACGAAATGATATGTCTGTGTTTGTGTTTGTGTGCAGAGCTGAAGGCTGAAGTCCAGTGACTCTCTTTTTGCTTTGTGCCAGCATCAGTACTAATCAAATGGTTGAATTAGCTCTGAACCCCTCGCAGATCAACCTAACTCATTTGCGAGTGGGGAAATTCTGATGAAGCAATTGCTTAACACTTAGTCTGAGAGCTGTAAATAGAATCTGATTTAATTGCTCAATAATACAAAAATAATTTATCTCTCAATTATAGAGTGGAAAATTTAGGCAATCAACAAGAAAAACAACCTCACAAACCACAAAAGCAGTATCCAGTGGGAGACAAAGTACTTTAACCGAGGACATTTTCCTGGGGTTCCTGAAATCACCCCAGAGGCAGCTGTCTCCTCTGCCTACATTCAAGCCCCATCCTATTTGTAGGTTTCAAAAGTAGCAATGCAAATGTTTCATCAACGTGTTTGACGTGTGATAGGCCTGTACTAAAGGATTATTTTGCCATGAGTCCTAGTTGCAAGGAATGTGCTAAACTCAGAAGAGGTATTTCTAGGACACCATGCCTGGGAATAATAGGCATTCATATAGCAACTGCCTCAGACCATGGTACCAGATCCCTGAGCACTGGTTTTCTTTAAGTGATGCCTAGAGCATCCCAAGTTGGGACGAGACATCAAAGGAAACTGACTGAACGAATGCCCTGCTCGAGTTACTAAGCGTGTGCTGACATAGAGCTTGTGAGGAAGGGCTGAGACTTTGGGTTAGTCGAGGAGAGCCCGTTACCCGTTCTGATAACAAGCTATCTTTATTTCTCCAAGCGTGTTGATTGATAATTTGGGCTGGGGAGGGCGCAGTGGTACCAAGAGTACAAGTCACTTAGTAGATGGGGCCAAAAGGGGCAAGACACAGAGGAGGAGAGAGTGTCAGACTAAAGCAAAGACAAGCAATGTGAAGTGGTGGACAGAACATGGACTGTGAAGCCAGACAGAGTCAGGTGTTCATCTCGGCTCTACCGCTTCCTGACTGCCTGGTTTATATTTCAGTCTCCTCATCCGTAAATCAGTAATAATACCCCCTACCTCATGAGATCTTGTGAGGATGAAATAACGTGTGTAAAGGCCTCAAATACAGTGAGCATTAAAAGAAGTGATCTTTCTCTCCCTGCCCTCCAGCAATGTTATTGTGTTCCCCCAGATCCATATGCTGTAGTCCTAAACCCCCAGTGCCTCAGAACGAGACTGCATTTGGAGACAGGGTCTTTCTTTATTTTTTCTTTTTTAAATTGAAGTACAGTTGATGTATAACACTAAATAAGTTACAGGTGTACAATATAGTGAGTCACAATCTCCAGAAGTTATACTCCATCTGTAGCCACTACAGAGCACTGGCTATATTCCCCGTGCTGCACATTTTATATATAATATCAATAGTTTTTACTTCCTAATCCTCCATCCCAAATAGTCCCTCCCCCCCTTTTCTCTCCCCACTGGTAACCACTACTTTGTTGTCTGTATCTGTGAGTCCGCGTCTTTTTTGTTATATTCACTAGTTGGTTGTAGTTTTTAGATTCCACATATAAGTGATACCATACAGTATCTTTCTTTCTCGGACTTATTTCTAAACATAATACCCTCCAAGTCCATCCATGTTACTGCAAATGGCAAAATTTCATTCTTTTTTATGGCTGAGTAGTGTTCCAGTGTGTGCGTGTGTGTGCGTGTGTGTGTGTGTGTGTGTATGCGTGTACGCACGCACATACACCACAGGAGAAAAGGTCTTTATGGAGACAATTAAGTTAAAATGAGGTCATTAAGGTAGGCCCTAATCCAATATGACTGGTGTGCTTAGAAGAAGAGATTAGGACACAGCTGTACACAGAGGGAAAACCATGTAGAGAAGCAGGGAGAAGATAGCCACCTAGGACTTCCAGCCTCCAGAATTGTGAGAAAATAAATTTCTGTTTTTTAAGCCACCCAGTCTGTGGTATTTTGCTATGGTAGCCCTAGCAAACTAATGTAAGCACCAACCCCTACCCCACCTCCAGCAGAAGGGCACATGGCAAAATATGGCCACTGTGGGGAGAGAAATCTAACATCCAGAAGTAGCCGTAGCTCGTAGGTAATAGTACACCAGGGACACCTAGACTCATGCCAAACCATTTGGTGTGTACTATGTGAAGGAAAAACAAATACCATGAATGTGAAGTAAGTCAACATTATCCAAGCAAGATATAAATCTCTGATAAAACAAACTTTATCTTATGAGTAAGAGAAAATAAAATTTTTAATAATGGGTGTGTTAAGCCATTTATACATAAAACCAGACATTATTGGAATTACGAGCTGAACAGACTAAAAAGTACAGTTGACCATTGAACAATGTGAGGGTTAGGGTCACCTATTCCCCCAACCCAGGGTACAGTTGAAAATCGTGTACTGCTATCTCCGTGTCAGAAAACAAAGGAATCGGGCTTCCCTGGTGGTGCAGTGGTTGAGAGTCCGCCTGCCGATGCAGGGGATGCGGGTTTGAGCCCTTGTCCGGGAAGATCCCACATGCTGCGGAGCAGCTGGGTCCATGCGCCACAGCTACTGAGTCTGAGCTCTAGAGCCCGCGCATCCAGAGCCTGTGCTCCACAACGGGAGAGGCCACTGCAATGACAAGCCGGAGCACCACGGCGAAGAGTGGCCCCCGCTTGCCTCAACTAGAGAAAAGCCCAGGTGTAGCAACAAAGGCCCAGTGCAGCCAAAAATAAAATAAATTAATTAAAAAAAAAACACCATTCACTTAAAAAAAAACCCCAAAAACCCAAAGGAATTGAAAAATGACTCATCCAAGGGTAGGAAGCTGAAACAGTTTGGCTAGAATAGGATTCAAACCCTCGTTCTTTTGATTCCACATGTTGTGATCTCTAACAGAACACAAGCTTTCCCCCACTCTCAGTTCATTTAAAGATCTGTAAAATGAAGATACAAGTACTACATTCATTGAAAAAAAAATCCACATATAAGTGGACCCGTGCAGCTCAAGCCAGCGTTGTTCAAGGGTCAACTGTAGTTATTGTTGCCATTATTGGAATGATGGCTAAAAGCGATAATAGAAATCTTAACGTAAAAATCCCAGTGTGTTGGTTTAATAAGGTGCTTCAATTTAAACCCCATGTGGACATGAGTAGTCATCTTTTCCTACCAGTCTAACTCATTGAAAACTCTCATCAGCCTTCCTGCTGCCTGGAGGGAAGGCTGGTGAATAGGATTCACAGGGAAGGGCTTTCAAAACAATACCTTCTCATCCAGAACACACTTCAGTGTAGCTGTTGAAATGCTTTAAAATGCCTTTTCAATGTGCCAAAGGAGGAGTAATGAACTTTGGAGGGCTGTGTGCTTTCTTGCTGATTTGACTGTGAATCTTTTTATAGAAACTGAAGCCCATTTTATTTTAATGACTGCAAAGTGAGGCAGGAATGTAAATTCACTCTAATGAACAGGATTGTCTCCTTAAGGAAGGCCAGCACCATTACCTCTAACCCGAATTTAAAGGGATACGAATCACTGAGATTAAACAGATGTTAACATTTTGCCATATTTACATTGGAAGGAAGGAAGGAAGGGAGGGAGGGAGGGAGAGAGGGAAGAAGGAAGGGGAGAGGGAGAGACAGAGAGAAAGTAGAAGAGAGACTTTTGGTTTCATTTCCAATATGTAAAGAGCTTGGAAGTCATAGCTCCCATTCTCACAACAAGAAAAAAGCTGAACAAAGTGATAATCAATGACTTTTCTTAGATCCATCAGAGAACTGAGGTCACAGGGCATACTGCCTCCACCAAACTGGAGACACAGGCAAATAAAGAAAATCACAGCCAAAATCAGCTTATTGGGAGCAGAAGCTGTTAGAGCCAGTAACTGGTAGGAACACTTAAAATGGTAATTTTGACAAGTTGCTGGAGGCTGAAGTGTGGACTAGCTTGAGAGTTAAAAACTCCTGGGGCTTCAGTCTTGAGGAGGTGTCACACTTTTGTGGGTTTACCTCCAGGAGTCCCACCAGGATCTCCCAGTGAAGACCAGAAAAAACTCCTTTCCTGTTTCAGGAAGGAGGAGGGGGAAAGTAACCTTCTGAATTATGCCTAGAGAAAAAGTAATCATTTTGCAGTACATATCGAGTGTTCTCCATGACAAAGACCTGTCCTCTAGGGCAAACTACTTTACCAAGCTTTATCTGACCTGGGGAAAGGGCAGTCAGACAACTCTAGGCCCCTCTAACTTTCTTCTGTCTCCTAAGGGGAGAAAAACTGCCTAAGAAACACTTCTGAAGGTCAAAGCCCAGGGACTGTAGGTACTGAGAGATTGATATCTAATCATAGGATTATGGAATACTTCCCTTCCCCAACATCTTAACCACATCAACAGGGCTCCAGTATAATAATGGTGGATTACAATGAAGGAGCTGTAAGGCACAGACTCTATTTAAGAAGGATGTCATAGGGAAATTCAAAGACAACAGGAAAGAGAAACAAACTAGGGAGCTAGAGGAAACTGAAGTCCCTGGCACCAACAGCTACAGAAAACATTAAACATAGCCTGGCTCCTAGCCAGATTAACATAAAACCTCACACTAAAAGCCTAATTGCCTCAGTTCCTATTACCCAATACAGCATGTCTGACTTTCAACAAAAAATTACAAGGCATGTTCAAAGGAAAAAAAAACATAGTCTGAAAAGAGAAGGCAAGCATCAAAACCAGACTCAGCTATGTCACAGATTTTTAAATTATCAGATATCTAATTTTAAATAAATATGACTAATATGTTAAGGGCTCTAATGGAAAAAGTAGACAACATGCAAGAACTGATGAGTACTGTAAGCAGAGAGATGGACACTCATTTGATGAGGCCAGCATTACCCTAATGCCAAAGCCATGTAAAACATTACAAGAAAGGAAAACAACAGACCAATATCTCTCATGGACATGGATGAAAAAATCCTCAACACAATGTTAGAAAGTCCAATCCAACATAGACCTAAATGTAAAATGTGAAAACTTCTACAAGATAATATAGGAGAAAAATCCAGATGACCTTGGATTTGGTGATGAGTTTTTACGTACAACACCAAAAGCATGATGCATGAAAGAAAAAATTGATTAGTTGTACTTTATTAAAATTAAAAATTTCTACTCTGTGAAAGACACTGTAAAGAGAATGAAGATAAAAGCCACACACTGGGAGAAAATAGTTACAAGATATGTATCTGATAAAGGACTTGTATCTAAAATATACAACTCTGGAAAATCAATAATAAGGAAAGAAACAACCCAATTTAAAAATGGGCAAAAAATCTGAACACACCCTTCACCATAGAAGGTATACAGATGGTAAAAACACATATGAAAAGATATTTACCATCATTTTTCATCAAAGGATTGCACGTTCAGACAACCTGATACCACTTAGAATGGCAAAAATCCAAAACACTGGCAATACCAAATGCTGACAAGGATGCAGAGCAACAGGAACTCTCATTCACTGCTGGTGGGAATGCAAAGTGGTGCAGCCACTTTGGAAGACAGTTTGACGGTTTCTTACAAAGACAAACATAGTCTTACTATACAAGGCAGCAATCATGCTCTTAGCTATTTATGCAATTGAGTTGAAAACTTATGTCTTCACAAAATCTGCATATGCATGCTTATAGCAACTTTATTCATAATCACCAAAAACTAGACACAACCAAGATATCCTTCAACAGGCAAGTGGACATACAAACTATGGTACATCCAGACAATGAAATAGTATTTGATAATAAAAATTAATGAGCTATCATCCCTCACCCCCACCCCCAAAATGAGGGAAACTTACATGCATATTGCTCCATAAAAGAAGCCAGTCTGAACGAAGACTCCATACTATATGATTCCAACTGTATGACATTCTGGAAAAGGCCACCTACAGAGAGAGTAAAAGGATCAGGGGTTGTCACAGCTTTGGGGGATGGGTGGAAGGGATGAATAGGTGAAGCACAGGGGTTTTTAGGGCAAACTAGGAAACTGTTCTGTATAATACTCTAATAATGGATATGTGACACTATTTGTCAAAGTCATAGAACTGTACAATGCAAAAAGTGAACCTTAATGTAAATTATGGACTTTAGTTGATAATAATGTATCGGTGTTGTTTCACTAATTCTAACAAATGTACAACAGAAATGCAAGATGTTAATAATAGCGGAAACTGTGAAGGGGACAGGGTTCTATAGCAACTCCCTGTGCTACCTGCTCAATTTTTGTGTAAATCTAACACTGCTCTAAAATATAAAGTCTACTAAAGAAAGAAAGTAAAAGGAAGGAAGGAAAGAAGAGGGAAGGAGGGAGGAAGAAAGCTTTACAAGTTCATATGAAGTTCCCCAAACCCATCCCTTCTTTCTCTCTCTCCCTCAAGATGTGACCATGGTCCTAAAATTGGTGTCTTTTCCCATTTTTCGTTTTATATTTGTAACGTATATACACACACACATACTTTAATAAACAATATATAGTACTATTTTGGTACTTTACAATTTTATATAAATGACATACTGTATACATTCATTTTGATCAACTATATTAATTTATAATATACATACAAAATAAAACCCATCAGTTTTAGGTGTGAAATCTGACACATTTTGATAAATGTACATACTTGTGTCAGGACCACAGCAATCATGATATAGAAACCTCCTTTGCAGTTACTTCTCCCACCGATCACCTGACCTTGCAATCACTGACATGCTTTCTATGACCACAGTTTTGCCTTTTAAATTTTAAAGAATTTTAAAGTTTAAAGAGTTTTATCTAAATAGAATTATACAGTATATATGCTTGTTTCTGGTTTCTTTCACTTAGCATAATACTTATGATACTTGCTCATCTGTGTTTATCAATAGGCCATTTCTTTTTATTTCTGAATGGTACTTTTTTGTATTGCTACTTCACAATTTGTTCGTTTATTTACCTGTTGATGGACCTCTGAGTTCTGTCCAGTTATGGGCTATTACATGTAAAGCAGCTATGCATGTTGTGTACAAGTCTTAATGTTAACTTATGCTTTCATTTCTCTTGGGTAAATACCTAGGGCTGCAATGGCAGGATGGTAGAGTAGGTTTATGTTTTTAGGAAACTGACAGTCTGCTGATGATGTTGTGTTTTACATTTCCACATGCAGTGTATGATAATTCCAGTTGTGCCTCCACATTGACACTCGGTAATGATCAGTCTCTTAAATTTTAGCCATTTTAATAGGTGTATAGTGGTACCTTATTGTGGTTTTGATTTACATCTCCGTAATGACCAAGGATGTAGAGCATTTTTTCATGTGTTTATTTGCCATCTGTGTATCTTATTTAGTAAAATATCTGTTCAAGTCTTTTGCCCATTTCCTTTTGGGCTTTATGTCTTATTATTGTACTGTGTGAGTTCTTTACACGTTTTAGATACAAATTCTTTATTAGAAAGTATTTGAAACTATTTTTGCCCCGTCTGTGGCTTGCCTTTTCACTTCCTTAAGTGTCTTTTGAAGACTGAGAGTTCTTAACTTTTATGAAATCCAGTTTTTCTGTTTTTTTCTTTTATACTTGTGCTCTTAGTGTCCTGATTAAGTAAACATTTCCTAACCCGAGGTTACTGTGATTGTCTTCTATGTTTTCGTCTAAAAGCTTTATAGTTGTAGCTCTTCCTTTTAGGTCTATAATCGTTTTGAATTAATTTTTGTATATGATTTGAGGTAAGGAACAAGGGTAATTTTTTTGCATAGGGACAGCCAGTTGTTCCAGTGTTATTTATTGAAAAGATGATCCCCCCATATCAAATTCCTTTGATACCTTTGTCAAAAATCAGATCAATTGACTAGGTGGGGAATGGGGTGACGTGCAGCATATTTTCAGAAGGCAGAAGTGAGAAGTGGAATGGTCCCTTTTCTCAGTATGACAGTCATTTTACTGAAGAAAATTATATTTAAAAACGATCATTTAAGTTTTCTGGGAATTGTCCCAAGTGTATACAGCAAATGAAGAAACATTCATTCAAGAAAATCTACTAAATCTTGATAAGAGGAAGAGTCTTTGGCATCTGAGCTATGACCGGCCCTTCCCTTCCCTCGACAAGCTGCATCTTCTGGAAACGCTGCTCTGGGTCCTCTACTTCAGGCAGCTGTGGCAGAGAACTATACAGGGGTTCCGTCTCCCTCCTGTGTCCCAGAACAGGGCTATAGCTTCACCCGGGGAGGGGTAGGCTGCCGGTATTTCTCATCTCCTCTCAGCCCTTTGCTGCAGAAGCTCCATTCCTATCTTATGTGGCCTAGAGGACTGAGGCTCCCTTCCTAGACTCTACTCATCGGGTGGAAACACTATTTCAGGACCAGCAGTCTGAGAACAGTGGAGTCCCCTTCGCTTCCTCTCCAACTCGCTCGGAGGCAGAGATTCTACAAGGAAAAGGCCAGCCAAAAAGACCAGAGGTTACTACCTCCCCCCTCCAGCATCCATTAGTAGAGCAATGGATCCTCCAGGATAAGGAGGCCATTAACTGCACCCCAGCTTCTGTGCAGAGTGCAGAGTTTCTGCCCAAGGGGAGAGGCAGGCCTTAAGAACAACTGTATGGCAACAAATTAAATAACTCAGATGAAATGGATAAACTAGAAACACAAACTACCGAAACTGACTCCAGAAAAAACCCTGAAAATCAGAATATACTTCTAAGAAGTAAAGAGGTTGATTTAATAACTTAAAACCTGCCCATAAAGAAAAGCCCAGTCTCAGATAGCTTCACTGTGAATTCTTCCAAACATTTAAAGAATGAATACCAATTCTTCATAAACCCTTCCAAAAAAATAGAAGAAGCAGAAATATTTTCTAAATTATTCTATGAGGTCACTATTACCCTGATACCAAAACCAGATAGAGACATGAAAAGAAGAGAAATTATTACAGATCATTATTCCTTATTAATACAGATGCAAAAATTCTCAGCAAAATGTCATCAAACTGAATCCAGCACATAGGAAAAGGACTGTGCACAATTACCAAGTGGGATTTCTCCCAGGAATTCAAGATTGATCTAATATATGAAAATCAAATATAATATGCTGTAGTCCTATGATAAAAGGCAAAAACCTCAATAGGCACAGAAATAACAGGTATTTTTCAAATGGCCAATACGCACGAGAAAAAAATGCTCAGTGCCATTAGTCATGAGGAAATGCAAATCAAAAACACAATTAGATGCCACTTTGCACCCGTTAGGTTGGCCATAATTAAAAAAATATACGGTAAGATGTGTTGGTGACGATGTGGAGAAATTGGGACCCTCAGTCATTATGGGTATGAGTGTAAAATTGTGCAGCAACTTTGGAAAACACCTGGAATTTCCTCAGACGTCTTAGCAAAGAGTTAGCATATGATCTATCAATTCCGTTCTGAAGTGTAAAGCAACAAGAAAGTAAAACAAAAATGTGTACATGAATGTTCATAACATTTTTAACAATAGCCCAAAGTGCAAATAACCTACATGTCCATCAACCGATGAATGAATAAACAAACGGTGGCATATCGTACAATGGAATATTATTTAGCAGTAAAGGGGAATAAAGTACGGATACATGCTACAACATGGATGAACCTTGAAAACGTTATGTTAAGTCAAAGAAGTCAGACACGAATGGCCACCTATTGTTTGATTCTACTTATATGAAATGTCAAGAACAATCAAATCTATAGAGAAAAAAGTAATTTATTAGTTGCCAGGGGCTAGGGGAAGAGAGGAAATGGGAGTGACTGCTAATGTGTGTGGGTTTCTTTCAGGGGTAAAAAACATGTTCTAAACTTAGAATCACTGTACAACTCTATGAGTATACTAAAATCCAATCAGCCATAGATTTTTGGACCTACTTATGGAATTTCTACTTTATTCCACTGATACATATGATCGATCTCTATATTTACAGCAGTCCTACACTGTGTTAATTACCTTCCTTTTTTAATGAATGTTTAAATCAGGCAGTGTTAACAGTCCAAGTTTGTTCTTCTTTTGCAAAAGATTTTGGCAATTCTAGATCCTGTGTCTTTCCACGCACATTTTAGAGCCAGCTTACTAATTTCTACAAAAGTCTGCTGGAATTTTGGTTAAGAGGCATTGAAACTATGGATCAGTTTATGGAGAACTGACATCTTAATTGTATAGAGTCTTCCAGTGTACATGTGCATGATATATCTCCCCATTTTTTATGTCTTCATTTATTTTTCTCAGTGATGTTTTATAGCTTTCCGTGTACAGGTCTTGCACATCTTTTGTCAAATTTATCCCCAAGTATTTTATAAGTGATGTTTTTTAAAATTTCAATTTCCAGTTATTGCTACTATATGGATATATGATTGATTTTTCTATAGTGACTTTGTATCCTGAAACCTTGCTAATCTCATAATTTCTAGTAGCTTTTTTGTAGTTTCTGTAGGATTTTCTGCCTAAGTGACCATATCTGAGGATAAGCTAAAAATAACAGTTACCCACAACACGCCCCCAGAAGTATTTATCAACTGTAGTCAGGCCCTTCTCTGGATCTCTCCTCCTAATTTAGCATATTGAAGAAAAGTGAGGACATCAAACACAGGAGTAAATGATCAATACACAACTTTTCTGTTTAGGGACGTTCTTATCAGCGCTTACAGAGAGTTTTCCAGAAGGCGGTTTGACAGTATATGTCAAAAGCCACTTAGGCGTACATAGCTTTTGACCTAACTGCCTAAAAATGGAGAAAGGGAGCATAACTTTTATGCATTTTCATGGTTTGGCTTAGGGTTGGCCATGTTTATTTTTAATACTTTGAGGATAAAACAATTTGAGTTGAGAATAGATATTTTTGTTATGCCTTGCAGTAGGAACATCACCTTGAGCACTGAGCTGTGGTAATAAGCCAGCTATGCTTTGTGTTAATTCATGACTTTTATTTTTAAACAGAATTTGCTCTAGCAGGTACTTTGCTCTTAGCAGATCTGTTCAGCAAGGTCACTCTGTGTGATCCATAATTGCCCTGCTAGTCACCTTACAAATGGCATGTTCTATGGTTATTTGTCCTGGGCTGATCAGAGTGTGGATGCACTGGGCAGAGCATTCTGGGAGCTACCCAAGGGGAAAAATAATTACTGACAAATAGTGGGTGACAAGCATGGTTAGGGTATTCTACATGGTTTTCTCTTTCAATCCACCATTTTCAGCATTTACTGTGTGTCCTTATTAGATCTGTCCAGGGAAGATGGGGATAAAAAAGATGAAATAGACACAGTCTCTGTACTAAGGGCTTTGTAATATAGTGAAGAGGATCTGTTCTTTTTGATGGGACCTCAGCTGCTGGACTGCTCTTTCCTCCATCTTTTGGCTTTGACTATAGATGTAATACCAAGTGCTTCAGTAGCCATGTTGTGATAATGAAACAGCAGTTGTGAGGACAAGAAGCCAACATACTGAGAATGGTAGCATGGAAATATAGAAAGCGTCTGGTTCCCTAATGACAGTATTGGGCCACTGAACCAACATCGAGACCACTGCCCTCTTAAGCAAACAATAAATGTCATCATGGTTAAGGACAGGTCTTCAGTTACCTACAGCTGAAAGTGTTTCTCACTTTGACACATGAAATACCAGGGAACCAGAAGTTTTGAGCCTGAAGCTACAGTTTAAAATTTTACATTAGGTTTAAGTTTTTCCAACAGTAACTTGCAAAGTTTTAAAACATTCCTGCCCAGCTCCACTGGCACCACTTTTGCTATAGAATGCCTCTTTTTCATTTGGGCACATTGTTTCCGGAAAGCTACTGAGCCTGGCGCTTTTCCTATGATGAGTAAACTAGACATCTCAGCAAGGAGAAAACAAATCTAGGCAGAAGGCAAAGCTGGAGGCTTTTCCTTCTGCCGTGAGGTACGTAGACATATTTTCAGCACCATCCTTACAATTAATTAATTAAAAGAATACGCTAAGTGTTTCCAAGGCTTGTTCTGAAATGACTCCTTCAATTAGAGGTTCTTTACTTTTGGCTTCTTTAAATCTTGCTGGTCCATTTTTTTACACTTAAATCAAGGAGCTTTTACATTTTTCTAGACCTTCGGGCTATCCTGCTTCTATAGCTGCCACCTGAAGGGCAGAAGAGAGGCAGATCAAGACTGAAATTTTCAATTTCTCTTTTCCTTTTTAGTTTTCAAATTAATGAGCTGTATGCAAATAGATGGGTGGCAAAGTGAGCTCAGGTTAGTGTCCTCCTTCCTTCATCTCATGCTCACCCGTGTCATCTGGCAGGCTGGGGCCTGCATAATGTTCCATTAATGATCCAATTTGGCCCATGTGAACTTCACCTCCTGTCCACATCTATATCAGCTTCTGCTTGGGAAGGCTTTGCATTTTCTTCATGACTGGAGATCATAGTGGGCGCTATGACTGAAACATCTGTAGGAAAATGAAGTAATGGGCCAGCTAATATGCTTAATGGCCTTAATAGCATTAAAAACGAATGCATTTAATGCTCATTTCATTCATAGCTGCCCTTGGCATTATGGATGGCAAGCCCATGCGTGATGCTGAGACAAAAATGGCCCAAATGTCACTGCAAGTTTGAAGAAGAGTGAAAGAAAAATATTATAGCAGCATTATAAAATTTCATCTCAAATCTGTCTTCATCGGAAAGAATTATATGAGAAAAGAGGCAGCCAACCAGGAGACGGTTGCTGGCTTAAAGGAATTTAGCTCATGTGTAGAAAAGAAGAAATCCTGGGAGGCTGTGCTGAGGGGTCCAGTGAGCAAAGACCAATAACATGGGAGGAAGAGACTCTTCTGGGAAATAGGGGATTTTTAACTGGGGAGGTCACCCTTTCCTTTCATGGTTACAGAGTTTTCTCCTCATAGGATAGGCTGTGTTCCACACCCTCCCAGACCTCCTCCCCTTCTGGACTCTGTGTCATATTCCTCAGGGCACTGTTTACCAGAAGTAGTTGGGTGAATGAATTCTGATCACTTCCTCACAATTAGCCCTACACGAGAGGCCGTCTCTGATGAGATTCTCTGCAGAAAGGTCTCAAGGATCATGGGCGGTCGGGACACTTGGCACCACTGCAGGTTCTAGCAGGGCCCTCCGATATTGTAGGCAAGCTTTTGCCACCTCCAGAGGGGCACAGGGATGGCCCTGGGGAGACAATTAGCAATAATGTTCTAAACTCTGAAGATAAACTTCATAGCAACTCTGGGGCCTCTTTTGTGGATTCTGTTCCCTCAGCTCTCAGAGAATCCTAGGGGGAGAAGGATAGTCTTTCCAGCTCCCTCAGGGATCCAAAGAGTGCTAGAGGCCCAGACAAGATAGAGGCTAAAGAAGAGTAACAAGAAGTCCTCAGAAAATGAAATCACTGCACCTCCACGTTCACTGCAGCTTCATGCAAAACAGGTAAGACGTAGAAACAACCTAAGTGTCCATCAGTGCATGCATGGATAAAGAAAATGTCACACACACACACACACACACACACACACACACACGCACGCACGCACGCACACACGGGCAATGGAATACTATTCAGCTCTAAAAAAGGAAATTCTGCCATTTGCAACAACATGAATGGATCTTGAAGGCATTGTGCTAAGTGAGATAAGTCAGACAGAGACAACTACTGTATATTATCACGTATATATGGAACCTAAAAAAGCCAAACTCATAGAGGCAGAGTAGAATAGTGGTTGCCAGGGATGGAAGGTGGGGGAAGTGGGGAGATGTTGGTCAAAGGGTACAAACTCCCAGCTATAAGGTGAATAAGTTCTGGGAGTCTAATATATACCGTGGTGACTGTAATTAACAATACTGTACTACATACTTGAAAGTTGTTAAGAGACCAGATCTTAAGTGTGAATCATCACAAAGAAATGGTAATTATATGAGGTGCTGGAGGGCTAACTAACCTTATTGTGGTACTCACTTTGCAATATATACGTGTATCCAACTATCACCTTGTACACCTTAAACTTACAAATGATATATGTCAATACTATCTCAAAGCTGGAAAAAATAGTTTGATATATTATATGGTAGGAAGGATTTTCTAAAGGTGAATAATTTTCATATTATATTGGAAAGTTCTTTTCTACTCTGATAAAATTAAACTATAATTATCAATTTTAAAAAGTCCTCAGAATTATAGAAGCAAACTGTGGACATGAAGAAACTTTTTACTTACTGATACCAGGCATTGGTGTAGAGACACTGCCAGAGGTTGGATCCAGAGATAAACATGGCCGGTCAAGCACTAGCGTCCGACATGGCTGCTACACTGCTCCTGACTCAGCTTTGCAGGGCTCCTGCCTCTTAGTAAGATTGCTGAATGACTTTTACGATCAACTCAGGCAGGAGGTTGTGATGTTTCCCGGAAAGGAGAACTTAAAAAATTTCTCTCTGTAGAATAAATACTAGCGATGTAAGCGTTGGGATTTGTGAAAAGTTTGGGTTTCAGCCAAGGCATGTATATATCAAGGTCATGAAGGTTCATTTCTCTAAATTTTCATCACAATTTTAATTTGGCCACAGCATCTTTGACTGTGCTAAGCACTTGTGTTTACTTACAGCTGCTCACCCCCAGGTCTTAAAAAAAGCATTCTGTATTAGTTAGTTTTTGAGGACCGCTGGGACTTTCCTTGGTGACAGGCAATTCAGAAATTTAAAAAATTAAGGAATAAAGAAAATGATGAGAAACAGTGCGTCTTCTGAATGATTCTGGATAATCTGAAGAGAGTCCAGCTACCACAGCTCCTTAAAGCTCAGATATTCACTTATTGCCCCACCACACCTAAATAATTGCTTTCACAACTGATATTTGATTTCATCATATTTGAGTTTTTTCCTTGGAACGAGTTTATAAAGTGAACTCTCTCAGATGAAAATAAAATTTAATTTCCCGACTTTATTTTCTAAATGGCTTATCAATACTCTTTATTCATCACTCAGTTTTGAGGACACATTTAAAAGGGGGAGATAAATATAAATTAGAGTACCTGTAATATTCCTTTTTACTCTCAACTACTAAGAGGAACTTCATTTTGTTAACATGTAGGAAAAAGTCATCCTCAAACTATAATTAAGCAATGCTGGGGTTTTTTCTTGAAATAAAGGAGCAGCTGAAACTTGGCTTAATAGTCCCTGTTTTCTAACACCTTAGTTACTAATCCAGATGTTTGGAGTTGTATTTGCATAGATCAGAATTTTAGAGAGGGTTTTTTCATTTCAATATGTAATCTAGTGAAAGGCAGCTAAGCCATGTTAAGAACAGCAATTCTTTCTTTAGATATCGAATACAAGTACAGTGTTTTAAAATGCCATAATTAAGCATAAGAAGTTAAAGTGGAAAGATGAATTTACCAGCAATACTAAATTTCTTTTATAATCTTTAAAAAAAATATGTGCAAGTACTATGTGTCCAGTATTTTAGTGCCTTACCATATTTAGTTCTCTCAGTTGCCGTATGAAATAGGCATTATGAATTCCTTCTTACAGACAAGAAAACCAAGGCTCAGAGTGTCTGAGGGAACTTCTCAAGGACACAAAGTCAGGAATGGTAGGGCTGAGACCGCAGCTTAAGCTCATTATCTTTCCACTACACTATGTTCCCATCCTTTGGAACAGCCATGGAAAAATCAACCAAGACCACTATCTCTTTATTATGAATATGGTATTAAATAGAAGGCAGAAAAGTATCAGTAGCTTCTACCCAGAAGAAAATCTTTTTTGCCTGATCTGTTCTTCATCTTTAAACTTCTATGCTCTCTCCTTTTACCTGTCCATCACCACATGAGACATGTGGACTCGTGCTGGTGCAGGAAGAAAACGTCCTCAACTGAAGAAATTATATCAAAATATTAACAGTGGTTGTGTTTAGACTAGGCAAAATTTATTCCTTCTTTCTACATTTCTATATTTTATAATAAAAAATACACCTTAAAAATAAGATTTAAAATGCATATTTCTATTTTTTTTAAATTAAAAATATGTCTGTAATGGGAAAACAAAGGATTAGATAAGTTATTGAGATGTAAGAATTTGGGTGGAAAGTCTGCTAGCTATAAAAGCCCAACTTGTAAACATACCAAGATGTCGGAACTAATTTAGCTGTTATCTCTTACTTGATTTAATTTCTTTCACAGCCTTTGGATGTACTTCCACGTGTCTTGTGAGGACATGTGACAATGCTCCGCGGTCATTCTCTGGGTTTCAAGGGCTCTTCTTGCTTAATCTTTTTGGCATTAACCTTCTTGCCCTTCCCAGCCCTTCATTTGCCTCCAAGGTTTTTCTAGGACAGTGATGGGTTTATTTTATTTTTTCCTCTTTCCAGTATTAGGTCAGATTATGCTCCGATGCTCCAGAGTACTCTCTTTGTTTAAATACACACATTTTTTTCTCCTATTACAAAAGTAATGTTTTGGAAACCTTAGAAAAAAATAGTTGAACCAAACAATGAAAAAAAGTGCCATATATAATTTAATTACCCAGAGATGCTTTTGTGTATTTCCTTCCATTACTTTGTCTATTCGTGTGTGTGTGTGTGTGTGTGTGTGTGTGTGGTTCATAACAAATTGGACAGAATTTTTTTAAAAATCCCAATTTAAAATAGAATGGTTCAGTCTAGATGTAAAATGAAAACCTAAGATATGGTTTTATTGTGCCATGATTGCTTTAAAGACACCTGTCTACAGCTTTTGCCAACTCTCCAGTAGTTTATATAAAATATCAAAACTAAATTTGCCTCTTAGCTTTATCTATCTTGAAGGAAGGCACTTTTCTCCCCTTGAACCCTTGAACTCACGTTCATGTATAAAATAAGAGCTTCCTTCCTCTCCACCGGTATGTCCACCATCTCCAGGATGTACTGAATAAGGAAGCTTCAGAATTCTTTCCACCTCTTCACCAGCTCCCCGCTTTGGAAGAAGGAGTGACTT
The DNA here is from genome assembly GCF_003031525.2 of Neophocaena asiaeorientalis asiaeorientalis. NCBI lineage: Eukaryota > Metazoa > Chordata > Mammalia > Artiodactyla > Phocoenidae > Neophocaena > Neophocaena asiaeorientalis. The sequence goes on from NW_020173666.1 coordinate 4,694,461, forward strand.
TCTGCCTGGAAAGATGGGAGAGCCCATCAGGCTGTGAAGTAAGCCAATGCAGAAGTGGAACTCGGCATCAGAAAACAGGCCGGTGTCTATCTCCTCCCCATTCCGTTTTCCCCTGTGGTGAGCACAACAGGAAGGGCACCTCCTGCCTGAGGTTCTCCAGCTGCACTGCCTACTGGTTGCAAGAGCAAGCCGGATTCAGCCCCCCCTCCTAACTCTGATGCACGCTGGGTCCTCCCAACTTTTGCCTGTGTGTATGTATCAAATTGTTTAAAACACAGCAGGGGGCTTCCCTGGTGGCGCAGTGGTTGAGAGTCCGCCTGCCGATGCAGGGGACGCGGTTCATGTCCCGGTCCAGGAAGATCCCACATACCGCAGAGCGGCTGGGCCCGTGAGCCATGGCCGCTGAGCCTGCATGTCCGGAGCCTGTGCTCCGCAAGGGGAGAGGCCACAACAGTGAGAGGCCCGCGTACCGCAAAAAAAAAAAAAAAACAAAACAAAAAACAGCAGGAAGGAGGAGCCTGATAATCAGCACCCAATCTCAATAATGGTCTCTGTAGAGCATACTCTGTATGTTATAATGTACACCTGTGCAGTGTGTGTATGGTGTAAGTGTATATTATTTCTCAGAATTTGAATTGCAAGTAGATTTTTGTCAGTTGCAGGAAGACGTTTTGATTTCCTTTAGGGCTCCATAATTAAGCTTCCTAGAATAGCTCAGAAAACAATTTTGCAATTATGTCAAAGCTAACCTATAACTTTAGTATAAAATTTAGCAAAAAATAAGTTGAATAAAGTGCCATTCACATGTACACTGAGACCACCAACCCTTGCTCACTTAGTTGAGAACAACAGAGCAAATTTAATAGACTTAGAGCCAGTTGAGCTGTTTTCTAGCTGAGGGGCTGGCTAAGGTGCCTTCCTCATGTCTCAGTGTCTCTAGACACCATGAGGTGCTTCCTGTGGGGAACTGATGGGGAGCGTGTCATCCCATTCTGTGATGGTAATTTTATGTGTCAGCTTGGATCATGGCATGCCCAGATATTTGGCTAGACATTATTTCTGGATGTGACTGTGTGTTTCCAGATGAAATTAGCATTTGTATCAGTGGACTCAGTAAGGCATTTGCCTTCTGCAGTGTGGGTGGGCATCACCCAATCCATGAGGGCCTGAGTAGAACAAAAAAGTGGAGGAAGGAGGCATTTGGCCCTTCCTGCCTGGCTGCTTGAGCTGAGACATCCATCTTCTCTTGCCCTTGATGCTTCTACTTCTCAGGCCTTCAGACCCAGCTGGAATCTATACCACCAGCTCCCCTGGTTCTCAGGCCTTTGGATTCAGATTGAACCACACCACTGGCTTTCCTGGGTCTCCAGCTTGCAGATGGCAGATTGCGGGGACTTTTCAACCGCTATAGTTCCGTGAGCCAATTCCTTATAATAAGTCTCTTCATATTTGTATCTATATATTTCCTGTCAGTTCTGTTTCTCCAGAGTGCCTTGACTAATACACATTCTAAGTCCCAAATGGAATCTGTTCTTTTCAAAGAAAGAGGGGTCTCTGAAACAGAGCTGTGGCCAAACTGCCAGAGATCCAGACAGGTTAGAGGGATAAGAAGAGAAAGAGGAAATGCTCAGAATTAAAGAAACAGGGATGCCAGGCCTTCTCCCTATGACCCAGACATCAGTGTGGATAGATGGGAGATGATCTGAAAGCTGACCAAACGTGATTCTAAGCATGTGTGAAACTCATATGGGGAATCTGCAAAGTGAGGCTTTGTAGTAGCTGGGGACCCACGTTAGCAGGTAAACACTTGTTTCAGTAAAACAAGAATTACACCAGAAGCTATACAACCCGAAAACAGGAACATCAGTACTAGTAGAAAAGGTAGAGATGACAGAGAGAGAGGGAGAGAGAGAGAGAGAAATTGTCAAGGGTTTTAGTGATGTTTGCAACCTCAAAACACATTCTGTTGCAGAGCCTGGCAGGGTATATTTGCCCATTTATGTAATTTAGAGTGTTCTGTTCAACCATGATTTTCTAGGTTGAGCAGAGGTAGGTTAGGACATTGATGTTCATTGTTGCACATTGTTGTCCAAGATCACACAGCTAGTGAAAGGCAGATCTGGGACCCAGACCCAGACAGTGACTCTAGCATCCCTGCACTTAACCACTGCACTCAGTGTGTCTATAGATACAAACAATGAGTCCTCCTAAAATGAACTCCCAAGAGGTTACCAAACCAGAAGCCACCTTTTCTCTTTATAGATACACGTCAAAGAGAAATGTTGACATCTGGCAATCCTTAACAATTTTACACTTATACATTTTTAACTAGGGACTATTTCTTTCAGTGTTCTTAAAATTTTCAAGGTAATGCTACTTCAAGTAAAATAGCCACAACTGGGAATGTCAGCAGAGTATGCTATACAAAATAAAACCGGCAATGTCTTTCAAAGAACAGTCAAATGTGTTTTGTCATTGCACAGACAGTCTCCTTCCATGGCAACATAGAAAAGAGCTTCCTTTCCATCCTGTTGATGAACTCCTTTGTTAAGAGTATGAAAAATAGGAAGAAAGAAAAAATAAATGTTTTTCAATTTCTTTGTAATAGAGGGGCTAAACATAGTGTTTCATTGATTTATTTTTTGAAACTTAACAATTGGCTCGCTCTGGGTCCTTTCCCATCCAGCCACACTCCTCTCAGCTTCCAGGTTGAAAAGGTGTGTTCTCATTATCTAAACACTCATTACTGAATCCCTAATGTTATGAGGTTCAAAAGATGACACAACCTGGAAATCTTTAACAATAAACTGACCACATTTATAAGAGAATTCCTACTCAAACAGTTTCAAAACATGTTTCACAACCTTTGGTTATCTGAATGTTGATGATAGTTTTTTATTAGCATGCTACAAGGCAAATTCACTCAAAAGAAAAATGGCGAATCTTGCCATATATACAATTTCATAAAGTCATTGAAATGAATGGCAAAGAATGGCTTCACTCACAAAGCCACTGGCAAATAAGTTTCCAGCAGAGTTAGAAGACTTGACAACTGAAGAAGAGACACTTGACAAGGATGATGATGCTTTGAAAAGGAATGACTTGAATATCAAAGGATTAAGAAAAGATCTTGTAAAATATGAGGAAATCCTTGAATATATTTGTGGAAAAAAATGACTGCCGTTCTAGTTTGCATTGAAAGTCCAGTGTGAAGAATGTCAAACTGTGCTATAAGATAACTTTGCTGGGACAAAATTATACCCCTTAACCTTGCTGGGACAAAAGACTTAATTCTTCCTTTAGCCTAAGAATTATCACATACATGCAATGATAGGCTAACATTTTTAAGGTAATGTAAAACTAATTTTCATAATTTTGGCTTCATTTTCAAAATAACAGCCTAATCAAGCTTTCTTTTTGATTTTCTATTAAATGTTGGTTCCCATTTTGTGCAGATTTACTTTTAAGTGGTTCTTTTCTGGTACCAATTATTCTTGGATAATGAATACTTTATTTATTTCTGTACTTTATTCTGGCAGAGCAGGGGCTAAATGGGGTTCATGAGGCTAGATGGCTCGCTCATCATCAACTTCACTTCAATAAAAAACTCTTCTGAGGACCCACAGAGTCTGGAATGCCATGAGTTGAATTACTTTTCACCTTGCTTCACATCCAATGTTTACCTCCTCATGGCTAGGTTTGATGAAGGCTTTGCAGACCCACAGAAACAGGTCCGTGATAACAGTCCTAGATTTAATAGAGACTCAGTAAAGAGCAGCTCTTCAGAGTAACCCTGGCTGCCCAAAGTCAGGGGGCCTCAGAAAGTCCTTTTTCCTCAGAAAATTCTTCTGACTAAATAGTTCACATTGCCATACACAGAGAAGTACTAATTAAGCTAATGCTTGGAAAAGCATCTTTTTCTTTGCCCCAGCAATTCACCTTTTAAGTTCTTACACACTGTGGACATTACTGAAAGGGTAGCTGAAATGATCTTCTGGCATAAATCAGTTTATTTACTTATGGATGCATCATAGTGTTATTTTCTTGCAAAAAACTTAATAACAACCTATTATTTAAAAAAAACTCTCTCAAAAATGATTTATTATAAACACATTCAGCTGCTAAGAACTCTTGTCTCTCTCTCTAGACCTAAACCTTCCTCTAAATTTTGCAACCAATTTTCTCCTGTACAATAATCTCAAATTGATGAGTAAGTGTAAGGAAAGTGACTAATGCTAAAGATTAATCTTTAACTGGATAATTTTTTACTTGGGGAGATTCCATTGAAACTGAGCAAATATCTCTAAAAAAGAGTAAAAATTATATTTAGATATTTAACATACTAGCATGAAAGTGGTAGTCTTGTATGGGGATGGCAGCTTGCTTCTTAGTCTGCTTTAGGCTGCTAAAGTGCAATGTGACTAACATGTCCATAGCACTTTTCCTAAAAGGTTATACCAAAAATATGATCTTTGTTTCTGCTGAACATGAGCTGTTTGAGTTTATTGATGACAAGCCACGCTGCTACCTTTACCTCTATTCAAAAGAGCCAAAGTTGCATTCTTCACAGAGTCAGAGACTCTTTATTCCGTGTTAAAGAAAAGTTATATTAGGGGGCCTAGTGCCAATAGTACTTAAAATACCATCAATTTTAAAAGATCTTTTATTCAGAAAAAAATTTTTTTAAAAGCCATTCGGAGGTTGACCTATGGCTAAATTGTCACTAGTCCCTATTGGAATACAAGTAATGCTAGCATTAATACATTTTTTAAAAAAGATTTTTCGGTTTTTTGGATGTGGACCATTTTTTAAAGTCTTTATTGAATTTGTTACAATATTGCTTCTGTTTTATGTTTTGTTCTTTTGGCCGTGAGGCATGTGGGATCTTAGCTTCCCGACCAGGGATCGAACCCACATCCCCTGCATTGGAAGACGATGCTGTAAGATGCTTAACCACTGGATCACCAGGGAAGTCCCAATACATCTTTTGTTTGTTTGACATGTGGACTTTTATTTTTTCCCAAAATTAATGATGTTTTTATCACTATTATTTTTAATTTTAAGTTCATATCTTTTATTATTTTTTCTTTTTAAAATTTATTTGACAGTCTTTTCTTTTTTTTTTTTACCAAAGCAAAGGCATTGATAAAGCAAATACAATCTGCAATAATAAACACATCTCAATAGAGGCTAAATATCATTAACTTACTACATAATTTAGACAGTAAATATGATCAATTTTCGCTTCTTTCCAATAGAATACATTTGATAACATTTTTTTTTATATAGCAGGTACTTATTAGTCATCAATTTCATACACATCAGTGTATACATGTCAATCCCAATCGCCCAATTCATCATACCACCCCGCGGCTTTCCCCGCTTGGTGTCCATACGTTTGTTCTCTACATCTGTGTCTCAATTTCTGCCCTGCAAACCGGTTCATGTGTACCATTTTTCTAGATTTCACATATATGCATTAATATACGATATTTGTTTTTCTCTTTCTGACTTACTTCACTCTGTATGACAGTCTCTAGATCCATCCACGTCTCAACAAATTACCCAATTTTGTTCCTTTCTAGGCCGAGTAATATTCCATTGTATATATGTGCCACATCTTCTTTATCCATTCAACTATCGATACTTTTAGAAATTTCATGTAATGTCTGAAACATCTATATTAAGATATTTCCATACAAATAACCCAAAGAAAGTTTAGTATTAGTTTTTTTTGTTTGTTTGTTTGTTTGTTTATACTGCAGGTTCTTATTAGTCATCAATTTTATACACATCAGTGTATACATGTCAATCCCAATCGCCCAATTCAGCACACCACCATCCCCACCCCACTGCGGTTTTCCTCCCTTGGTGTCCATACGTTTGGTCTCTACATGTGTGTCTCAACTTCTGCCATGCAGCTAGTTCATCTGTACCATTTTTCTAGGTTCCACATACATGCGTTAATATACGATACTTGTTTTTCTCTTTTCTGACTGACTTCACTCTGTATGACAGTCTCTAGATCCATCCACGTCTTAACAAATGACTCCATTTCGTTCCTTTTTATGGCTGAGTAATATTCCATTGTATATATGTGCCACATCTTCTTTATCCATTCATCTGTCAATGGGCATTTAGGTTGCTTCAGTGACCTGGCTATTGTAAATAGGGCTGCAATGAACATTGGGGTGCATGTGTCTTTTTGAATTACGCTTTTCTCTGGGTATATGCCCAGTAGTGGGATTGCTGGATCATATGGTGATTCTATTTTCAGTTTTTTAAGGAAACTCCATACTGTTCTCCATAGTGGCTCTATCAATTTACATTCCCACCAACCCTGCAAGAGGGTCCCCTTTTCTCCACACCCTCTCCATCATTTGTTGTTTGTAGATTTTCTGATGATGCCCGTTCTAGCTGCTGTGAGGTGATACCTCACTGTAGTTTTGATTTGCATTTCTCTAATAACTAGTGATGTAGAGCAGCTTTTCATGTGCTTCTTGGCCATCTGTGTGTCTACTTTGGAGAAATGTCTATTTAGGTCTTCTGTCCATTTTTGGATTGGGTTGTTTGTTTCTTTAATATTGAGCTGCATGAGCTGTTTATGTATTTTGGAGATTAATCCTTTGTCTGTTGATTCATTTGCACATATTTTCTCCCACTCTGAGGGTTGTTTTTTTCGTCTTGTTTATGGTTTCCTTTGCTGTGCAAAAGCTTTTGAGTTTCATTAGGTCCCATTTGTTTATTTTTATTTCCATCACTCTAGGAGGTGGATCAAAAAAGATCTTGCTGTGATTTATGTCAAAGAGTATTCTTCCTATGTTTTCCTCTAAGAAATTTATAGTGTCTGGTCTTCCATTTAGGTCTCTAATCCACTTGGAGTTTATTTTTGTGTATGGTGTTAGTGAGTGTTCTAATTTCATTCTTTTACATGTAGCTGTGCAGTTTTCCCAGCACCACTTATCGAAGAGACTGTATTTTCTCCATTGTATATCTTTGTCTCCTTTGTCATAGATTAGTTGACCGTAGGTGCGTGGGTTTATCTCTGGGCTTTCTATCTTGTTCCATTGATCTGTGTTTCTGTTTTTGTGCCAGTACCATATTGTCTTCATTGCTGTAGCTTTGTAATATAGTCTGAAGTCAAGGAGTCTAATTCCTCCTGCTCCGTTTTTTTCCCTCAAGACTGCTTTGGCTATTCGGGGTCATTCGTGTCTCCATACAAATTTTGAGATGATTTGTTCTAGTTCCATAATAAATGCCATTGGTAATTTGATAGGGATTGCATTGAATCTGTAGATTGCTTTGGGTAGTATAGTCATTTTCACAATATTGATTCTTCCAATCCAAGAACATGGTATATCTCTCCATCTGTTGGTATCATCTTTAATTTCTTTCATCAGTGTCTTATAGTTTTCTGCATTCAGGTCTTCTGTTTCGCTAAGTAGGTTTATTCCTAGGTATTTTATTCTTTTTGTTGCAATGGTGAATGGGAGTGTTTCCATAATTTCTCTTTCAGATTTTTCATCGTTAGTGTGTAGGAATGCAAGAGATTTCTGTGCGTTAATTTTGTATCCTGCAAGTTTACCAAATTCATTGATTAGCTCTAGTAGTTTTCTGGTGGCATTTTTAGGATTCTCTGTGTATAGTATCATGTCATCTGGAAACAGTGACAGTTTTACTTCTTCCTTTCCAAATTGTATTCCTTTTATTTCGTTTTCTTCTCTGATTGCCGTTGCTAGGAATGCCAAAACTATGTTGAATAATAGTGGTGAGAGTGGACATCCTTGTCTTGTTCTCGATCTTAGAGGAAATGCTTTCAGTTTGTCACCATTGAAAATTATGTTTGCTGTGGGTTTGTCATGTATGGACTTTATTATATTCAGGTAGTTTCGCTCTATGCCCACTTTCTGGAGAGTTTTTATCATACGTGGGTGTTGAATTTTGTCAGAAGCTTTCTCTGCATCTACTGAGATGATATGGTTTTTATTCTTCAATTTATTAATATGGTGTATCACATTGATTGATTTGCATATACTGAAGCATCCTTGCATCCTTGGGATAAATCCCATTTGATCACGGTGTGTGATCCTTTTAATGTGTTGTTGGATTCTGTTTGCTAGTATTTTGTTGAAGATGTTTGCATCTGTATTCATCAGTGATATTGGTCTGTAATTTTCTGTTTTTGTAGTATCTTTGGTTTTGGTATCAGGGTGATCGTGGCCTCATAGAATGAGTTTGGGAGTGTTCCTTCCTCTGCAATTTTTTGGAAGAGTTTGAGAAGGATGGGTGTTAGCTCTTCTCTAAATGTTTGATAGAATTCACCTGTGAAGCCATCTGGTCCTGGACTTTTGTTTGTTGGAAGATTTTTAATCACAGTTTCAGTTTCATGACTTGTGATTGGTCTGTTGATATTTTCTATTTCTTCCTGGTTCAGTCTTGGAAGGTTATACCTTCTAAGAATTTGTCCATTTCTTCCAGCTTTAACATTTTATTGGCATAGAGTTGCTTGTAGTAGTCTCTTAAGATGCTTTGTATTTCTGTGATGTCTGTTGGAACTTCTTCTCTTTCTAATTTTATTGATTTGAGTCCTCTCCCTGTTTTTCTTGATGAATGTGTCTAATGGTTTATCAATTTTGTTTATCTTCTCAAGAACCAGGTTTTAGTTTTCTTGATCTTTGCTATTGTTTTCTTTGTTTCTATTTCATTTATTTCTTCTCTGATCTTTATTATTTCTTTCCTTCTACTAACACTGGGTTTTGTTTGTTCTTCTTCCTTAGTTCCTTTAGGTGTAAGTTTAGATTGTTTACTTGAGATGTTTCTTGTTTCTTGAGGTAGGCTTGTATAGCTATAAATTTCCCTCTTAGAACTGCTTTTTGCTGCCTCCCATAGGTTTTGGATCATCATGTTTTCATTGTCATTTGTCTCTAGGCATTTTTTGATTTCCTTTTTGATTTCTTCAGTGATGTCTTGGTGTTTTAGTAACATATTGTTTATCCTCCATGTGTTTGTGTTTTTGACGTTTTTTTCCATGGAATTCATTTCTAATCTCAAAGTGTTGTCGTCAGAAAAGATGCTTGATATGAGTTCAATTTTCTTAAATTTACTGAGGCTTGATTTGTGACCCAAGATGTGATCTATCCTGGAGAATGATCAGTGTGCACTTGAGAAGAAAGTGGAATCTGCTGTTTTTGGATGGAATGTCCTATAAATATCAATTAAATCTATCTAGTCAATTGTGTCATTTAAAGCTTCTGTTTCCTTATTTATTTTCATTTTGGATGATCTGTTCATTGGTGTAAGTGAGGTGTTAAAGTCCCCCACTATTATTGTGTTACTCGATTTCCTCTTTTATAGCTGTTAGCAGTTACCTTATGTATTGAGGTGCTCCTATGTTGGGTGCATATATATTTATAATTGTTATATCTTCTTCTTGGTTTGATCCCTTGATCATTATGTAGTGTCCTTGGTTGTCTCTTGTAACATTCTTTATTTTAAAGTCTATTTTATCTGATATGAATATAGCTACTCCATCTTTCTTTTGATTTCCTTTTGCATGGAATATCTTTTTCCGTCCCCTGACTTTCAGTCTGTATGTGTCCCTAGGTCTGAATTGGGTCTCTTGTTGACAGCATATGTTTGGATCTTGTTTTTGTATCCATTCAGCAAGCCTGTGTCTTTTGGTTGGAGCATTTAATCCATTCATGTTTAAGGTAATTATTGATATGTATGTTCCTATGACCATTTTCTTAATTGTTTTGGGTTTGTTTTTGTAGATCCTTTTCTTCCCTTGTGTTTCCCACTAATAGAAGTTCCTTTAGCATTTTTTGTAGAGCTGTTTTGGTGCTGCCGAATTCTCTTAGCCTTTGCTTGTCTGTAAAGCTTCTGATTTCTCCATCGAATCTGAATATGATCCTTGCTGGGTAGAGTAATCTTGGTTGTAGTTTCTTCTCTTTCATCACTTTAAGTATATCATGCCACTCCCTTCTGGCTTGTAGAGTTTCTGCCAAGAAATCAGCTGTTAACCTTATGGGGGTTCCCTTGTATGTCATCTGTCGTTTTCCCCTTGCTGCTTTCAGTAATTTTTCTTTGTCTTTAATTTTTGCCACTTTGATTACTATGTGTCTCAGTTTGTTTCTCCTTGGGATAATCCTGTATGGGACTCTCTGTGCTTCCTGGACTTGGTTGGCTATTTCCTTTCCCATGTTAGGGAAGTTTTCGACTATAATCTCTTCAAATATTTTCTTGGGTCCTTTCTCTCTCTCTTCTCCTCCTGGGACCCCTATAATGCGAATGTTGTTGTTTTGAATGTTGTCCCAGAGGTCTGTTAGGCTGTCTTCATTTATTTTCATTCTTTTTTCTTTATTCTGTTCCTCAGCAGTGAATTCCACCATTCTGTCTTCCAGGTCACCTTTCTGTTCTTCTGCCTCAGTTATTCTGTTATTGATTCCTTCTAGTGTAGTTTTCATTTCAGTTATTGTATTGTTCATCTCTGTTTGTTTGTTCTTTAATTCTTCTAGGTCTTTGTTAAACATTTCTTGCATCTTCTCGATCTTTGCCTCCATTGTTTTTCTGAGGTCCTGGATCATCTTCACTAGCATTATTCTGAATTCTTTTTCTGGAAGGTTGCCTATCTCCACTGCATTTAGTTGTTTTTCTGGGGTTTTATCTTGTTCCTTCATCTGGTACATAGCCCCCTGCCTTTTCATCTTGTCTATCTTTCTGTGAATGTGTTGTTTGTTCCACAGGCTGCAGGATTGTAGTTCTTCCTGCTTCTGCTGTCTGCCCTCTGATCCATGAGGCTTGTGTAAGTTTCCTGATGGGAGGGACTGGTGGTCGGTAGAGCTGACTGTTGCTCTGGTGAGCAGAGCTCAGTATAACTTTAGTCCGCTTGACTGTTTTTGGGTGGGGCTGGGTTCCCTCCCTGTTGGTTGTTTTGCCTGAGGCAACCCAATGCTGGAGCCTACCTGAGCTCTTTGGTGGGGCTAATGACAGACTCTGGGAGGGCTCACGCCAAGGAGTACTTCCCAGAACTTCTGCTGCCAGTGTCCTTGTCCCCACAGTGAGCCACAGCCACACGCTGCCTCTGCAGGAGACCCTCCAACACTAGCAGGTAGGTCTGGTTCAGTCTCCGCTGGGGTCACTGCTCCTTCTCCTGGCTCCCGATGCACACACTACTTTGTGTGTGCCCTCCAAGAGTGGAGTCTCTGTTTCTCCCAAGTCCAGTCGAAGTCCTGCAATCAATTCCCACTAGGCTTCAAAGTCTGATTCTCTAGGAATTCCTCCTCCCATTGCCGGATCCCCAGGTTGGGAATCCTGATTTGGGGCTCAGTACGTTCACTCCAGTGGGTGGAGTTCTGTGGTATAAGTGTTCTCCAGTCTGTGAGTCACCCACCCAGAGGTTGTAGGATTTGATTTTACTGTGATTGCGCCCCTCCTACCATCTCATTTTGGCTTCTGCTTTGTCTTTGGATGTGGGGTATCTTTTTTGGTGAGTTCCAGTGTCTTCCTGTCAATGATTGTCCAGCAGCTAGTTGTGATTCTAGTGTTCTTGCAGGAGGGAGTGAGAGCGCGTCCTTCTACTCCACCATCTTGGTTCCTCTCCTCCCCAGTACATCTTAATATTAGCCTCCTCTCAATAATTTAGACGTTGGCTTTCCAGTCTGCCAATTGTCTTCTTCTATTGCTAGTCTGTTTCACTCTTGCCTTCCGTTCTTTCTAAGCACATGGCTCTAGAAGGAGAATAGAATGATAAGAACTAAAACTTGAATTCATTAATTTCGAGAGTTGTTTGGAACTCTGATTCAAAGAGCTGAATTTAAAAAGTTAATAGATTTGGGACTGTTTTATTTATTTATTTATTTATTTATTGTTGGCTGTGTTGGGTCTTCATTGCTGCACGCCGAATTTCTCTAGTTTCGGCAAGCAGGGGCTACTCTTCATTGTGGTGAGCGGGCTTCTCATTTTGGTGACTTTTCTTGTTGCGGAGCAGGGGCTCTAGGTGCATGGGCTTCAGTAGTTGTGGCACATGGGCCCAGTAGTTGTGGCTAACAGGCTCTAGAGCGCAGGCTCAGTAGTTGTGGTGCACGGGCTTAGTTGCCCCACAGCATGTGGGATCCTCCTGGACCAGGGCTCGAACCCATGTCCCCTGCATTGGCAGGCAGATTCTTAACCACTGCACCACCAGGGAAGTCCCTGGGACTTTTTTATGAACTTCAGTTATCTGTACCATTCCTGGTGAATTTTCCTTTTGCATGATAGGTGTCTACCTTCCCATACCAAGTGTTAAGACATGAAATATATCATTCACTTTATTTTTTCAAAAATCAAATTAAATCTAACTCAGAGGAAAGTTTATAGTAATCATTATTGGGACTCGATTCTCTGTGTTCCATCTTCTGTTCCTGCTAGCCAGGACCTTTTGAGGGCTTCTGAGATCTTACAGCAAAGCAGAACATTTGGGAAACTCCACTGCTCTGTGGCCTGTAAGTGCTTGATATTACAGTTGTCTATGACTTTATAGGCCTTGGAAATTGCTCCAGTTTTAGTGCCACCCTGGGGAAGGGTACTCAGTGCCTAGGGACTGCTCACTCATGGTACTGTGAGGTTCTGTTCCCTTCCTCAGTCACTAAGAGTTAACATTTAACTACTGTTCCCTTCTTGTATTAACCATCCTCTCTTGTCCTTTATCTTCTCCCTCACTCCCAAAGTGGATACCTGTCTCACTTTCCTCTGTCAAAATCTCTTAATTTTGTTTTTTAATTTTCAAAAACAGAAGCCAGAAAGGGAGGTTATCTTCAGGCAGCTTGCACTTGACTTTGAAACATAAACTTCTCTGAGAAGGAAAATCCCAAAGTTCATCTCACTTCTTGGAAAAGGATTAAAAAAAAAAAAATAAACAGGAAGAGTCAAATATATCTCAATAGCTATCACTTAAGATATGGTTTATAATTAGATAAAATGTGAGAAACATAACAATGCAATATAAATGTAATGAGTAAGATAATGAATGAAGGATATAAAATGGAAGTGGAAAAAAGTTGTTGGCAATCATTAAAAACTAAGTTGTTTTGGTTTAACCTGACCTTGCTGACAAAGATTGCCTATGTTAACACGACTGCTGGATTTCC